>NC_083418.1:74294860-74611164 GCF_020745735.1 Hemiscyllium ocellatum
GTAGACCATTTGGCCCCTTGAACGTGCATAAGAGCATAAGAACAAGGAACAGGAGTAGACCACCTGGCTCCTCAAGCCTGCTCTGCCATTCAGTAAGAACATGGCGGATCTTTACATGGACTCTGTTCCACTTACCCGCCTGCTCTTCATAACACTTAATTCCTTCACTGTTCAAAAATCTATTATCTTTCTCATAAAAATATTCAATGGGGAAACCTCAGCCGCTTCATGGGGCAGGAAATTCCACAGATTCACAACCCTTTGGGTGAAGAAGTTTCTCCTTAGCTCAGTCTTAAACTGCTTCCCCTTATTTTGAAGCTACACCTCCTAGTTGTTTGATCTTACTCCACCATTCAATATAATCTCAGCTGATCCTTTATCTCAGTGCCATATTCAAACTATCTCCCTAAACCATTGATGACTCTAAGATCTAAAAATTAATCAATCTCTTACTTGAACATATTTAGTTACTTAGGCGCCATAGCTTCTATAATTGGGGATGCTGTGGTGTAAAATATATATTGATTGTTTCCTGGATAACTTTCTGTGTTCATTATGGCTGCAATCGATCATTCAAGATAAATTAATTTACCCAAAAAGTGCTTGGAATGTGCAATGTGCACTACCAGAGCATGGTTGAAACTAATTATCCAGAGGAATTTTAAAGGTAGCTCAAAAAGCATATGAAGGAGAAAAGAACAGAGAGTTACGAAGATAGATTTTGATGAGGAAAGATAAGAGACATTGAATAGAAGCATGGGCTGGTTGAGGGAAATGGCATTTTCTGCTTTGTATATGATATATGGGACATCAAGGAAGCCTGCCATATTAAGTGTGAAAAAATGTAATGAGCCAGAATTAGTTAGGAGCTTCATGGTGCATGATCATTTATCTAATAGTGTCAATAAATAGTACTGAGTTCAACACTGCAATGTTGAAAGGGAGAAAAGTGAAATAGCTATGCTATTATATTTAAGCAAGGTTGACTTCAATGGGATAAGACAGAGATTTCCACAGTCTTCTAAACTAACATGTGAATGAATAAAATGACAGAAGAACAGAAATAGTTTAATGTGATATAGAACCCATTAAACTCCCAAGGGAACAACAGCTTTACTTGACAAAAAAAGACAGCCATATAACTAACTAAAGAAACATGAGACAAGATAGCACTAACAGAATAAAGGCCACAGGTCCTAACGAGTGAACGAGACACAAACAAAACTGCAATGGCAACAAAATAGAGAGAGAAACTAATAAAACAAGCATGCAAAAAAAAAATTGGAGGGACATGAAATCAACTGAATTTTCTTTACAATTTTAAAGAAATGGGGTCAGGAAAATTCAGGCCACTTGAAAACTGGTCATGGACATACTGGCAATGAAAATCATCATCAGCATTCACTTGCTAACAGGTATGATTGTATACCTTGGACATTCCATGCCACTGGCCATGTTGTCTGTGGGTGCTTGTGTGGCTGATGAGCCTGATCCTAGAGCCACATTTCCCATCAAACATTGGGCAGTTGTTCCCAGGAGGTGGAATGTGTCCTTAGCCTTGAGATTGCTGACATTTCTTCATCCAGTTCCTATATCATACTTCATCTTGCTAATGGGTATTCTCGAAAAATTGTATTCTTTCATACAGTATGTTCCTCCAAGTCTTCTTCTGAACGAAAATCTCCTATGCATTTGCATCTACATTGCATCTCTTGAGGGAAGCCTTTGCGGAATCATCCTTTGTCCTCCTCTCATTTGAGTGCCTTCCTTGAGCTAGCATGGAAGATTTGCTTTAGCAGTCAGAACTCAGGCACATGTCTGGTCCAGCAGAGTTGGTTCCAAATGATCATGGCCTCAATGCTGGTGCTGTTAGCTTTGTCATGGACATTGATGTCAGTATGTTCGTCCTCCCAGCTGATGCTGATAATCTTCTAAAACAGCATTGACAGTACTTTTCAAGAGTTTTGAGATGTTTTTATGCAGTCCAGGATTCAGAGCCACGCAGAAGAGCGGGAAGGATGACTGCCTTAAACACAAGGATATTGGTATCCACATGGAGATCACAGTCATCAAAGACTCTCATCCTTAGGCATCCAAAGGTGGTCCTCGCAGATTGGATGCAATGTTCAATCTCCACATTGACCTCAGCCTAATTTGAGAGGTAGTGTCCCAGGTAAGAATAATGTTCCAAGTTTGGTAGGATTTATCTATTGACCTTTAATGGAGGCAAGGACTGGAACTTGACCCTGGGTTGCATTGGTGATTGATTTGAATCTTCTTGAGGTTGAGGCTGAAACCAATTCTTCAGTATGCTTCCGTGAAGACACTAAGCAAGAATTGAAGACTCTCTCAAGAGAGAAGAGATGACATTATCATGTGCATACTGAAGTTTCACAAATGACTTCAGTTTTGTTTTCAACTCAGATTTCAACTGGCTGAGATTGCAAAGTTTTCCATCCATCTTAGCGACACTGTCCAGAACATTGCGAAGTTTGGTCTCAACAGAATGAAAATGAAGAAAAAGAAGCTGACACATCCCTGCTTGACTCCTGTCTTGACCTCAATGGATTCTGTCATATTATCTTCAGTGGCGACCATCACCAACAACGTCTCGTGGAGGAAATAGAGAATGTTGATGAATTTCACAGGACAGCCGGCCTTTGACTGGATCTTCCATAACACTTCCTAATTGACTGAATCAAAAGCCTTAGTCAGGTCGATGAAGGCCATGTCAAGTGGTTAGTGTTGTTCTGGACATTTCTGTTGGAGTTGCTGAGCAGTGAATATCATTTCCATTGTCCCACAGTTTGATTGGAAACCAGACTGGCTTTCTGGAAAGATTTCCTCAGAAACTGGGAGCAGGCTCCGAGCCAGAATTCAGGCGATGATATTGTCGATGATGAAGAGAAGGGAGATTCCTTGGGAGTTTTCACAGATGATTTTGTCTCTTTTTGGTGGCCATGGCAGCTTCCCTAAGATTGGCAGGGATTTCTTCTTTGTCCCAGATTTTTGGAAACAGTTGATGGAGACATTGGGTAAGCTCTACAGCTCCAAGTTTGAAAAACTCCACTGGAATCCTCATGCAGCTTTTCCATACATCATACATCTAATGATGGCTTCAACTTCTGCCTGGATGGGTAAGAGTCCATGATCATCTTTGATGGGTCGTTGGGAGACTTCCTCAAACACCTGCTCATCAAGGATTATATCGTATTGCGGGAGCTCTTTGAAGAGTGTTCTGTCCATTACAGGCTGACATTTTCTCTGTCTCTATAAGGTTCCATCCTTACTCCATAACAGTTTGATGACAAGGGTGTTGGATCCATATACTGAGCTGGAGTCACTGAAAAAGCCCCAGGTTTCATACTTGTTAGCAAGGAGTTGCAGCTCTGTGGCTTTTTCAGTCCACCATTGGGTTCATGAGTTCCCCAGTTCTTCTTTGTAACTCTGCCTCTGCTGTTTAATGAGCTCTCCTCTTTGCCTCACAGGAGATGTTGTTCGGCCAGGCACTGAGAGCTTTCATCTTCTTGTTGTTGTGGTCTTGGATGCTACAGTCATTCTTGTCTCACTAGTCTTGATGTTCCCTACTCTGCAGTCTAGTGTCTGCAATCTAGTGCATTCAACAGGGTCGGTAACATTGCTGTCCTGTAGATATTGAGCTTGGTGTTGGGTCTGAGGTTTAGATCTTCAAACACTTTGCCTCCAGCATGGTGGCACAGTGTTTAGATGCCTGTGGATTAATGTTGAATTCCACATTGAATGCTAGCCCTCACTGAGAGTAACCTCTTCTTTCATCACACTGGAATTGCGCATTGAAGGTCAAACCCCTCTATCTTCAGAGCTGTCAGAAAGTTAAAGATTTTTTTTAAATATGCAGAATTCCCCAATTTCTCTGTCTTTTGGAGCCAAGCTGATAGAAGCATGGACCAAGCTTCTGTACTTAACATGAATTAAAATAGCTCCAGCTGCCAATAACCAATTATGAGCTATAAGTGTATGCTTGCTTTTGTTGTTGACATAGTATTACTAGACCATAGGGATTGCTCTCTTGATTAGAGAGAATCATAGACTCTAGACTCCCTACAATGTGGAAATAGGCCATTTAGCCCAACAAGTCCACACCAACCACAGAAGAGTGTCCCATCCAGACCCATTCCCAATACCCTTATTGCTTTTACATTTCCCCTGACAAATGCACCTAACCTACACATCCCTGCACAATATGGGGAATTTAGCATGGCCAATTCACCTAACTTGCACATCTTTGGACTATGGGAGGAAATCAGAGCATCCAGAGGAAACACACACAGACACGGGGAGAATGTGCAGACTCCACACAGACAGTTGCCCGAGGTTGGCATTGAACCTGAGCTCTGGGTGCTGTGAGGCAGCAATGCGAACCACTGAGCTACTGAGCCGTCCCAAGTATGGACTTGTTGGGCCAAAATGGCCTGTTTCCATACTGTAAGGGCCTGTTTCTATACAGGGAACATCTGGTGATGATTTAACCTGAGAGCCACCAGATCTCAGGTGAGGTAAGAAGTTGAGAAGGAGAGTCCTTAAGTGTATAACTCTAAAACAAAACAAAAAACCGTGGATGTTGGAGATCTGATGAAAAGTGACTGCACTCAAAATGTCAGCTTTGCTTTCTTCCCACAGATACATCCAGACCTGCTGAGCTTCTCCAGCAATTTCTGTTTTTGTTTCAGGTATATAACTCTGTTGGTTAAAACTCCCACCCCCTTATAAATGCCTCCTGCCTTTTTTACAATCCTTTCTCAAACTTTAATCACATACATATGTCAGAAGGCAAGTAAGTTTGGGCGGCACGGTGGCACAGTGGTTAGCACTGCTGCCTCACAGCGCCAGGGACCTGGGTTCAATTCCCGCCTCAGGCGACTGACTGTGTGGAGTTTGCACGTTCTCCCCGTGTCTGCGTGGGTTTCCTCCGGGTGCTCCGGTTTCCTCCCACAGTCCAAAGATGTGCGGGTCAGGTGAATTGGCCATGCTAAATTGCCCGTAGTGTTAGGTAAGGGGTAAATGTAAGGGTATGGGTGGGCTTCGCTTCGGCGGGTCGGTGTGGACTTGTTGGGCCGAAGGGCCTGTTTCCACACTGTAAGTCTAATCTAAGTTGTGCAATGGCACATGGCTAATGTTTTTTATGTACTAACACCAATGTCAGTGCCAGCAAACTGACTGAAACATGTAAAATTCTCACAGGGATAGACAGATTAGAAGAAGGGAGAAGGTTTTCTCTAGTTGGAGAGTCCAGAACCAGAGATCGCAGACTATTTAGGGTCATGATGAGGAAAAATGTCTTCACTCAAAGGGTAGTGAACCTGTGGAATTCTCTACTACAGAAGTCTATGGGGGCCAAGTCAATGAATATATTCAAGAAAGGGATTGATAGTTTATCAGATTTTAAGGCATTAGGGAAATGGGGAGAAATGGTATTGAGATGGAAGATCAGCCATGATTCATATTGACGCAAGCTCGGAAGGCCAAACAGCCTAACATGCTCTGAGTTTCAAAGTTTCTAAATGCAAACTTTTGCAAGTTCTTCCATCCAGTGTCACTACCAGATTAAGTGAATTATTGGTAATGTTCCCCCAAGACTGCTAATGCAGCCGGCTTTAAATCCAGCTTCAGCAAATAGCTACAACAGCAGCACTTTCATTTCCCAGGTCCTCACAGTCTTTCTGAGTCAGAGTGCCAATTTAAGACTGTGTCAGTTAGTGGTGACTAATAGAGGATTTTATTATTTGGCCTTTGCTGAGGTACGAGCTGTCTTGAGGCTGTTGAAACTGATTTCACAGAGGGCCTTTATAATTGCCTGAGAGAGATGATAATTGTGTTGGTGGTAACTTCCATAAAAGACAAATTGTCAAAGAAAATTATGCAGGGTGTACAACTATAATAATGGCTTGAGAATGGGTTGTGGTGACAATGTAAACATCAGAATTTTAATGGTTATATTTTTATCACGTTCCTGCACCAGTATTTTCTCACCCATTTTGATCTACCGACATTCATAACTACTTAGTTCATGAATTGGGCTGCATCTAAAAATTGCCAACATCAAGACACACTGTCCAATTATGTCATCATCGTTAGGAGGTACAATAAACAGAAAATGATTTATCTCAGTTTTCGCTGAATTGCAGAAATTGGGGTTATTTATTCTCTGTATCGATTTACTATTTAATTCATTCAAGGGATGAGGGTCAGGCCAGCATTTATTACCCATCCCTAATTGTCCAGAGGGCAGTTAAGTATAAGCCACATTGCCACAGGTCTGGCATTAAATGTAGGCCAGACTAGGTAAGGATAAAAAATTTCTTTCTCAAAAGAGTATTAGTGAACCAGATGGTTTTTCCCAACATCGAGTCATCGGAATGTACACCCCAGAAACAGAGCTTTCGGTCCAACTTGTCCATGCCAACCAGGTATCCTAAATTAATCTAGTCCTATGTGCCAGCATTTGACTCATATCCCTCAAAAACCTTTCCTATTCATGTACCCATCCAGATGCCTTTTAAATGCTACAATTGTACCAGCCTCCACCATTCTCTCTGGCAGCTCATTCCATGCACCAATGAAAACTTTGTCCTTTAGATCCTTTTTAAATCTTATCTCTCTCACCTTAAACCTGTACCCTCAAATGTTGAACACTCCAACTCTGGGAAAAGGCCTTGGCTATTCACTCTATCCATGCCCCTCATAATTCAATCAGCAGTAGATTCATGGTCATCATTAGACTCCTTATTCCTGAAATTTATTAAAATTCAAATTCCACTACGTGCTATGGCATGATTCGAACCTGGGTCCCCAGAATATTACGAGCTCTTTGGATTAGCAGTCCACCAATAGCGTGCCTTCACCTCCCCAAATCTTGTGTCAGTGACGGGTGTCTCAGCTGTAGGAGTCAAATCAGTTACAGCCTCACGTCGCCTTTTTGCAGGAATTCTTGCCTTTTTTTGTTCCACTCAAGCCTTTCACAAAATCACAGTCACAGAATTATTACAGTTTAGAGTGTGGTGCTGGAAAAGCACAGCAGGTCAGGCAGCATCTGAGGAGCAGGAGCATCGTGGGCTCAGTGGTTAGCACTGCTGCCTCACAGCACCTAGGGTCCTAGGTTCGATTCCAGCCTCAGGTGAGTTTGCGCATTCTCCCCATGTCTGTGTGGGTTTCCTCCAGGTGCTCCGGTTTCCTTCCACAGTCCAAAGATGTGCAAGGCAGGTGAATTGGCCATGCTGTAGGGCGGCACGGTGGCACAGTGGTTAGCACTGCTGCCTCACAGCGCCAGGGACCTGGGTTCAATTCCCGCCTCAGGCGACAGACTGTGTGGAGTTTGCACGTTCTCCCCGTGTCTGCGTGGGTTTCCTCCGGGTGCTCCGGTTTCCTCCCACAGTCCAAAGATGTGCGGGTTAGGTGAATTGGCCATGCTAAATTGCCCGTAGTGTTAGGTAAGGGGTATATGTAGGGGTATGGGTGGGTTGAGCTTCGGCGGGTCAGTGTGGACTTGTTGGGCCGAAGAGCCTGTTTCCACACTGTAAGTAATCTAATCTAAATATGAACTTCTGATTGTAATCTAAATTGCCCATATTGTTGGGTGCATTAGTCAGAGGGAAATGGGTCTGGGTGGGTTACTCTTCAGAGGGTCGGTGTGGACTTGTTGGGCCAAAGGGCCTGTTTCCACACTGTAAGGAATCTAATCTAATCAATGTTTCAGGCATAAGCCCTTCATAATGAATTAGGCTTGTGGGTCAGGGCTGAGAGATAAATGGGAGGGGGATGGGATTGGAGAAAGGTATTTGGAAAGTGATAGATGGATGAAGGTGAGGGAGAAGATGATAGGTCAGAGGGGGCAGTGATGGATGGGTCCGGAGAGCGGTGCCAAGTGGGAGGCTTGGGACTGAGATAAGGTGGGAAATGAGGAAGCGGTTGAAATCCACATTGATCCCATGTGGCTGCAGGGTCCCAAAGTGGAATATGAGGTTTTCCTCCTCCAGGCGTCGGGCGGTAACAGTTTAGAAGAAGGTCATTTGGCTGATCATACCACCTCAAACTCTCTCAGCATTTTTGCGTAGTGCCAGTTTCCTGCCTCTTTCCCATAACCCCGCATATTGTTTCTAGTTTGGGAAATCATATGTAATGGTCTTTTGAATACCTCAATGGAACCAACCTCCACTGTATTTCCAGGCGGTGCCTTCCAGACACTGACTACTTGCTGTGTCAAACTGTTCTTTTCTCACTTCATACTGCTTTATTTGCAAAAGAACTTTAGAAGTATGGCATCTGTTTCTTAAATCTACCCACTTTGTTCATATTCCTTACGTGTTTGAAAATTTCTATCAAGTCTCCTCTTAGCCTTCTCCTCTTCAAGAGAAAAATCCCAATTTCTCCAATCTTACTGCATATCTGAAGTTCCTCATCCCTGGAACCAATATATTAAATCTCCTCTGTCCACTCTCTGCTACATTTACATCATTGTTAAAGTGAAGTACTCAGAACATGCACACAATGCTCCAACTTAGATGTAACCAGTGTCTTATAAAATTTCATAATCCACTTTACAATCTGCTCCTCTACGCTCTGTCCCTATTTATGGAGCCCAGAGTCCTATATGCTTCTTAACAGCTCTCTTTAACTGGCTTGCCACTTTTAATGACTATCACTTTCAGGTCTCTCTGCCACTGTATATCATTTAGAATAATATCCTTTATTTTATACTGTCTCTCCATGTTTGTTGGACTTCTCCATGTTGAACTTCACCAGCCACCTCTCTGCCACTCCACCAATGTATCTATATCCTTTATTGAAGTTTCGTACATTCTTCCTGGCATTATATGGTTCTCCCAAGTTTTGTGTCATGCACAAACTTTGAATTGGTTCCCTGCACACCAAGATCTGGATAATTTATATAAATCAGAGAAAAGTAAAGGTGCCTATACCATTCCCTGGGGAAACTCATGACAATCCACCTTTGGCAACTGTCTGTGTGGAGTTTGCACACTCTCCCTGTGTATGCATGGGTTTCCTCCGGGTGCTCCGGTTTCTTCCCACAACCCAAAGAAGTGCAGGCCAAGTGAATTGGCCATGCTTCATTGCCCATAGTTAGGGGTAAATATAGGGTAGAGGAATGGGTTTGAGTGGGTTGCTCTTCGGAGGGTCGGTGTGAACTTGTTGGGCTGAAGGACCTGTTTCCACACTGTAGGGAATCTAATCTGTGGGTGGCACGGTGGCACAGTGGCTAGCACAGTGGCTAACACAGAGACCAGCCTTCAATTCCCACCTCAGGTGACTCTCTGTGTGGAGTTTGCACATTCTCTCCCCGTGACGGCGTGGGTTTCCTCTGGGTGTTCCGGTTTCCTCCCACAATCCAAAAATGTGCAGGTTAGGTGTATTTGCCATGCTAAATTGCCCATAGTGTTAGGTGAAGGGGTAAATGTAGGGGAATGGGTCTGGGTTGGGTGTGGACTTGTTGGGCCGAAGGGCCTGTTTCCGCACTGTAAGTAATCTAATCACTCTAATCAAACATTCTTCCACTCTGAAAAATGCCCATTAACCAGTATTCTCTCATTTCCTGTCTCTCAGCCAATTTTATATTATGTTTCTACTGTCTTATTTATTCCAGGTCCTGCAAGTTACCTTGCAAGTATGTGCATGGCACTGTATCGAGCAGCCTTGTTGAAGTACATTAACAGCTCGCTGCTTATCAATCCTCTCTGCTGTGCACAAATCTTACCCCACATGTAAGGCCCTAGAAATATAGTGAAGCAATGTGAGGTCTTCCTAACAGATGAACAATCTTTATAATTACTACATGCAGGATTCTTATAAATCTGAAATACTGCAGATGCCATAAATCTGAAACATCTGCAGAGAATGCTAGAGAAACTCAGAAAGTCTGACAGCATCAGTGGAGCGAGAAACAGATTGAACCTTAACTGTTTCTCTCTCCACAGATGCTGCCAGACCGGCTGAGTTTCTCCAGTATTCTTTGTTAAATTTTCAGGTCTCTTATAATCCATTGATGAAATAATCCCAGCATGCGTGTCAGAGATATTTTTAATTTTGCCACCAGCCATCTGTGAGTTCCCAGTCTTTTGATTTCTGACAAACATGGACACAGAAATATCATTTATGTCCACGCCCTGCTGACCCTCCAAATCCATCAGCTGCATGTTGGCATTGGACCACTTCCAACTCTTTCTGTCTGCCTTACACCTCCAACAAGGAGCAGGGCAGTAGTTGTTTCACAGGCTGAATGTCAAGATGTCACCCAATATATACAACACCTTAGCAATGCATTCCATTGCAGATAGATTGGACTGAGTACCAGCAGAGTGAAGAGGGGAAATGGGTATGGAAACATGTTGCATTTGAGGAGAGATATGTGGGTGTACCATTGGGAAGAATGAATGAGAAGGGGATTGTATTCCGCAGAAAGTGCATAAATCAACAACTGTGATCAGATCATTTGGATGCCAATTTTAACTCATGCGAGACCTATAAAACTGCATTAGAATAGTGTGGGGTTCCTGAACTCTCAGTGGTTTGATTAGCTCCCAGGTTCTGGGAACCGGACTTTTTAATGGGATATGATTTGAAATGGCAGTAAACAGGTATTTCAAGGCAAAAGAACCTCTATGTTTATTTAAGATACAAAAGGTAATTATAAAATGAGAAATAGATAATGCAATAAATCAAGGAAATTAACACAATTGATAAACAGGAGATCAGTAGTACTTTAAATTACACTATTATTTAGATTGCCACTATGAGACAGTATCCGAAAGACACACAGACAACAAAGAGAACAAAGAAAACTTACAGCCCAGGGACAGGCCCTCCAAGCCTGAGCTGATCCAAATCCCATGTCTAAACCTATCCTCCAATTCCTAAGCATCTATATCCCTCTGCTCCCTGCTCACTCATGCATTTGACCAGACGCATCTTAAATGAGCTTACCGTGCCTGCCTCTACTACCTCTGCTGGCAACGTATTCCAGGCACCTACCACCCTCTCTGTAAAGTACTTGCCATGTGTATCCCCCTTAAACTTTTCACCTCTCACCTTGAATGCGTGACCTCTCGTTATTGAATCCTTCACCCTCAGAAAAAGCTTACCGCCTGTCTGCACCCGTCATGATTTTGTAAACCTCAATCAGGTCCCCCCCCCCCCCATGTCCTTCTCTCTAATTAAAACAAACTTAACCTAGTCAACCTTTCTTCATTGCTAGCACCTTCCATACCAGGCAACATCCTCATAAACCTTTTCTGCACCCTCTGAAATGCGTATACATTCTTGTGGTAATGTGGCAACCAGAACTGTACACTGTATCCTAAACGCGGCCGAACCAATGTCTTGCACAATTTTAACATGACCTGCCAGCTCTTATGCTCAATACCCCATCCAATGAAGGCAAGCATACTATATGCCTTCTTGACCACTCTATCCACCTGTGCAGAAACCTTCATTGTACAATGGACCTGATCTCCCAGGTCTCTCTGCTCATCAACTTTTCCCAAGGCTCTTCCGTTTACCATATAATTCGCTCTAGAATTAGACTTCTCAAAATGCATCACCTCACGTTTGCCTGGATTGAACTCTATCTGCCACTTTTCCATCCAACTCTCCCAGTCTATCTATATTCTCCCGTATTCTTTGGCAGTCTTCTATGCTTTCTGCTACTTCACTAATCTTCATGTCATCTGCAAACTTGCTGATCATACCAACAGTGCCCTCTTCCAGATCATTTATGTATATCACAAACAACAGCCATCCCAGTACTTATCCCTGTGGAACACCACTGGTCACCTTTTTCCACTTCGAGAAACTCCCTTCAACTACTACTCTCTGTTTGCTATTGTTCAACCAGTTCTTTATCCACCTAGCTAGAAAACGTTGCACACCAATTTGTCTATTAGTTTACCATGGGGAACTTTATCAAAACAACAGGGTTTAATTTTACGGAATTCCTACCAATAGGGTCCCAATGCACTGGCACCACCCATATTCCCATCCCTACTATGTAGGTCAGAATCTTGGGGGTCTTGGGGTTTGTGCTCACCACTCAGAATACGGTTTTGCAATGTGTTTGGCTGTTCTGGCTTACCGTACCCAGAGCCTCGTTGAAGACTTCAGACTGCATAGGTTTGATGTCTGCTTCGGATGATTGGGGTCAGTTGTTAAGATTCTTGCCATCTGTGTTCTCTGATTGGAAATAGCAGATACTGGCAAGCTCTTGCTGGAGAAGTCCCTTTGTGTTTGTTTAGACAGTTTGGTTTTGGATCGTTTGGTTGGCTTCCCCCTCTCGAATGTCTTTTGTTCTGGTGAGGCCCTTGGTTCGGCCAGTGTGGTTCTTGGTTCCAAAGCTCCTTGTGGGGGAAGCCTGTGGGGAAGGTGTTCGTGCAGAAGCTTCTTGTTGGGGTAAGGCTCTGCCCAGGTGAGATCGGGGCTGTGGGTACCATTATCTCCACTCAAATCTGTGCTTTTCATTGTGCTCTCGATGTTCTCTTCTGAAGTTAACTGGATTTCCTTAGAGTATGTGTGAATGGGATTCGATCGAGGTTGAATGTCCAGTATCTCTGTAGGCTCCATTCTGTCTGTGCTGTGTAGCCCAAGGTATAAAAGTTGTCTCGGGCTAAGATCTGTTGGTTTGAGTCAATTGTTCTTTTACCAAGGAGATGTAAATGTGGATTCCAGGTTGAATAATAGTCCCAGACAGCAATCTCCATTGCAGTGTTGTGTATCTCCCACAGAACTTAGTCCAGCACTCCCTTTTCCTTTAAAAGTTTTGAAAGTCCAGAATTTTGTTGCTATGTTTTAATAATGGGGATTTTCATTCGATCTTACTCGGGTCCACGGCACAGGGAAGCATATGAATGAATAAGTATTCTTTATGTAGAATAAACCAAAAGGTTAAATAAGATATAAAAGTAAAAAGAGAATTTTTATTTTTAAAGTGTCTTTCATGTTAGCGCTTGCATTAATGCATTTAGTCGTTACTAAAAAAACTAGACTTCAAAAAGATTTCCTAATTGGCTCTAAACAGCTCTCGACATCCTGTTGTAACGAATTGCATGACAGAAATTTATGTCTTTTTTTAAAAAGAATGCCTATTAAATTCTAAGCCCACTAGAAAAATTCCCTATTCTTTTTAGTCGTTCACCAAGAGACTATCACACTCAATGGACAACTATACAACACATCACATGATCAAGCAGATTCAGGATTGTTTCATGAAGGGAGAATCAGAACTGATAGATTTACTAGAATTCTACAAAGGAGGATGGATAAAGAGGAAGCAGTGGATGTAATATATTTGGATGTTCAAAAGGTGTTTGATAAGATAGGATTCCTGAAGAAGGGCTTATGCCTGAAACGTCGAATCTCCTGTTCCTTGGATGCTGCCTGACCTGCTGCGCTTTTCCAGCAACACATTTTCAGCTCTGATCTCCAGCATCTGCAGACCTCACTTTCTCCTCCTGTTTGATAGGATACCATGCATTAGTCTACTTAATAAGATGTGAGACCATGGTGTTGAAGTTGTATATTAGCATGGACAGAAGACTGGCAAATAATTAAAAGACTGAGAGTTTGGATTAAGCGGATATTTTCAGGTTGGAACCTTTAAGTAGTGGTGTGCCACAGGGATCACTACTGTGAGAACAGCACTTTATGATATATAGTAGTGAGTTGGATGAGGAATGTGAATGCACGAGAGCCAAGTTTGCAGATGACACAAAAATAGGTGGGAAGGTGATTGTGTTGATGTCACAAAGAACTTCCAGGTGGATTTAGAAAAGTTAAGCAGATGGGCAGAATGTTTACTTCCCAATCAAAGATTGCCCTGGAGGAAGTGGTGGTGTACTGCACCCTGGAACTGATGAAGTCTTTGGAGTGTAGAGATACTTATTATACTATTAAGGAGGTAGTTCCAAATTTTGATCCAGTGACAGTGCAGGAAAGGCAGATTAAATGGAATGGAATTGAATGGAAACTAGACAGCAGTGGTGTTCCCATGTCTCTGCTTGAGCAGACTAGGCCTATACTCATTGAAATTAAGGAGAATGAGGGGGGGCACTGATAGAAACATATAAAATTATGAAAGGAATAGATAAGGTAGAAGCAAGGGAGTTGTTTCCACTGGTGGGTGAAAGTAGAACAAGGGGGCATACCCTCATAATAAGGGGGAGTAGATTTAGGACTAAACTGAGGAGGAACTTCTTCACCCAAAGGGTTGTGAATCTGTGGAATTCCCTGCCCAGTGAAGTGGTTGAGTCTACCTCATTAAAAGGTTTTTTAAGGCAAAAATAGATAGATTTTTGAACAATAAAGGATTTAAAGGTTATGGGGAGTGGGCATGTAAGAGAAGCTGAGTCCACATGAAGATCAACTGTGATCTTACTGAATGGTGGAGCAGGCTCAATGGGGCAGATGGCCTACTCCTGCTCCTATTTCTTATGTTCTTCTGTTCCTATACTCCCCTTTTTCTTTTAGCTGGTAAAGGTTGTAGGCTTGTATCTAGTAGATTGTTCACACTGTCACATGTGTTGATGGTCCTTCAAGACCACCTTCCAAGCCCACAATCTCCACCAACTAGAAGGGACAGGGCAGCCGGAGTATGGGAGCATCACCACCTGCAACTTCCCTTCCAAGCCACACTTCAGCCTGATGTAGAACTACATCAGCATCCCTTCGTTATCACTGCGCCAAAATCCTGGATCTCCCTCCCTAACAGCACTCTGGGGATATTTATTTCTCATTGTCTGTGATGGCTCAAAACATAGACATTAGCATTACCTTCTCTGTGAGGATAAGGATAAGGCAATGAATGCTGGCCCAACTAGAAACACCCACATTTCAAACATGAATAAATAAATTAAACGGAGATCGTAGAATCCCTACAATGTGGAAGCAGGCCATTTGGCCCTTGAGTCTACACCGACCCTCCAAAGAGCATCCCAGACTGATTCATCATGCATCCAGAACCATATCCCTGTCACCCTGCATCTCCCATGGACAATCAACCTAACCTAACTTCTTTGAAGTGTGGGACGAAACCAGAGCACTCGAAGGAGACCCACACAGACACAGGGAGAAAGTGCAAACACCACACAGACAGTCGCCCGAGGCTGGAATCAAATCTGGGTCCCTGGTGCTGTGAGGCAGCAGTGCTAACCACTGAGTCACTGTGCCAATGCCTTGAAATTTTCATAAGATCTTCATTGAGTTGGATCAAAGTTGAGATTGAACGTGTCCCATTGATGATATTCTATATCATGCCTGTGACTGAAAAAAATATAACTGTTTCCCTCCTCTATAGGATGGATGAGTATTAGTCATGTTCGGCTAGCCTGTCATCAATTGACATTTTGTCAATTCTCTCTCTCTCCTTCAGTCTCTCTCACACACAGACACACACACAGACACACACACAGACACACACAGACACACACACAGACACACACACAGACACACACAGACACAGACACACACACACAGATACACACACAGACACACACACACAGACACACATACAGACACACACACAGACACAGACACAGACACACACACACACAGACACACACACACACAGATACACACACAGACACACACACAGACACACATACAGACACACATACAGACACACACACACACAGACACACACACAGACACACACACACAGATACACACACAGACACAAAAGCTTTGTAAGCCAATGCATTATTTACTCTTGTATTTTATTCATCAGTTTGAATCATACCTTTACCTTTCTTTAATATTAATGAATGTGAACTGGTTGTGAATGTACTGAGTTTGTATCAGTGAGTGAACATCAATGGGGTAATTGCAGAACTGCATTCTGTGCTTGAGAACGGGAAGGCAAGATTAGAAATTTGCCCAAGACACAGATTTGATGAAATTTGAAAAGTAATTTTTAAATTGGCCTGAAGCTGTGAGAGAAATGTGGCCATACTGTTTTCGTGACCGTAAAAAATATTTCCTTCAATCCAGCATTGTAGATCAATAAGAGAGTGAGAAATAAAACTCCAGAAGACTGACTGTGTTTATACTAGCATAACCTTGAGATTGGAGTCCAGACAGTACAGCTTTGAACAGAACAATGATACAATAGAAAACAATTAAACAGGACAAAAACTTTATACAGCATGTGGGCAGAGTAAGAAGAACTATCGAGAAAAATTTTGAAAACAACTCACTGGATAAGGTAGTTTGATCAGATGTTCCAAAGGTAAGCTATCATTTCTATTGATTGATAAACCAACTGAGACAAATCATAATTTATGTGACATCTAAGCAATGATGTCATTGTGAGTAAGTACTATTACTCAAGGAGTTCAATAAAGGCTTACCACATTTAGTTCAATAGCGTCCAAGTTTGTAGTGTGCCTTTAACACTTTAGACCAAATAAGGGATCTTGAATATCCATTACTGAGACATTACACCACCAGTCCTTGAGGGTATGTGGTATTCTAATTTGGTGACAAATGAGGTGGAAGGAATTTATTTATAAAGTTGGGAAAGGATTTTGTGTCGTGGCCCAACTCTGGTTGGCAGGTGGCCAAAGATCATTATTTGGCCTATTGTTGGCCCATTATTTGGACAAAATAATGGCCTATTGATCCATTATTTTTTACAAGCATTGAATGGAATTGAACTGCAAAAGGAGTTGTAGCAAGTTTGGGGCAGCACGATGGCTTCGTGGTTAGCATTACTGCCTCTCAGCATCAGGGACATGGGTTGGATTTGCACATTCTCCCTGTATCTGTGGGAGTTAGATTAGATTAGATTCCCTACAGTGTGGGAACAGGCCCTTCGGCCCAACCAGTCCACACCGACCCTCTGAAGAGTAACCCACCCAGACCCATTCCCCTCTGACTAATGCACCTAACACAATGGGCAATTTAGCATGGCCAATTCACCTAACCTGCACATCTTTGTGACTGTGGGAGGAAACCAGAGCACCCGGGGGAAACCCACGCAGACCCGTGGAGAATGTGCAAATTCCACACAGACTATTGCCCAAGGCTGGAATCGAACCTGGGACCCTGGTGCTGTGAGGCAGCAGTGCTAACCACTGAGCCACCGTGCCGCCCACATGCTCCGGTTTCCTCCTATAGTCCAAAGTTTTGCAGGTTAGATGAACTGGTCATTGTAAATTGACCATAGCATCCAGGAGAAAGTGAGGACTGCAGCTGCTGAAGAGTGAGAGTTGAAAAGTATGGTGCTGGAAAAGCACAGCAGGTCAGGCAGCATCTGAGGGGGCAGGAGAGTTGATGTTTTGGGTATAAGCCCTTTGTCAGGAATTTGTGTGGGGAAGGGGGCTTAGAGATAAATAGGTGGTTGTGGGTGGGGCCTGGGGGGAAGGTAGCTGGGAAGGCAATAGGTAGATCGAGGTGGAGGGTGATGGTGATAGGTCGAAAGGGAGAGCTGAGCGGATAGGTGGGAAGGAAGGTGACAAGGATGGGTGGATGGATTACCCGTTGGGAATGCAGGTTTACAGGGATAGGGTGGGGGCTGGATTGCTCTTCAAAGGGTCAGTGTGGACTTGATGGGTTGAATGGCCTGATTCCTCACTTTATGACTCTATGAAGTGGCTTCTGGAGGGAACCTCTTTTTTAGCTGATGTTCCATGATCAATGGAGGGGTTAAATAACCAGCGACAATGGGCTTGACAACACCATTGCTAGGGCTTGGGTCCTGTTTGCTGCTAGACTTTGAGGGTATTTCAATATGGAAGCGCAGTCTCCTTCATTTTTCAGTGAGTCATGCTGCTCATTTGAGGACCCAGTGCAGAAATTTTGGGCCCAAACTTCTGCGCTGTAATGTTTTTCCGATTCTGTGATCTGCTGGCCATCTCCATGGGTGACGTGGGCAAGACTGTAACTCAGATCGACAGGCCACCATTTTTAATCTGAGAGCAGTAAGGATTGGCAATTATCAGTGAAATCGCCCCCTGTGGACTCAACATCCACACTCAGGGCCTGAGGACTACAGTCTTTCCTCAAACCATTCATGGGATGTGAATATTCAGTCTCAGCAAGCATTTATCGTCCACTCCTAATTGTTGTGGAGACGTTAGTGCTGAGCTGGATGAGGACTTGACAACACCATTTCTAGCTTTGTGTATTAATTTATAATGTGTATTAATGGCTGTTAAAACACAAATTGAACAGTGGTGCAAGATGTTGCAGTTGACATTTTGTTAAGTGTAATCATCATGAAAATGTGATTCACAAAAATCAGGTGACCTTCAGTATAAAGGTCGAGACAACATATGTACGAGTGTGGGAACCAACAGGAGAATGGAATCAAGTTTGACGGTGATTTGTTGTTTTCACTCCAGCAGCATAGTGGTGACAGGTAATTGGTAGACTTAGCTCAGGTGTATTTACTGATGAAGGGCTTGTGCCCGAAACGTCGAATTTCCTGTTCCTTGGATGCTGCCTGACCTGCTGCGCTTTAACCAGCAACACATTTTCAACCCCGTATTTACTAGCTTATAAACCTTACAGAAAACATTGTGATTTTAAGACAAAAGTTTGAATACATATATTTGCTCGTTAAATTCCAAAACAAATAGGTAAAATGCAACTTCTTGAGGTGGTGTTTTTCTTTAACTAATTAAAAAAGACAACTAAATATGAACAACAATGAGTATGTTTTTCTTCCCCTTGATCCCTTTTAGCACTGACTGCTTCCATTTCATAGTAAGCAGCTCCATCTACTGGAACAAAACGAAGGTGCAGGCCAGTGGTCGGATAATCATTATGCAGATTGTTGAAGTACACCGTAATATCTTTTGGCGTGCACAAAGAAGAAGCTCACTTGATAATTATAAATTTTATCTGAAATATTTTAATCAAAGGTTATTTTGATTACGTGAAGATCGTAGTAATTTGGAGTTCCAATACACGTCATACAATCAATGCAAAAACAATTATTTAATACATTCAAAAATACTTGTGACTGGGGACAGGATTTGTTCTGTGATGACAGCAGGTGGGTGAAGTTAATCTGGTTTAAGTAAAAAAAAATCAGATTCCTGCCATTGAGATAAATGTCTGTGGTTAAGTTTTCTGTTTGCAAAGATAAGTTAGTTTCTTTACCACAGGGTCAAAAAGCACATAACACCTGGTTATAGTCCAATAGGTTTACTTGAAAATACAAGTTTTCAGAGACTCGCTTCTTCATCAGACACTCCAAAGGCTTGTGTTTTCAAATAAACCTGTTGGACTATAACCTGGTGTCGTGTGATTTTGACCTTGTCCACCGCAGTCTAACACTGGCACCTCCATATCATCTTTACAACGGGTATCAAGGAACTAATCTACTTTCATTACCCTCTCATGAAAAGTACATCTTGCTGGAATGAAGTCAGCTTTCTCAATTAATTTTTGCCACATCAAAAAATTCAATGTTTCAGATTGCCAACTGCATATACTAGGCAATTTTCCTGGCAATGCCCCTGTTTCCTCCTGACTTGGGGTTACGTTCTCACTGTTTTGTCCTTCTGGTGATAAGGTTTTCAATCATCACACACAGTTTTTGGGCTCTCTGTTTGGGGAATTTGTAAATGTATCGGAGGCAGTTCAAAGGCGGTTCATTGGAATGATACCAGGAATGAGATAAATAGAATCTGCAGGTGGATTTGGACAAAATCTTGGCAGATGGAATACAATGTGGAAAAATAAGTAGTGATATACTTTGAAAGGAGGACTAGAGGAGCTGATTGTTATTTGAATGGAGACAGAGTGCAGTAAACTGCAGACCAGATGGATTTGGGCCTCCTCATTCATGACCACACAAAGCTGGCATCTAATTTCTGCAGTTAATAAGAAAGGCAAATGGAATATTAGCCTTTATTTGAAAGGAAATTGAATATAAAAGTGAGGAGGTTTTCCTAATGTTATACAGGGCATTCTTTCATTCATTGGCAATCCCTCGCAGGTGAGGGTGACTCTCTTCACTCTCAGGGTGAGTCTGTAGCTGGCTGTACAGACCAAATGTGGATTCTATAGGCTCTGTTACTCTTGTAGCAGAAGGGGATCATGGGAAGAGGATAGGTGAGGCGTTGGTGTGGCAGCGCATTGCTTTTGTTGTTATCACCTCGCTTCCACATATTCCATGACGGAAAGTCTCAAGGTGCTTGTCACCTTCCCGGATGCTCCTCCTCCAGTTTGGATGGTCTTGGGCCACTGATTCCCAGGTGTCTGTGGGAATGCCGCACTTCCCCTGTGAAACATTAAGGGTATCACTGAAGCTCTTCTTTGGTCTACCTGGGACTGACCTGCCATTTCAGAGCTGGGAGTAGAGCATTTGCTTGCTTGGAGTCTTGTGTCAGTCATGGGGACAACCTGGCTAGCCCATCGCAGCCGATCAAGGAGCTGGGGCGGTGGGCGTGGGCGGTGAGGTAGCTCAGTGCCTCACTTTCGGAATGTTGGCCTGGTCGAGGATGCTGGTGTTCAAGTGTCTGCCTTCCCAGTGGATTTACAGGGTTTTTGCACACAACATTAGTTGGACTGAGGTGCCTATTGTAGACAGTCCACATCTCAGATCCATACAGGAGGGCATATAGTTCCTATATTCCTGCCGTCTTATATACATGGCACCAGTCATATAGAACTTAGAATATTACAGCACAGTACAGGCCCTTCAGCCCTCGATGTTGTGCCAACCTGTCACACCAATCTGAAGCCCTTCTAACCTACACTATTCCATGTACATCCATATGCTTGTCCAGTGACGACTTAAATGTACTTAAAGTTGGCGAATCTACTACCACTGCAGGCAAAGCATTCCATACCCTTACTACTCTCTGAGTAAAGAAACTACCTCTGACATCTGTCCTATATTTATCACCCCTCAATTTAAAGCTATGCCCCCTTGTGCTTGCCGTCACCATACTTGGAAAAAGGCTCTCCCTGTCCACCCTATCTAACCCTCTGATTATCTTACATGTCTCTATTAAGTCACCTCTCAACCTTGTCTCCAACAAAAACAGCCTCAAGTCCCTCAGCCTTTCCTCGTAAGACCTTCCCTCCATACCAGGCAACATCCGAGTAAATCTCCTCTGCACCCTTTCCAAAGCTTCCACGTCCTTCTTATAATGCTGTGACCAGAACTGTACACGATACTCCAAGTGCGGCCGCACCAGTTTTGTACAGCTGCAGCATAACCTCATGGTTCCGGAACTCGATCCCTCTGTTAATAAAAGCTAAAACACTGTATGCCTTCTTAACAACCCTGTCAATCTGGGTAACAACTTTCAAGGATCTGTGTACCTGGACACTGAGACCTCTCTGCTCATCTACACTACCAAGAATCTTACCATTAGCCCAGTACTTTGCATTCCGGTTACATCGACCAAAGTGAATCACTTCACACTTGTCCTCATTAAACTCCATTTGCCACCTCTCCCCAGCTTATCTATGTCTGTCTGTAACCTACAACACCCTTCGTCACTATCCACAACTCCACCGACCTTAGTGTCGTCTGCAAATTTACTAACCCACCCTTGTACGCCCTCATTCTGGTCATTTTTAAAAATGATGAACAGCAGTGAACCCAACACCAACCCTTGCGGTACACTACTAGTAACTGGACTTCAAGATGAACATTTCCCATCAACCACCACCCTCTGTCTTCTTTCAGCAAGCCAGTTACTGATCCAAACTGCTGTGTCTTCCACAATCCCATTCCTCTGCATTTTGTACAATAGCCTACTGTGGGGAACCTTATCGAACGCCTTGCGTTGCTAACAGTTTTGGGCCCCTTATCGAAGGAACGATATACTGGCATTGAAGACAGTCCGGAAAAGGCTCATTGGTTTGATCCCAGGTATGGAAGGACTGTCCTATGAGGAGTGGTTAAGTAAGTTATAAGAGATAGGATACATAATCATCTCAAGAGGAGCAAGTTGATTAGGGATAGTCAACACGGTTTTCTGAAGGGTAGGTTGTTTCTCACAAACCTTAATGAGTTCTTTGAGGTGGTGACCAAAGAAGTGGATGAGGGTAAAGCAGTTGATGTGGCATATATGGAATTCAGGTCGGCAAACGTGGGTACTGCAGATGCTGGAGATTAGAGTCAAGATTAGAAAAGTACAGCAAGTCAGGGAGGATCCGAGGAGCAGCAAAGTTGACATTTCAGGCAAAAGCCTTTCATCAGGAATGGATAGATTTCAGTACGGCATTTGATAAGATTCCCCATGGTAGGCTATTGCACAAAATACAGAGGCATGGGATTAAGGGTGACTGAGCAGTTTGGATCAGAAATTGACTAGCTAAAAGAAGATAGAGGGTGGTGGTTGATGGGAAATGTTCATCCTGGAGTTCAATTACTAGTGGTATACTGCAAGGATCTGTTTTGGGCCTGTTTGTCATTTTTATAAATGACCTAGATGAGGGCGTAGAAGGATGGGTTAGTAAATTTGTGATGACACTAAGGTCGGTGAAGCTGTGGATAGTGTTGAAGGATGTTGCAGGTTACAAAGGCACATCGATAAGCTGCAGAGCTGGCAAATGGTTTTTAATGCGGAAAAGTGTGAGGTGATTCACTTAGGAAGGAGTGTATAGGAATAGAGAGTACTGGGTTAATGGAAAGATTCTTGGTAATGCAGATGAACAGAAAGACCTCGGTGTCCATGTACACAGATCTCTGAAAGTTGCCACCCAGGTTGATAGGGTTGTTAAGAAGGCATATAGTTTGTTAGCTTTTGTGAGTTTCAGAGCCATGATGTCATGCTGCAGCTGTACAAAACTCTGGTGCAGCCGCACTTGGGAGTATTGCTTACAGGATGTGGAAGCTTCAGAAAGTGTTCAGAGGAGATTTACTAGGATGTTACCTGATAAAGAAGAAGGTTGAGAGGTGAATTAATTGAGACATATAAGACAATCAGAGGGTTAGATAGGTGGACAGGGAGAGCCTTTTTCCTTGGATGATGATGGCGAGCACAAGGGGACATAGCTTAAATTGAGGAGTGGTAGATATAGGATAGATGTCAGAGGTAGCTTCTTTACACAGAGAGTAGCAGGGATGTGGAACACATTACCTGCAACAGTAGTAGACTTGCCAATTTTAAGGGCATTTAAATGGTTATTGGATAAACAAATGGATGAAAATAGAATTGTGTAGGATATATAAGCTTCAGGTTGGTTCCACAGCACACACCAGATGGCCTCCTTCTTTAAAGACTGCAATTTCCTTTCCCACGTGGTTGAAGATGCCCTCCAACGTATCTCATCCACGCCCCACTCCTCCAACCGCAACAACAACAGAACCCCTATGGCCCTCACCTTCCACCCCACCAACCTTCACATAAGCCACATCATCTGCCGACGTTTCCACCGCCTACAAATGGACTCACCACCAGGGGTATATTTCCCTCCCCACCCCTTTCCGCTTTCCACAAAGATCGATCCCTCTGTGACTACCTGGTCAGATCCACATCACCCAACATCCCACCCTCCCCTCCTGGCACCCTCCCTTGCCATTGCAGGAATTGCAAAATCTGCACCCACACCTCCTCCCTCACCTCCATCCAAGGCCCCAAAGGAGCCTTCCACATCCATCAGAGTTTCACCTGCACATCCACCAATATCATTTATTGTATCCGTTGCTCCCAATGCGGTGTCCTCTACGTTGGGGAGACTGGGCGCCTTCTCACAGAAAGCTTTAGGGAACATCTCCAGGACACCTGCACCAATCATCCACACCGCCCTGTGGCCGAACTCCCCCTCCCATTCTGCCGAGGACATACAGGTCCTGGGCCTCCTCCACCGCTGCTCACTCACTACCCAACGCCTGGAGAAAGAACGCATCATCTTCCACCTCGGACACTTCAACCCCAGGGCATCAATGTGGACTTCACCAGTTTCCTCATTTCCTCCCCCCACCTTACCCCAGTTCCAACCTGCCAGCTCAGCACCATCCTCACGACCTGTCCTACCTGCCAATCTTCCTTCCCACCTATCCGCTCCACCCTCTTCTCCGACCTATCACCTTCATCCCCATCTCCATCCACCTATTGTACTCTGGGCTACCTGCTCCCCAGCCCCACCCCCTTCCCATTTATCTCTCCACCCCAGAGGCTTCCTGCCTCATTCCTGATGAAGGGCTTTTGCCCAAAATGTTAATTGTCCTGCTTCTCAGATGCTACCTGACCTGCTGTGCTCTACTCTAATCTAGACTCTGATCTCCAGCATCTGCAGTCCTCACTTTGGCCTTCAGATTGGTTCCATAGGTCGGCACAACATCGAGGGCTGATGGGCCTGTACTGTACTGTAATGATCTATGTTCTATGTTCTGAGTCCAGCCTGTATTCATTGAACTTTAGAAGAATGAGAGTCAATCTCACTGAAACAAGAAAGATTCTGAGATGATTTCCCAGGCTAAGTGCAGAGAAACTCAGCAGATCTGGCAGCATCTGTTGAGAGAAAACAGAATCAACATCTCGAGTCCAGTCACCCTTCATTAGAATCTTTCTGCTTTCTCTCCACAGGTGCTGAGTGACTTCAGTAATTTCTGTTTCAGATTTCCAGCATCAGCAATTCTTCGTTTATTTGCCTGTTTGGGTGCAGAGAGTTTGTAACACCCTTGTGGGAGATTCTACAACCAGAGGATATGGTCTCAGAGTAAGGCATCACTCATTTAGATTAGATTCCCTATAGTATGGAAATCGGCCCTTCGGGGGCCACACTAACCCTCCAAGGAGTAACCCACCTAGACCCATTCCTCTACCCTATATTTACCCCTGACTAATGTACCTAACACTACAGGCAATTTAGCATGGCCAATTCACCTAACCTGTGGGAGGAAACCAGAGCACCTGGAGGAGACCCACGCAGACACAGAGAGAATGTGCCTACAGACACCAGAAGTGGAAATCCAACCTGGGTCCCTGGCACTGTGAGGCAGCAGTGCTAACCACTGAGCCACCACGCCACCCCATTTAAGATGTGATGAGATGGAATTTCTTCTCTTAGACAGCAGTGAATCTGGGATTCTTTATTGCGGAAGCCTGCCAAGGCTGAACCATTAAGTATATTCAACAGTGAGATAGGCAGATTTGTAATCATTTCGGTGAATCAACTGTTCTCAGGTGTGGTTTAGTAGCTAATGGCCAAAACAACTAGACAACTGGCTCAACAGCTTCTGCATGCAAGGCCTAATGGAATGTAAGAAGGTCAAGGTAACTCCATGTCAAAAGCAAACAGGGATCATCCCAGACCTGCATTGTGTATTGAACAATGAGAGAGTCGTTATGACCTGAAACTCATCAAGGGAATGACATTATGGTTGTGTATTCCCCAGTTTGATCTGGATCCTTTGGCAATGTAGAGTGAAAGAGTCATAAAGATGTACAGCATGGAAACAGACCCTTCAGTCCAACTTCTCCATGCTGACCAATTATCCTAACCTAATCCAGTCCCATTTGCCAGCACCTGACCCATATCCCTCTCAACCTTTTCTATTCACATACCCCCCTAGATACCTATTAAGTATTGTAATTATACCAGCATCCATCACTTCCTTTGGCAGCTCATACGATACACGTACCATCCTCTGTGTGAAAAAGCTGCCTCTTAGGTCCCTTTTATATCTTTCCCCTCTCACCCTTAACCTGTGCTCTCTGGTTCTGGGAAAGACTTTGTCTATTTCTCTTATCCATGCCCCTCATAATTTTATAAACCTTCATGAGGTCAGCCTCCGATACTCCAGGGAAAACAGACCCTGTCTATTCAGCCTCTTCCTATAGCTCAAATATTCCAACCCTGGCAACATCCTTGTAAATCTGAAGACTTTCAAGTTTAACAACGATAAAAAATCACATAACACCAGATTATAGTCCAATAGTTTTAATTGGAAGCACTAGCTTTTGGAGCACTGCTCCTTTATCAGGTGGTTGTGGAGTATAAGATTGTAAGACACAGAATTTATAGCAAAGGTTTACAGTGTGATGCAACTGAAATAATATATTGAAAAAGACCTGGATTGTTTGTTAAGTTTCTCTTGTTTTAGAATGACCATGTTGGTTTCAGTTCTTCGATATGTAAATCCCAGAACTTTTTTTTAAGGTTACATTCTCAGATAACGTATTGAAGGTGTGAGGTTAAAGTCTGCTGCCTGTGTCATTGGCCTCGGACCTTCAGGTGACCATCCTCCAAGGCGGACTTCGGGATAGGCAGCAATGCAAAGTGGCCGAGCAGAGGCTGATAGCCAAGTACCCATGGGGATGGCCTCAATCGGGACCTTGGGTTCATGTCACACTACAGGTGACCCCATTGCACTACATACTCTCTCACACACATGCACACAGCACCCGCGTGCACACAGACACTCACACACACTTTCCTACAGATCCATGCACTCGTGCAGACCCTCTCTCATACACAACCTCTCTCTCGTAATGCTCATACATACACATCCTCCACACTCACACCCACACATGCACCCTCTCACAGACTTATACCCCTTTACACTCACACACATACACACACTGTCTCACAGACACTCACATTCCCCACACACATACACCTAAATTCATGCACACACATATAAGTTTGTGGGGTGAAGTTGTATTAGCAGGATTACATTTTATTTTGCTCAAAAACTGCATGAATCCATGTAAGATTCTGTAACTCCCTTTTTTTAGGAATAGAATCAGTCTAAACATTGGGGCACAGACAGACAGGCTTTAACCTCACACCTTCAATGTATTATCTGAGCTGACATGGCACCTATTGTTAAAGTTCATTTGAGAATGTAACTTTAGAAAAGTTCTGGGATTTACGTGTGAAAGAACTGAAACCAACATGGTCATTGTAAAAGATGGGAGACTTAACAGACAATCCAGGTCTTTTTCGATATATCATTTCATTTGCATCACCATAAACTTTTGCTATAAATTCTGTGCCTTATGATCTTATACTTCATACCACCTAATGAAGGAGCAATGTTCCGAAAGTTGGGGTTCCAAATAAACCTGTTTTTTCTAACCTGGTGTTGTGTGATTTTTAAGTTTGTAAACTCCAGTCCAGCACTGGCACCTCCAAATCAAGTTTCACAACATCCTTCTGATAGGCAGGACACCAAAATTGCATGCAATATTCCAAAAGTGGCCTAACCAATGGCCTTTACAGCCACAACATGACCTCCTAACTCTCCCAGGAGAAAGTGAGGACTGCAGATGCTGGAGATCAGAGCTGAAAATGTGTTGCTGGAAAAGCGCAGCAGGTCAGGCAGCATCCAAGGAGCAGGAGAATCGACATTTCGGGCATGAACCCGTCTTCAAGAATGAGGAAAGTGTGTCCAGCAGGCTAAGATAAAAGGTAGGGAGGAGGGACTTGGGGGAGGGGCGTTGGAAATGCGATAGGTGGAAAGAGGTCAAGGTGAGGGTGATAGGCCAGAGTGGGGGTGGGGACGGAGAGGTCAGGAAGAAGATTGCAGGTTAGGAAGACAGTGCTGAGTTCGAGGGCCTGGTGGCGATTGGAGGGGCGGGGCTCAAGGGCGGAGGAGCGGGAAGTGGAGGAGATGCAGTGGAGGGCATCGTCGATCACGTCTGGGGGGAAATTGCGGTCTTTGAAGAAGGGGGGGAAATTGCGATCTTTGAAGAAGGAGGGGAAACTGAAGTATTTGTATTGAATATTTCAGCAGCAGCATTCTGGTGTCCCTGCATAGGCTTCGATAAGAAATGACCCTGAGTTGCTCCAAACCCACCAGTCTTGAATTCTCAAAAAAATGCCTGAGCCTGCACTAAGAGGGTGGCTGCCCCATGTGACAACCAGGATTCAAGTGGGTGGAAGAGGATAGAGGCAATCCTTGAGTAATTGGGCCATAAACCAGGTGTTTTGAAAAGTCAGATGAACAAATGGCAGAACTTGAAACTAGGTTCGTTAAGGGTGTGGTAAAGGCCAGGGCTAAGACTTATCTCCCAGAGTTTCTCAGTGCAATCTGCTTTGCTTTTGTGCCTTAGAGTGGGAGTTGAACAGGCCCCAAGCCCAGCCAACTCCGATATCCTTGTGACCAACTCTAATGAGAGAGGGAGAGAGAAAATGAAGAAGCAAGGAAGCCGAAGACAGGGTCAAAGGATCTATGAGGGCCAGGGAGCCAGAGTTGCAGAGAAGGATAAAAATAAGTAGCTAATAAAAGGCCAGAGCCCCACGAGAGAGAGAGAAAGAGAGAGAGAGAAAAAAAAAGTAAATCAAGAGAGAACTACAAGAGAAAATGATACAGTGCCCAGAGTGAGAAGGAATATTGACTAAGTATCTAAATAAGAAATGGCCCAGTTGGGTTGGTGATTGCAGTGAGCAGATATTGGGTCCAGCATCTGCGAGCATAAACGCAGGGAGGTGACATGGAAGGCTGAAGGTAAGTGCGCTTAAGAACATCAGAAAGACTATAGCAATAACCCGCTCCTTGGAGCTGCTGAGAGGTAGAGAATAGGAGAAGGTGAAGCCAAGTCAGGAGGTAGAGGAAGTGAGGCAGGAGCTAGCGAAAGTAAGAGTCAAAGCAGCAGAGCAGGGGAAGCAGGTGAATTGATTATACATGGGCCAGTTGCAGATCCAGTTTGGAAAAGCTGATCAGGAAGCACAGCCTGTGATTAACAACCATGATAAAGCCCAAAACACTGTGGTTGAGTTACCAGAAAAATGCTCAAACGTACAGGTCGCACTCAAGGTCCTGCACCAAGCCGGCAAAGAAAATAAACCCGTGCTGTGGATCATTCTAAATGCCCATGAGAGATTGATAAATTAAAGTCCCAGGATTTGGCACAGAAATGCACACATGCATTTGGAGCAGTAGAGTCAGAAGGGCAAACTAATGATGGGGTATACTGGAAGGGGGTGGAGTGGGAATGGAGGATCAGGCCTCAGAGGTATGCCAACTGTAGCGATGACTGGGGACCCTCGTGTCCCATCCAAGGGAAATCAGAGCCCTTCACATACCCAGTGCCTTCCCCAGCCCTGATGAACTCTCTGGTGACAAACTGCCAGGATGGTCAAAATAATGAAAATCCAATCACTCGCACAGAACCCTGTGATCCAGTCAGTCTTATTTGATCATCAGAACATAAAGGAGGAAGCAACTACAGGACATGAAAGCAGCAATTTTAGCATCAGTTGGCTACAGGAGAGCTGATACAGTACAAGGTTTAAATAGATGTAGGCAGCAAAAGGGAGACCACCTGATTGTATTTACCAGGCATCTGTGGGGACAGGTCACAGGAGCCTTCAATGATCATCACTGGACTACCTAGACACCACAAAACGGGGCATATTGGACCCAAACACTTGTCTCGTGTGTCACTGGGACCCCTACAGATGTCACCCAGGCACACAGTCGGTGATAAGGAGGATGGCCTGGGCTTGGGAGAAAGGGATTTGTGAAGCAGTGCACCCCAGATCAGGCAGGGGAAAAATGACTGACCCTACCCTGTTACTGAAGTCAATACACCCTCAACTAACGGATTCCTGATGAAGGGCTTATACCCGAAACTTCAATTCTCCTGCTCCTCGGAAGCTGCCTGATCGGCTGTGCTTTTCCAGCACCACACTCTCGACACCCTCAATTACCTGTCACCTCACACCTGTTTTCTTTCAGACTAACCCAGAAACTGTAGTCTTTGTTTGTCTTTTATCTGCTCAGTTATATGTACAATACCTTGACCTTGGTCACACAGGAGCACAGATTCCTGCTTTCAAATCCGCCATCATACCACCCAAGTAATTAGGCCATTTAGCCCATTTGACCCTGTAATGCTATTCAATATTAAAATTAGAATTAGCTTTACTGTCACATGTACTCACAGTAAAAGTTTACAAGTCGCCATTTAAGGTCTCATCTTAGATACAAAGGTACCTAGGTACAGATTCTTCAGTACAAGTTCTCAGGAAAAAATTAGAAAATTAAGAAATAAAAAGACCACCTTCAACAGTACAGAATCATAGTAATAAATTAGAAAAATAAAGAAGTGAAATGTTCAGAATGACAGACCTTCCACAATAATATAACAAAAGAAAGAATTCAAGACAAAGTTCACTTCGTCCATTTCACGGCTCTGGGCCCAATGATCTGGCTCCCTCTGTTGGAATCCCAGGCCAGACCAACAATAATGCCAAAGAAACACCACATGGTGTCACAGCCTAACTGAGGCCACCGTGGGGAGACCTAGACTGACACCACTGAAAACAGCACCGAGAGAACTTCCTATGACCAGAGCTGATCATTCAACTCCTTATTCCTGCTTTCTCATCGTAGATCCCTTGATTCCTTTAGCCCTATACTTATCTCCTTGAAAGCCTTCAATGTTTTGGTCTCAACTATTTTTTGTAGCAAAGAATTCCACAGGCTCATCATTCCCTGGGGAAAGAAATATGTCCTCATCTCAGTCCTAAATGGCCTAACCTCTAGTCTTGGACTGAGAGTCGTGGTTCCGGACTCTCTGATCATCAGGAACATCCTTCCTGTATGTTTAGCCTGTCTCATCCTTTACAAGTTCCCATGAGACCTTTCCCCATCCCCACATTGTTATGAACTCACGAGAATGTTGTCCTAATCAATCATCTTTCTCCCCACACGTCATTGAAACGCAGAAAATAGGAGCATAAGAAGGCCATTCAGCCCTTCGAACCTGCACCACCATTCAATTTGATTATAGCTGGTCATCTCCAAATCAATAGCATGCTTTTGCTTTTCCCCATATCCTTTGATCCCTTTAGTCCCAAGTGGGGTGACACGGTGGCTCAGTAGTCAGCACTGCTGCTTCACATTGTAAGGGACCCAGGTTCAATTCCAGTCTCGGGTGACTGTCTGTGTGGAGTTAGCACGTTCTCCCTGTGTCTGTGTGGGCTTGCTCCGGTTTCTTCCCACAATCCAAAGATGTACAGGTTAGGGTGAATTGGCTATCCTAAATTGCCTCTAGTATTCAGGCAAGTGTTGGTTAGATGTAGTAGTCAGGGCTAAATTTGGGGAATTGGTCTGGGTGGGTTACTCTTCGGAGGGTCGGTGTGGACTTGTTCTGCTGAAGGGTCTGTTTCCACTCTGTAGAGATTCTATAATTCTAAATGCAATATCCAAATCCTTTTTTGAAATCATACAAGATGTTTGGACTCAACAGCTTTCTGTGGTAGTGAATTCCACAGGCTGACCACTCTCTGGTCATCTCAGTCCTGAATGGTCTACTCTATTTTCTTAAACTACGTCGTCTGGTTTTTGTCTCCCCCATCCTCCATCCTGCACCTCCAGATCTGTTAGAATTTTGTTTCTGTGAGATCCTTCCCCATTCTTCTAAACTCCAGAGAATACAGATTAGATTAGATTCCCTACAGTGTGGAAACAGGTCCTTCGGCCCAACCAGTCCACACCAACCCTCCGAAGTGTAACACATTTCCCTCTGACTAATGCACCTAACATTACAGGCAAGTTAGCATGGCCAACCCACCTAACCTGTACATCTTTGGACTGTGGGAAGAAACTGGAGCATCCAGAAGAAACCCACACAGACACGGGAAAAATGTGCAAACTTCACTCAGACAGTCACCCGAGGCTGGAATCGAACCTAGGATCCTGGTGCAGTGAGGCAGCAGTGCTAACCACTGAGCCACAGTGCCACCCTAACCATAATCCTAATCAATTCAATATCTATTTATGTGTCAGTCCCGTCATCCCAGGAATCTGCCGGCTAAACCTTCATCGCACTCCCTCTATAGCAAGAGCATCCTTCTTCAGGTAAGAAGACCAAAACTGCACAATATTCTTGGTGTGGTTTCACCAAGGCCACCTGTAACTGTAGTCTAGATTAGAGTGGTGCTGGAAAAGCACAGCAGGTCTGGCAGCATCCGAGGAAAAGGAAAACCGACATTTCGGGCAAAAGCCCAAAGCAGGTGGAAGGTCTTTTGCCCAAAACGTCAATTTTCCTGCTCCTCGGATACTGTCTGACCTGCTGTGCTTTTCCAGCACCACTCTAATCTAGACTCTGCATCTGCAGTAAAAAGTGAAGTCTGCAGATGCTGGAGATCAGAGCTGAAAATGTGTTGCTGGTTAAAGTACAGCAGGTCAGGCAGCATCCAAGGAACAGGAAATTCGACGTTTCGGGCTGATGAAGGGCTCTGGCCTGAAACGTCGAATTTCCTGTTCCTTGGATGCTGCCTGACCTGCTGTGCTTTAACCAGCAACACATTTTCAGCTCTGCAGCTGCAGTCCTTGTTTTTACCCACCTGTAACTGTAGCAAGACCTCTTGTTCCTGTACTCAATCCTTTCACTATGACGGCAAATGACATGTTGACTTGTACAGGCAAGTTTAGCTTCAGCGAATGATGTACAAGGACACCTACGTCTTGTTGAACATCCCCCTCTCTCAATTTCTAGCTATTCAGATGTTGATCGTCCTTCCTGCTTTTGTTCCCAGAACAGATAAACTCACATCCATCCACATTATACTGCATCTGTCATGCACTTGTCCATTCACTCAGCTTGTCTAAATCACATTAAAGCATCTTTCTCGAAGCTCACCCTCTTAGTTCCCTCCACAGCCCACCGTCTGTCTCCTACTTTCAATCCAATTTAGTATCCAGTTGGCTAGCTCTCCCTGAATTCCCTGTGATCTTATGCTGCTAACCAGTCTACCATGTACAACCTTACTGAATGCCTCATTGAAGTCCACATAGACAACATCACTCTGCCTTCTTCAATCTTCTTTGTTATGGTTCACATACCCATAGAAATGTTAACAATTAATGTCTGGGTTCCCCACAAGCCTACTAGTGACACCAGACACACAACAATGCTGTTGACTCATCATTGCCTTTCGGACAAGGCAATAAATACAGGAATAGCTAGTGATGCCCAAATCCTATGAACGAATTAAAGTATCCCTGTGACCTGTAGACCTTCACATGCCATAATAGGGATATAACATGATTGTTAAATTTTAAAATAGAAGCAAATGGATTTTAATCAGTTATGTGATGGTAACGTTGTTAAAAGGTCAGATAGTCATTTGGAACAGTGACTGAAATGACTAATTTCCAACATAACATGTGACTTCTGTCAAGTGCCTGATAGGATACCTGTGATATTAATGGATGGATTACTTATACTGTTGTGTTTACAACATATGAGAAAACAATAATTTCGCTTTTGGTTTCAGTTCACAAGAATCAGGAGTTAAAATCAGAAGAAAGAACAAGTTTTCTCTTAATAGAACAATTAAGCCTTCAGTCTAGGGGATCCAATTGCCCTAGTATGTGAAGCTTCCAACCCAGGAGAGATTGCATAGAAGCTTTTTACTTGTTGAAATGAACACATAAGCCATCAGAATTAAGAAAATTTCACTCAGCAAACTCAGAAACAAAACATAAAACTGGCTCAGCAGTCCAAGGGAAAGAAACTGGGACATTAGTGAAATAAGAAATAAAAGAGTTGAGATAGGAGTGGTATCTTTCATATCGGAGAAATGTGAGAAATTTCACATTTCAACTCTTTAATTCTCCTTTCTGAATTGAAGTCCTCTCATGGGTATCTGTAAAAAGGATAATCTTGTTGAAACAGGTTGAAATTTCTGTTTGCTGTTTGTGTTGAGAACTTCCTAAGTATTTGAAAAATAGACTTAATGAAAGCAAAGTACTGAGGTGTATTCTGAAAAAGTGTCATATCAGACTTGCAACATTAATTTTATTTCCCTCTACAAATACTGCTACTCCTGCTAAGTTTCTCAGGCACATTTTGCTTTTAGTATAAATTGCTTTACTTTTTTAATTTGAAACACCACATAAGCATGTTTCAGTGACTAACCACCATGAGAATCAACTGCAAATGGCAAATACATGTCATATCAAGCCAGATTTCATCCTGGGATCCGACTTGTCCAATATTACCATCAGCTGGTATCATAACAAATCCGAGAGTGCTGAAAAAGATGGCTACAGAGAGAATGGACGCATTGGTGATCTTCTTTCAAAATTATGCAGTGGTGCCTATAGATTTGATCCCCAAGCAAATCCATACCAATCCTCTGAAGAGCAACCCACCCATAGACCCATTTCCCTCTGGCTAATGCAGCTAACACTACGGGCAATTTAGCATGGCCAATTCACATCTTTGGACGCTGGGAGGAAACAGCAGCACCCGGAGGAAACCCAGACACAGGGAGAATGTGCAAACTGCACACACACAGTCACCCGAGGTTGGGATTGAACCTGGGATATTGGTGCTGTGAGGAAGCAGTGCTAAGTGTGTGTGTGTGTGTGTGTGTGTGTGTGTGGTGATAAATGGACACACATTGTTTAATGGAAGCGTGAGAGAGAAAACAAGAAATTACAGACCGATCAGTAGAATGGAAAATACTAGAATATATAACAATTGATACGATAACTGGATATTTAGAAAAGAATTGCTGATTGGACAGAGTTAACATGGATTTATGAAGGGGATGTCTTTATAGGCAAACCTGATAGCTTTTTAAGGGTGTTACAAGCAGAGTTGATAAGGAGGTAAATAAGGTAAAAGCAATGACTGCAGATGCTGGAAACCAGATTCTGGATTAGTGGTGCTGGAAGAGCACATCAGTTCAGGCAGCATCCAAGGAGCAGCGAAATCGACGTTTCGGGCAAAAGCTCTTCATCAGGAATAACGGCAGTGAGCCTGAAGCGTGGAGAGATAAGCTAGAGGAGGGTGGGGGTGGAGAGAAAGTAGCATGGAGTACAATAGGTGAGTGGGGGAGGGGATGAAGGTGATAGGTCAGGGAGGAGAGGGTGGAGTGGATAGGCGGAAAAGGAGATAGGCAGGTTGGACAAGTCCGGACAAGTCATGGGGACAGTGCTGAGCTGGAAATTTGGAACTAGGGTGAGGTGGGGGAAGGGGAAATGAGGAAACTGTTAAAGTCCACATTGATGCCCTGGGGTTGAAGTGTTCCGAGGCGGAAGATGAGGCGTTCTTCCTCCAGGCGTCTGGTGGTGAGGGAGTGGCGGTGAAGGAGGCCCAGGACCTACATGTCCTCGGCAGAGTGGGAGGGGGAGTTGAAATGTTGGGCCACGGGGCGGTGTGGTTGATTGGTGTGGGTGTCCCGGAGATGTTCCCTAAAGCACTCTGCTAGGAGGCGCCCAGTCTCCCTAATGTAGAGGAGACCACATCAGGAGCAACGGATACAATAAATGATATTAGTGGATGTGCAGGTAAAACTTTGATGGATGTGGAAGGCTCCTTTAGGGCCTTGGATAGAGGTGAGGGAGGAGGTGTGGGTGCAGGTCACTTCTGCCCCCATCATGGCCACTCCCACAACCACTTCCGCCCCTCACATCATCGCTGATGCCACACGCTCAATGACTTCTGCCACCCCTATTGCCATGGTCACCACCACTTCCGCCCCCACCACCGCCACTCACCTGCATTCTGCTGACACACCCCCCCATAGACCCCACTGTCACTATCCCCAACCCCCAGAACCCCGAGGGGAACACTACCCCTGCTCATGACTCCACCCCATTCCCCCCACCATCACACCCACTCCAGGTACTGGCTCCGACCCCACACCCACACCACACCCCAGCTCCCAGCATTGCCAAGTTTTCACCATCCCTCCAGACTTTACCCTCACTGAGGACGAACGATCAGTCCTCAGCAAAGGACTCACCTTCATCCCCCTCCGTCCACGCGTCAATGAATTTAATACACGCTGTGATGTCGAACAATTCTTCCATCGTCTCCAAGCTTACTTTCACAATCAGGATTCCCGCCCACCTTCCGAGGACCCCTTCACTCACCCTCACAACGTGCAGCCCTCCAATCCCTCTGCTCCAATCCCAACCTCACCATCAAGCCAGCAGATAAAGGGGGCCCAGTGGTAGTCTGGCGCACTGACCGCTACACCGCTGAAGCCAAACGCCAACTCGAGGACACCTCTTCCTGCTGCCCCCTCGATCATGACCCCACCCCCCCATCACCAAACCACCATCTCCCAGACCATACAGAACCTCATCACCTCAGGAGATCTCCCATCCACAGCATCCAACCTCATAGTCTGGGAACCCTGCACTGCCCGGTTCTACCTCCTTCCCAAGATCCACAAGCCTAACCACCCTGGCCGACCCATTGTCTCAGCATGCTCCTGCCCCACTGAACTCATCTCTACCTACCTTGACACTGTCCTATCCCCCCTAGTCCAGGAACTCCTCACATATGTTCGAGAAACCACCCACGCCCTCCACCTCCTCCAAAATTTCCGTTTCTCCGGCCCCCAACGCCTCATCTTCACCATGGGTATCCAATCCCTCTGCACCTCCATCTGCCATGACCAGGGCCTCCAAGCCCTCCATTTTTTCCTCTCCAGACGTCCCCAACAGTACCCTTCCACCGACACTCTCATTCGTTTGGCCGAACTGGTCCTCACCCTTAACAATTTCTCCTTCGAATCCTCCCACTTCCTCCAGACCAAAGGGGTAGCCATGGGCACCCGTATGAGCCCCAGCTATGCCTGTCTCTTTGTTGGCTACGTAGAACAGTCGATCTTCCGTAATTACACTGGCACCACTCCCCATCTCTTCCTCCACTACATTGATGACTGCATTGGTGCCACCTCGTGCTCCTGTGAGGAGGTTGAGCAATTCATCAACTTCACCAACACATTCCACCCTGACCTTAAATTTACCTGGACCATCTCTGACACCTCCCTTCCCTTTCTGGACCTCTCCATCTCCATTCATGACAACCAACTTAAGACACTGACATTTTTTACAAACTCACCGACACCCACAGCTACCTGGATTACACCTCTTCCCACCCTACCTCTTGCAAAAATGCCATCCCGTATTCCCAATTCCTCCGCCTCTGCCGTATCTGCTCTGAGGAGGACAAGTTCCACCACAGAACACACCAGATGGCCTCCATCTTTACAGACCGCAATTTCCCTTCCCACGTGGTTAAAGATGCCCTCCAATGTATCTCGTCCACATCCCGCACCTCCGCCCTCAGACCCCCACCCCTCCAACCGTAACAAGGACAGAACGCCCCTGGTGCTCACCTTCCACCCTACAAACCTTCACATAAACCAAATCATCCGCCAACATTTGCGCTACCTTCACAAAGACCCCACCACTAGGGATATATTTCCCTCCCCACCCCTTTCCGCCTTCCGCAAAGACTGTTCCCTCCTTGACTACCTGGTCAGGTCCATGCTCCCCTACAACCCACCTTCCCATCCTGGCACCTTCCCCTGCCACCGCAGGAACTGTGAAACCTGTGCCCACACCTCCTCCCTCACCTCTATCCAAGGCCCTAAAGGAGCCTTCCACATCCATCAAAGTTTTACCTGCACATCCACTAATATCATTTATTGTATCCCTTGCTCCCGATGCAGTCTCCTCTACATTGGGGAGACTGGGTGCCTCCTAGCAGAGCGCTTTAGGGAACATGTCCGGGACACCAATCAACCACACCGCCCCATGGCCCAACATTTCAACTTCCCCTCCCCCTCTGCTGAAGACATGGAGGTCCTGGGCCTCCTTCATCGCTGCTCCCTCACCATCAGACGCCTATCTCCTTTTCCACCTATCCACTCCACCCTCTCCTCCCTGACCTATCACCTTCATCCCCTCCCCCACTCACCCATTGTACTCTATGCTACTCTCTCCCCACCCCCACCCTCCTCTAGCTTATCTCTCCACGCTTCAGGCTCACTGCCATTATTCCTGATGAAGGACTTTTGCCCGGAATGTTGATTTCGCTGCACTTTGGATGCTGCCTGAACTGCTGTGCTCTTCCAGCACTACTAATCCAAAAGGAGATAAGTAGGCGGTGTCGTGCATTAAGAATTTCACAGATATTTGATAAAGCTCCATTATGAACATCAGTGAATGAACACAAAGCGCATTGGATTGGGAGAAACATGGATGGAGAAATACAGGTTAACAGGTAGGAAACAGAGAGTAGTTAGATTGGTCTGAGGTCTCATAGCTACGTGCTCAAAAAGAGATTTGTTGCTGTCGACCAAGAGGAGTTTGAAAAGAGGTTATCAAATCACCCCTCCCCACTTGGCTATAACAATGCACATCTGAAGTGGAGTTTGTATCATTCACATTTCTGACTATTATTTTGCATGATGAGAGAAATAGAAGCCGTTATCCATTCAAATTATGGTATACACAAAAATTCTCGGTCAATCAGAACGTGTTGAAGCCAATTGAAGTAAGTACTGAAATAAAATAAAGAACTGCAAATGCTGGAAATCAGAAACAAAAGGCAGAAAATTCAAAAGAAAGGTTACCGAATTCAAAATGTTAACTGTTTTCCCTCCATAGATGCTGCCTGACCTGCTGGGTTTCTCCAGCAATTTCTGTTAGTGTTTGACATGAAGTAAGCATGCTTTGACTTTCTGTAAAGGCTTTAAAGTCACATGTAAAGTGCAAAAGCTGAAATTTTACCAGAAATCATATGTTGTCCTAATTAGTATACTTAATGAGGCTGGCTGCCAAATTGACTTCCAGCGGCGATTTGACATGGGATATTGCAACTCAAATTCAATCCCCTCAAAGAGTATTCAACACCTGAAAATGATCCATGATGAAGACAAATTTCTCCTCCGCAGTGGGACATGAAAGAAAAAAAAACAAACACATAAGTTTATACTTGTAGGTCAATCAAGAAGGAAAAATGTTGGGAGTATTGTTAAAAAATATCAAGAAGATACCGAGCGCACCTCAAGGAAGAGACTTAGATGGATTTCTATCTCTCTCAAAAAACATCAACTAACCATTGCTACTTCACGGGAATAGTTAAAAATGAGATGGAACTTGTTTGCAGCAATTACGAGAGAAAGGGCAGCTCCAGAAAGTACGGATACCATTCAAAACCAGCTCACACACAGGCTTGTTATTATACAATGGGAAAGAGTATTTTAACAGCTGCCGATTTGGCGATGACCTCTGAAAGAAAGGAGACAAATGCTGAGCAACTCTACAGCAGTGATGTGACTGCTTCAGGGTGCATCTTAAAAGAAAAATGAACTACATATATCGTTTATGAACATTACTTAAGTACTAATGATAAAGCTAAATGAAAGCTAGGAATATTAATAGACTCAGGCAACACTTTGCAAGCCAAGAAACATCAGCATGGTGATTAACAAATCATGCTGAAGTGAATCGCCAGTCAATGGAATGTTAGTCAGAAGCGATTATTGTAAAACTATATAATATCAAATCTTGAAGCATTTCAAAATAAGTGTGTTAGTTAACATCAGCATTGGAAGACTGGGACATGAAAGTGTACGGGATTCTATGAATAAAAGTAATGATATTGATAATTTAGATTTATAATATATATATATCACACACATATATAAGGGTGGCTCAGCGGTTAGCGCTGCAGCCTCACAGTGTGTTTCCTCCAGGAGCTCCAGTTTCCTCTCACTATCCAAAGATATTAGATTAGATTACTTACAGTGTGGAAACAGGCCCTTCGGCCCAACAAGTCCACACCAATCCGCAACCCACCCAGACCCATTCCCCTACACCTAACACTACGGGCAATTTAGCATGGCCAATTCACCTAACCTGCACATTTTTGGACTGTGGGAGGAAACCGGAGCACCCGAAGGAAACTCACGTAGACACAGGGAGAATGTGCAAACAGAGTGAAAACCTGTAAGGGGCCTGAGTGTGGTTCCTCCTTCAATTAGCGTGTCCCGGTGCTGCCTTATTTCCTTGTGAGGATGGGACACTGTCACCATGCTTTCAGTCCTGAGAATCAATAGCTGTGCCAATGGAGTGTAGGTGCATGTGCATCTCCAGCAGATACTGAGGGGGCTGGACCTGGCTCTCCATGGCAACATCCAACCTGCCCATGGACGCATATTCATTGTGCTGCTGCCGCTTTGGGCAATGAAGGCCATTGTGTCTCCCATACCCTGTTCCTCCCTGTGCATCTGGATGAAGTCATTAATATCACCAGATCCTCTCCTATCTGGTACTGAGCAGGTCACAGGTCTCCGACAGTTCTCTGAGTGCCAGTGTGGTCTGAAGTGTTTCTTCCTAAGTCAGCTGAAACAGAAACAGAAATTATTGGAAAGAGTGGCAGCATCTATGAAGAGAAGTTCTGAGGAAGGATTACTGAACCCGAAACTTCTTTCCCCTATGTGTGGAAACAGGCCCTTTGGCCCAACAAGTGCACACCGACCCTCCGAAGAGCAACCCACCTATCCCATTTCCCTCTGACTAATGCGGATAACACTACGGGCAATTTAGCATGACAGTTCACATGACCTGCACATCAGTGGATTGTGTGAGAAAACTGGAGCACTGAGAGGAAACCCATGCAGACACAGGGAGAACATGCAAACTCCACACAGACAGCTGCCCGAAGCTGGAATTGAACCTGGGACCCTCATGCTGTGAGGTAGAAGTGCTAACCACTGAGCCACCAAAACATTAACTCTGATTTCTCTCCACAAATGCTGCCAGATCTGCTGAGCCTTTCAAGTAATTTCAGTTTTTGCCCCTTTATCTGTTCATTTGACTTCATTCCTGATGAAGGGCTTTTGCCTGAAACGTTGATTTTCCTGCTCCTTGAATGCTGCCTAACTTGCTGTGCTTTTCCAGCAACACTCTAATCTAGACTCTGATGTCCAGCATCTGCAGTGCCCACTTTTGACTTGTATGTGGTTTGAAATGCGCAGTAGGTCAGGCAGCATCCAAGGAACAGGAGATTTGACGTTTCGGGCATAAGCCCTTCATCAGGAATGAGGAAAGTGTGTCCAGCAGGCTAAGGTAAAAGGTAGGGGGGAGGGACTTGGGGGAGGGGCGATGGAGATATGATAGGTGGAAGGAGGTCAAGGTGAGGGTGATAGGCCGGAGTGGGGTGGGGGCGGAGAGGTCAGGAAGAAGATTGCAGGTTAGGAGGGCGGTGCTGAGTTCGAGGGATTTGACTGAGACAAGGTGAGGGAGGGGAAATGAGGAAACTGGAGAAATCTGAGTTCATCCCTTGTAGTTGGAGGGTTCCCAGGCGGAAGATGAGGTGTTCTTCCTTCAACCGTCGTGTTGTTATGGTCTGGCGATGGAGGAGTCCAAGGACCTGCATGTCCTTGGTGGAGTGGGAGGGGTAGTTAAAGTGTTGAGCCACGGGGTGGTTGGGTTGGTTGGTCCGGGCGGCCCAGAGGTGTTCTCTGAAACGTTCCTCATTCCTGATGAAGGGCTTATGCCCGAAATGTCGAATCTCCTGTTCCTTGGATGCTGCCTGACCTGCTGTGCTTTTCCAGCAACACATTTTCAGCTCTGATCTGCAGCATCTGCAGACCTCACTTTCTCCTTGGATGTGATTTGCCTGGTCAGTTTTTTTTTAAGCTGGTGTTGCGCTAGGCTCCATGAGGAGGCGCAGTCTGAGGAGCACGCAGGTTTTGCGCCGTTGGGACACGCTTGCCTCCTCTGCCGCCTCCTTGTCATTTGTAGTCCGTGGGCCGGCGGGACGGGTTGCCATGGCGGGAGGACGCACGGCGTCAGGGGGTGGGGCGGGGAAGGTACCAGATGCGGATTGAGAGTCGGACCCGGATCGGGATCACCCCTCCCCCCCTCCGCGAGCCCAGCGCCTGCTCCGTGTGAGGCTCCGGCTCCGGCTCCGGCTCCGGCAGCGGCGATGGGACTGTGCCTGCCGTGCCTGGGAGGGGCGGCCCAGGATGTGGTGGAGACACCCGACCCGGTGAGAGGCTGCGCCCGGGGGAGTGAGGGAGGGTCGAGAGGGCGGGGTAGGGGGAATTAGGGGGGTCGGAGGGAGGGGTGGGGGGAGTGAGGGAGGAGTGAGGGAGGGTCGAGAGGGGCGGGGGGAGTGAGGGAGGGTCGAGAGGGCGGGGTAGGGGGAGTGAGGGAGGGTCGAGAGGGGCGGGGGGAGTGAGGGAGGGTCGAGAGGGTGGGGTAGGGGGGAATGAGGGGGGTCGGAGGGAGGGGTGGGGGGAGTGAGTGAGGGAGGGTCGAGAGGGTGGGGTAGGGGGAATTAGGGGGGTCGGAGGGAGGGGTGGGGGGAGTGAGGGAGGGTTGAGAGGGAGGGGTAGGGGGAGTGAGGGAGGGTTGAGAGGGAGGGGTAGGGGGAGTGAGGGAGGGTTGAGAGGGAGGGGTAGGGGGAGTGAGGGGGGTCGGAGGGAGGGGTGGGGGGAGTGAGGGAGGGTTGAGAGAGTGGGGTGGGGGGAATGAGGGGGGTTGGAGGGAGGGGTGGGGGGAGTGAGGGGGGTCGGAGGGAGGGGTAGGGGGAGGGAGGGGGGTCGGAGGGAGGGTCGAGAGGGTGGGGTAGGGGGAATTGGGGGGTCGGAGGGAGGGGTGGGGGGAGTGAGGGAGGAGTGAGGGAGGGTTGAGAGGGTGGGGTAGGGGGAGTGAGGGGGGTCGGAGGGAGGGGTAGGGGGAGTGAGGGGGGTCGGAGGGAGGGGTGGGGGGAGTGAGGGAGGGTTGAGAGAGTGGGGTAGGGGGAATGAGGGGGGTAGGGGGAATGAGGGGGGTCGGAGGGAGGGGTGGGGGGAATGAGGGTAGGGGGGAGTGAGGGAGGGTTGAGAGGGTGGGGTAGGGGGAATGAGGGGGGTCGGAGGGAGGGGTGGGGGGAGTGAGTGAGGGAGGGTCGAGAGGGTGGGGTAGGGGGAATGAGGGGGTTTCGAGGGCTGTGGGGGAAGAGAGCATTGAGTGGGTGGGTGTGGTGAGAGTGTGTTAAGGCATGGGAAGGGGTTGAGGAGGAGGAGGAATGTGGATGGGGAGGGAGGGAAGGATGTGGGGTTAGTGGTGTGGTTTCCGGTTGAGTTGTGGGGAGATTGGTGAGGGATGTGGTTTGGGTTGGAGGGTGAGATGAAGGGTCAGGGGGGTACCCAGGAGTATAGTATGGCAGAGCTGTCACCGGGCCCCAGGTCTTGCACTGAGTCAAAGGCTTTGCACTGAGTGTTGTCTGAACACAAACAATGTTAATAACAAAACACGCATTCCCAAAAGCATTCCTCAGGAAAACACATTCAGTATGGAATAATCATGCTAATATTACCATTGCTACAGCAATTGTTTTACTGTTTATTTTGATTTTATTTATCTACTGATTTAACTTTGTGTCTGTTGGTTTGGTTTGGATTTTTAAAAATTTTAGATTATGTTTAACTCAATATTGACCTTGACAACTTCCTGATCCTGTTCTGCAGGTTTATTCCTTAGACTTTGTGCTGACATTTGTTAGCTTTTAGGTTCGAAACTGCCTCATGTGTTGCTCTTTTGGAATGGCTTCAAATAATTTGAATCATTTTGACAATATGGAAACATAGTTGTTTTTTCCCCCACGAAACAAACGTATATGTTTTTGGTGACTTCTGTTTTAACATATCAAACATGGCAACGTTATTGTAAAATGCATGTTGCAGCAGTGATTTTTCTTTTAAAAAGCAGGTCAGTCGCCACATCAGTGGTTCAGGTTGGTGGCCTTTAGTCAGAATTGTTCTGGTTATGTGAACTCTCTTTCTCTTCAGGCACTTTCTTACTTGCTGTGTATTTCCAGCATTTTTGTTTTTTTTTAATTTCAGATTAGGCATTTGGTACCTTTTGTCCTTAATGGTCAGTGCAGTGAGTATAGGAGCTGGGGTGTAATGTTGTAGCTGGTCATTGATTAGGACATTTTTTGAATACTGCACTCACTTCCAGTCTCCCTGCTGTAGGAAAGATATTGTTAAACTTGAAAGGATTGAGAAAAGATTTACAAGGTTGTTGTCGTGTTTGGAGGATTTGAGCTATAGGGAGAAGGTTAATGGCCTGGGGCTATTTTCCCGGAATATCAGAAAATGGAGTGGTGACTTTACAGAGGTTTGTAAAATCATGAAAGGCATGGACAGAGTGAAAAGCCAAGGTCTTTTTCCCAGGGTAGGGGATTCAAGAAGAGGGCATAGGTTTCCGGTAAGAGAGAAAGATTTCAAAGTACCTCAGGGCAACTTCCTTACACAGAAGATGGCGATTGTATAGAATGAGCTGCCAGAGGATATTGGTGGAGGCTGGTATAATTTAAAAGGCATCTCGATGGGTACGTGAATGGGAAGGGTTTAGAGGGATATGGACCAAATGCTGGCAACTAGGAATAGAATAATTCGGGATATCTGGTCGGCATTCTGTGCTGTACAACTCTGACTCTATGATTCTGTTTGCTAAATGCACTATATTCTCTATGTCCTTTTTATGGTTTGTAACATATGATGCAGTAATTTGATGAGTTGGTTTCATGCCATTTAGGTGAATGTTTTTTAAATAGTAAAAAAAACGACCAAGAGTTGAGTATACTATTGTTTTATGCCAATGTCAATTGTTTTTTTCTATAGGTCTCAACAATTCACTCCTGTTGCTTGGCTGCTCAAATTTGTTTTGTGATTTAAAGCTCAGTGAAATCATAATTGTCATTCTCTCCTTTTACTTACTCCTTGAATCCTACATAGAGAATATTGAAAAGAAAGTGAGAAAGAAGTTTGGAGTACGCTAGCAGAGCAGTGGAATAAGGGTTAACTACCCAGCCACAAGTGACGTGTATCATTCTGCAAATTGTGTTGAGTGATTTGTAGAATGCCTAATCATAATTCATCTAAGCTGCTTAAACTGACATCTTAAGTGCAGCGCGCAACCTGCAACACCTGCAGAACAGCCAAACTAGTATATACTGTACTCCTGGCATTCCACTTTGGGAGATTTTGAATGAATTGTCAGAGCAAAGTTAACATATCATCTGATCTAAGATTTAATTGTAGTAATTAATTCACTTTTGGAGCAGTGATATTAGGTATTAAACTTACATGGTGTAATATGTTTGCCCTGAGTTCTGGCTAGAATAGGAAAAATAACTAACTGAATATAATTCTCCATGTTTGTCTTCAAGCTATTTGTCACATCATATGACCATGCCTTGTCTAACTAAATTGTTTGGTGCCAGGGCACTTAGTTAACAAATGCATACTGTGAACTGTTATACTGTATGATGTAATCTGAACTTTGTATACATGTCAGTAGTTTATACATGTGCACTACATTTCCATAATATGAGCTTCTGTTTTATGAACAAAGGTGTGCATGTTTTAGACAACTGAAAGTTAGTGGAAGAGCAGGAGAGGAAGAATCATGGGGACTTTGGGGAGCTAAATGGTGAACACCGTTGAAATCTCCCAATGTTATTTTGTCCTAGGGAAAGGCGATACAATATATCCACAATGTGAGGATCTTAATGCCACCCTCCCCTGTTATTATTGGCTCTGGTATGGGCAATAATCTGGAACAGATAAAATAAATGAAAGCATAAATAAATACAAGCAAATAGCATCAAAAACAGGAATTGCTGACAAAGCTGAGCAGGAGTTGCAGCATCTATGCAGAGAAATGAGAGTTAACGTTTCTGGTCTGGTAACCCTGCCTTAGAGCAAAGGCTTCAGTCTTCCCTAATTTTAATTGGTGGATGTTTCTGTTCATACATATCAAATAAGCAGTGAGGTCATTTAGCAACAGTTGGAGGTTGAGAGAGGTGCCGGTGAGTTGGAACTGGCTGTTGTCAGCAAACGTTCAAAACCTAGCATGTACCCATGAGCAGTGTACAGATGAAAAGTTGGAGGGGGAATAGATTCTTAGTGGGGCTGGGAAGGGACCCAAAGTAATGATGCAATTGCAGGAAGAGAAGCCATTGCATGTGGGGCTATAATGATAAATGAGAGTGGACCAGCTTAGAACAATCCCACCCAGCGGGCAACAGGGAATGGAGTGGGCAACTGGTTCAGAAGCTGCAAACAAGTCAAAGAGGGGAAAGGTTGTCTTTGTTGCTGTCCCTTTGGATGCAACTTGTGGCTTTGATAAGAGCTATGGAGTTCCAGGAAAGATGGAAGTAGATTGGAGAGGCTATGGTATGTTCACGGACTTTGGAGAGAAAGGGTGATTAGAGATAGAAGCAGTAATTTACAAGAGTTCAAAATGCGTGGATCTAATCTATTTGGACCAAAGGTGGATATCAAAAATATATTGCATTTATAAACAAATAAAAACTAGTTGGGATTGGAATGGAGCTATCTAAGGGGTGGACAGGATAAAATCACAATGAAATGGCTGAAATCTTAAATAATTGCTTCGAAATGCCAAGGAGACAGATCAGCTTGACATTGAGATATCAGAAATGGTATAACTGTGCTTAAAATAAACAGATGTAGGAAATAAATTACTTAAAGTGGCTAAGATTCATGGTGCAGGTGCGTTACTTGTGCACATTTTAAAAAGTATTAGTGAAAGGATAGCAGACCCATTATTACATGTAGCCTGATCTTTATTTCAGAGAAAAGTTTCTGACAGAGAACTAACAGCTAACATTACACCTATATTTAAGAAGGGGTAGAAAATAGACCTGTCAGGTTAGCATCATTGCAAAAAAAATGTGTTCCTAGTTGAGGGTATGCCAGAAATTAATTTGTAAAATGGAAAATTGAATAGTTAACATGAATTTCAAAGGAGCATCTCACTTCACCAATCTCATTAAACTCTCTGCAGAGATAAACAGTAGATAAAACTAACATGCATATTTTATATTGATGATTTTGACTTTGGAATTAAAAATACATTTCTAAATTTATAGGTTAAACTAGGACAGATATGTAATGCTAGGAGAGTTAGAAGAAGGCATTTGTTATGGACAAAAATGTGTACGAAATTGTAGATTTCATTAAAATAAACTTAATCTGACTCAACTGAATGCAAGAGGCTACAAACAATGAGTGCAGCTGTGAGAACGTTGACTGGTGACTAAATGAATGTTTTAAAAAGCGTGGGGTGTTTTGTCATTTTCACTCTTGAATATTTAAAATTCAATTGCAGAAAAGCAAACCAGTAGATTGTGAATATACAGTAGGAACATAGGACTTAGGAGCAGGAGTAGACCATCCTGCATTTTTTGGTCCTGCTTCACCATTAACAACTTAAAGATTGGTCTCATTATAGTCTCAACTCTGCTTTCCTATCTGCACCCCTCAACCCTTGACTTCCTTGATCAAAAAGTTATCTCATTCTGCCTTCACTAAATTCAGTGACCCAGCCTCCACTGATCTCTGGGGAAGAGAATTCTAAACTTTAAAGTCCCTCTAAGAGAAAAAGATTAGGAGCAAATTACTGCAAACGCTGGAATCTGTTCTGAAAACATAAAATGCTGGAGATCAGAGCAGATCAGACAGCGTTTGTCATGAGGAGTCATCTAGACTCTAAACATTAGCTTGCTTTCCCTCCATGGATGCTGCCTTTTCAAGAGAAAAAAAAACTTCACATTTCAGTCTTCATTCTTAAACTGCACCCTAGTTCCCGTCTTCTCCCAAATGTCAGAACTTCCTCTTGGCATTTACCTTATCGCGTCCTGTTAGGATCTGAGACAATAACAAAGTGATAGTTCTTTCAGTTTTTACAATGACGCTACGGATGCTGTAAATTGGAAACAAAAACAGAAGTTGCTGAGAAAGCTTAGCAGGTTTGGCATCATCTCTGCAGAGAAAGTAGAGTTAACATTTTGGGTCTGGTGATCCTTCCTCAGAAGTCCACAACTTCTGAGCTTTTCCAGCAGCTTCTGTTTTTGTTTCTGATAATGTCATCGTACTGGTAATCCAGAATACTCTGGGAAAGTGGGTTCAAATCCCATCACGGCTACTGGTGGTATCTGAATTTGTTAATAAATCTGGAATTGAAAGTTCCTGAGCCACAAATTCAGTTACCCCCAGAGGGTTGTAGAATTGCCAAGCTTGAATGAAGATTTTCTATATCAACTTGGTTTCATTATTGAAATCTTTAGGAAAACATGAATAAACCAAGATTAGTTTTTCAGTGTGATTTGAAATCAAATCAGTGCAATCAGAATGATGAAAAACAGATTCACAATGTTGAACATTTTTTTGTCTACAAGATCCTGAATTTTGAATCCCTTTTTATCAATGTATAGGAAACCAGAAGACGGCAATTAGCAGAAGCTGCTGAGAAGAGGCAGAAGGAGGTAAGAATGTTAATTAATACCCAAAAGAAGGGTCACTTTCTCACCGCAGATGCTGACGGATTGCTGAGTTTCTCCAGGAATTTCTGTTTTTGTTTAAGATTTCCAGAGGCCGTGGTTCTTTGGTTTCTTCTTTGTTCTTTTTAATTAATGTTTTGTTTTCTTGAAATCTGTTCGTGGTTAGGAGCACAGGAAGGACAGCAGTAATTGTCGATGTGGGGGAATATGTCTGAGTTAATTGATAATTTTGTATTTGTGACAACCCAAAAATCAACTTTTCCTGACTTGTTTCATTGTATTCTGCATCTTCCAGTTTTAAGCATCTGACAAACATTGTTAAACTTATTTTTAAGACGCGTATCCAAAACTTTTTGAAAGTTTTTTCAACATAAACCACTGTTTCTGAGCTACACTTTCCAAATTACGGAGTTTTGATCATTGTCATAACATTCACATGATTTTGAGTTTTGTTTCAATGTCCAGTTTAAGTTCTGTTGTAACAATAGCTAAACAAAGTAAAACCATTCACATTCATGTGCTTGATCATTTATCTCTGGAATTTATTCACTAAACCCAGCCCTACATACTTCCCTCTTAAAGCCCAGCTTTCTGAATTTATTATTCCACTTTCCTGATACGAGTTTGGCTTTGTGCCCATTTGTGTCCAGTTATGTCTCTGTGGAGAGCTTTTAGGATGCTTTCCATGTTCAAGGCACTACATTGTTGCACATTAGTGCAATATTTCAATATGGCCCAATCCTTACAGAGTCTGACAGAATGGAAACAGACCCTTCAGTCCATGCAGAACATAATCCCAAACTCAGTAAAAACTGAAAAAAACTGCAGATACTGTAAATCAGAATCAAAAACAGAAATTGCTGGAAGTACTCAGCAGGTCTTGCAGCATCCGCGGAGAGAAATCCAGAGCTCCATTCCTAGGAAGTGTCACTCAACTGGAAATGTTAACTCTGATTTTTCTCCACGGATGCTGCCTGACCTGAATTTTTCTCTCAATTTGTTTCTGATCCCTAACTGAACTCGTCCCACCTGCCTGCTCCTGACTGATATCCCTTGAAATGTTGCCTATTTGTTTTTAAAAGATATTTGAGTAAGAACATTGTAATTGTATCCATATCCATCACTTCCTCAGGAAGATCATTCCACATGTGAACCACCTACTATGTAAAAGAAGTTGGTCCCCAAGTTCTTTTTAAATCTTTCTCCTCACATCTTAAAAATGTGGCCCCAGTCTTGAAATCCCCCATGCTAGGGAAAAGACAACTAACATTAACCCCATCTGTACCCGTCATGATTTTATAAACTTCTATCAAGTTGCTTTTCAACCCACTGTGCTCCAGCGGAAAAAGTCCCAGCCTATCCAGCCTTTCTTTATAACTCAAACTTTCCATACCCAGCAGCATCCTGGTAAATTTTTTCTCAGCCCTCTCCAGCTTATTAATATCCCACCTATAATTGGGCAACCAGAACTGGATGCAGTACTCCATAAGTGGTCTGTACAACCTCAGCATGACATCCCAACTCCTACACTCAAAGGACTGAGGCACAAAGGCAAACGTGCTTAACACCATTTTAACCACCCTGGCGAAATGTGATGTAAACTTCAAACTATTTACCTGAATCCCTAAGTCCCTCTGTTCTACAACACTTTGCAAACAACCAATTTATGGATCAAAATTTACAAGTGAATCTGTAACCGGTATCTGTGCCTTCTTCCAAACAGTAATGAAGTTGACAACATGTTGGTGGTTTTGATTTTTATGAAAACTTGATGACATTTCTCAAGACATTTTGAAAGAAAACAAATGTTTGACGACCACATCGACCAATATGGGTTTATCTTCTGCAAAAGTGACATTTTCTTTGGAGATTTGTTTTGCAATTAAGTAGCATCTTCAATGGTGTATTTGAAATTTGAAACATTTCTCCCATTTTTCATTTGAAGAATGTGCACCGAGGCATTAAGAATCCTGAATCGGTGGAGCGAAAGAAGCAGAAGCAGGAGGCATTGGAAAAGCAGCAGATGAATTCTACACCTGCAGGAGGCGGTGGTGGCCTCAGGGTGAGAGAATATTAATGCTATGTACGGTGAAGTATACCTCACTCACACTGAATTGTAATTCACCAGTTAGTCATTAGGTAACTGATGAGGGTAGGAATATGTTTTAATTCTTACAATGGAAGCAAGCCTGGTTTAAAAGATAACTTTGTTTTAAATCTGTACTACCCAAAGGCTAGCTTATTAAGCCAAATTTTGCTGTCTCAACAGCAGGAAGGTTCATAACATTCATTGTTTTTTTTTCATTCATTTGGAAATAGAGAGTTTGAATATTGCCAAAATAAAACACTTTGCCAAAGATTTTCATCTTGCGCAATTCAGGGCGCTTCACAAGAAATAGCAATGTAAAAAGGAAACAGCATTTTTACTGTTTTTGAGGAGAATGCTCATTGGTTGAGAAGTGGTTTTAGATGGGTGGAGGAATTATGAATGCACCAGACGATGACTGACAGTCAACTGCCAAGCTTTGTTAAATTTTTAAGCCAGGCATGCTGACTGATTGGTCAGAACATTTCTCTGGGAAATGGACGAGAAAATGGCTGTCACTTATTTGATTACATTGCAGCAGACAGCATGTATATAAATATTCTTTCTGCAAAGCCTCCTCCAGTCAAGAGACAACTTGCCAACTAATCAGCATTCTGCTATCATAAATTGTCCTGTTGAATGCAAGACAAAAGGCTTTGGAAAAATCTTTTTTCAGCAACGCCTATTGTTATTTGTGTAAAGAATAAGCAATTTTATGTTGTACCATAAAATGCCAGTATTTGAAAGTCAGTGTCAGGTCATGTTATTCATGAAAACAACATCTTGTTCTCTGCCTCAGCATTAAATGGTGTGAAGTTTTTTTTTCGCAGTTGATGTAAACTAAATTCACTACAGAAGGTTGTCATTTCATGTCTAAATACCTGTTTAACACTGTGAGAAGTGTTAATCACTAGCAATCCAGCTCTAGAAACTGAAAATTACCTAGATAAATGTGTAGTCTCATTCCTTCATGTTTTAATTTTGAAAAAGTTGCATTTAAAAGTATTACAAGAAAACTTCATCTTTGTCTCTCTCCCTTTTCTCTCAATCCGGTCCTTCCTGCTATCTCTGTCTCTGCACTTGTTAACATTAGAGTCGCCCATTCTAATTTGCTCTTTTCACTATCTTTCCTTTACTTATTGAACCAATTGGCTGCCATGTATCCCTTATCAGCTCACACTTGTCACAATTTGGCAAAGCAAGGAAATTGGAAACCTAAACATGTCTAATTAATACCAGACAACATTAGATGCCCTGTTTCTGTCAAATCTAGGCCTGTAATTGTATGACAGATGCTTAATTTGAGTGAATGGCACACACGTTTTACGTATTAATTTCTTTGAAAAGTTAATTACATGTTACATTCTTTTAAAAGTAATTAGAATAATCATCTGAATGTATCCATTTCTGCTGACTGAAATTGAAACAAAAAGTAGGGATGCAAAATTGACTGCATAATCTGTGAATAATTATTAAACATGGAGAAGGGGAAAAGGAACAGTCTGATCTGGATCTAAATGAGGAAAGGCCTCAAATGAAAGGGGCTTTTCCAAAGGAAGGAAATACGCTCAAATATCTGACATCCTGACAGAATTCTTCCTGTCCTCTTTTGCAGACATAAGGGAATTTATTTATCTTTACAGACCAAGATTGGAATTCTCACAATCTCCTTTTAAGTATTGAAATACTGTGAGGAATGATATTGTATGAATTCAGGAACATTTGTATGCCTTTGTTTCAGAAGGTTAACTAATTGTTGAAACTGTATTCTTGGCAGTGAAAGCAGAGTTTTTGTGAAGACATTAGTGACTAAGAACACGGAATGGAGAATACGTGAGGCAGTGTTTACTGGTGGAAGAAGAATAGGGAACCAAAAGAATGCAGTGGAAGATAACCACTTTGCACTCATTTAGTTTTTGTGAAATGACTGCAAATAACTTCAACTAGAACAGTTCTTCAAAAGTGTTAAGAATCTGCCTTTGAAACATCAACAGCAGATAATTCAATTAATGTCATTAACTTGTTTTACTCAAGTTTCACCGCTCTAAACATGTCGGTGTGTGTACAGGTCTTCATGTGGGGTAGGGAACTACTTTGGGTGAACTGAAGTCTGTGGAGATTGGAGAATAGAAAGATGCTCAGGAAATGTTTGAGTCTGGTGATCATAGCATGAATGAGGGCTAAATGGAATGTTGTGACTGGGGCGAAGGGTATCTTCACCAGCAAGAATGTGGTTTTATGATTTTAACTTTGGATTGAATATAGCATTGGTAGTTGCAAATGGCTTGATTCACCTGAACTAGTTATTGGGATGATCAAATGGCAGAGCAGACTTGATGGGCTGAATGGCTTAATTGTGTTCTGATAAGGTCTTCTGGGACGGAGACGGATATTGGTGGTGAGTTTATGGAATGCGTGACAGTGGCTGGAAATTCAGTGTCTTCAGTGTTCCAATGTCTGCATGGAAGTAAACTGAATATAAGCCCCACTGGCACCACTGGGTCAGTACCACACTTATGCTGGGTATCATCAGCTCAGTGTGTAAGTTGACCCCATGTCTTTTTATGATTTTCTGAAAGGACACTTCACAGACCAGCAGAGAGCCAACTCTGAGAAACATCAATTATATCTCCACAATTCTTGATTCTTCCGCTTCTTAATGTTATTTATCCACTTAAAATTTCAGTTGACCTTAGTCAGTTCTTCATCAGGAAATTTATTTCACAAGTTCATTATCTGTGGCAATATTTTCTAACCAGTTTGTTCAGAGAAGCAATTACTCCCCTCTGGAGCAGGTGAGACTTGAACTGGGGCTGCCTGGCCTGGAGGTAGTGACACTATCACTGTGCCACTGTTGTATAACTGCAGAACAAAACAGGAGTAAGATATTATGATTAATTCTAATGAAGGCTGCATAGAGTAGGAGCAATACTGAATACAACATGTAACAGACATGGAGAATACTGTTAGAGCAGTTTCAGTAATGTGGGGATTCAAACACTGGAGAGATTTAAGCATGGAATCAAAGGAAAGATGGAGGGCATTAAGAACATTGGAGAGGAAAGGCTGTTGAGACTTTTTGAGTATTATGTGAGGCATAGACTCCAGACAAGTTATGGCACAACAGATATTGCAAGTAAAATATTCAAATGTCATCTTCATTGAATTAAACAAAAGAAGATGACAATTGATTGAACTACTTGAGATATGGTATTTAGCATACGTGTGACCTCTGAAGGCAGAAGAGAGTCATGTGAAGCGTTGCTCATAATATGAAAGTGCAGATTGTATAATGGCTATCCACTAATAGAGATTACTCCAGCTAGAGTTAAGTAGAATATTATTCTATAATGAGCACTTCCTTGTTCTTGTTATGAATTCCCAGCTTCCACGTGTTGATCTTTTACTGTAAAAATGCCAAGTCCATTAGGACTGCTCGACTGAAAAACATCACATTATATCGCCAAAGTTTTTAATTCTTCTGCTTCTCAATGTAATTTACTCACTTAAGATTTCATTTAACCTTAGTCAGTTCTTCATCCGGAAATTTATTTCACACATTCATTATCTGTGGCAATAGTTTCTCACCAGAGAAGTCATTACTATGGAGCAGGTGGGACTTGAACTGGGGTGTCCTGGCTTGGAGGTGGGGACACTGCCATTGTGCTGCAAGAACCTTCAAACATTTATGGATGCTCTCTAATTTCTATTACAGCTTGAGGTTTCTGAATTATTTTGTGCTTTAAATTTTGGGTACTTATATGATCCTGTACTGACGATCAGAAGCTAAATTGCTGGTTTATTTCAACCATAACTGTCTGTTTGGGGAAAAAAAAAGCTGAAAATGCTTTAGAAATTTAGCAAGTTTGTTAGCACCTGTGCTTAGAGGAAGAGTTAGTAAGACCATAAGACATAGGAGTGGAAGTAAGGCCATTCGGCCCATCGAGTCCACTCCGCCATTCAATCATGGCTGATGGGCATTTCAACTCCACTTACCATTATTCTCCCCGTAGCCCTTAATTCCTCGTGACATCAAGAGGAATTGTTTCAAATTAGAAGATGACTCTTCAGAACTGAAGGGAACTGGAAAATTATGGTTTTGTGGTGTTGGCAAAACAGGAGAAAGAGTGAGTGGAACAAATGGTGAGGATGATCAGAACAAAATATGAGAGACATGCTAATGATAGTGAAGAAATTAATTGGGTACAAAGTAGGTGTAAGTGATAGGTGTGAAAATGAATATTTTGGCATTTTTCTCCTATTTACAACTATCATTGTATACCCATTATATATGTAGAAATGAAGCAGATGTTTCTGTTTATTCACATTCTTTCTAAAATTGTTAACCAGGGTTTTATCTGTTTCACCCCACTCCAGATTTAACAACTATAGTGAACAAAATTTTCTTCTGTTGTGCAGTTATGAGTGTCCACTTCTGGGTGGTACATTATGGGAAGGATATGAACAGGAGGTTGAGAGGAGACCGCATACATCAAAATTGAGTGGGTGGGATAGAATTGATCTGGAGAAACTGTTTCCGCTATAAAGGGAATAAGGAGTGGGAATAGATTTCAAGTGATTTGCAGAATAAGCAAGGATGATGTGAGGATTTTTTTTTCACATAGCAAGTAGTTAGGGTCTGGAATGCTCTGCCTGGAAGTATGGTGACAGTAGGTTCAGTTGCGGCATTCAAGAGGGCATTGACCTATTACTTGGGTAAAATAATGTGCAAGTGTAAGCAGGCAGATGCTGATTTGAAAAGCTGGTGCAGGCACAATGGGTTAAGTAGCCTCATTTTTTTGTTGTAACAATTCTGTGATTCAGAGTTCCCTGACTTGAAATAATCCCAATGATTTTTCCATCATAATTGCTAAATTGAGGAGAGGAAAGTACACTCTGAACTTGTTGTTTCTTGTGATTTAAAGAATTTCAGAAATTTCATTTTCCACAAGCCTAATTTGTGGTGATTTGCCTCCTACCTTCTTTCTTGAATAGAAGATAAAACAAGCTTTCTAAATAAATAATCCTGGTTTCTCAGCAAGTTTTAAGCAAATGACCTTGTGGTTGTGTCTAAGCTTTCTGCTTCCAATGTAAATCTTCCCTGTTAGTTAATCAGCTTTCTTCTTTTTTGCCCACCTTCCCTATCTTTGCTTTAGATAGTGTAGTGTTGACTACAGAAAGTAAGGAATTAAATTTAACTTTCTCATATTTTTAAAGTATACTTGTAATAGTTTGTATTTGAGCACACAAAAATGTAATGAGATCTGAATTGAAATACAGACTCGGATATGGTGTTAAGCAGCCACAATGTTATCTGTTTTGCAGAATTCAGTAAATTGTCTGTTTTATTTTTGTTCCAGTGGCAAGTTGGTTAAAGGAGCCGAAAAACCGGTGGAAGATCTTCACTATTGCCAATATAGCGTTGACCTTGCTGGCCCTTGTTACTGAGAGGTTAATGTTCTCTGCGTGGCTTTCGGTGTTTGGTTAGAAAGACCCAGAAATGTGCCATCCTTCGCATTGAATGTTCTGTACAAAGGCTTTCTGTATTCCAACAGAAGTGTACAATGTTTCTTCCAGTAATTTAAAGAGCTGTCCATCAATGTTGAAAACATTAAACCAATCCAGTCACTTTTAAGCAACAATGGAAACTACTCATGGCTTGGATGTTGCTGTCCCAAGGGATCCTTTGTTTTGCTTTTATTTTAGCTGGAGATTGTATTGCTAAATGTTTACTTTCTATAAATTATCATTATTTATAAAGCAGTGTAACTACCTTTTGTGGATTTTTGTAGATAATTCAACTGCAGCTTTACTAGGCAAGGTTTTCTATATTTTATAACCACTTGATTTTCTAAACCTTTGTGCCTTGGAGATAGTGTGGGGAAATGTGTGAAAATATGCTTTCTTTTAATGCTATAGCTTATGTTTATTAAAATGTTTAGCATCCTTTTTGGGACTTGTTTTAGTTTATTGAATTAACTTTTAGTTGCTGAAATTGACTCAACTGGACCAGATTGCTAGATTCAACTACCTCTAAATATAAGTACTCAATTCATGGAGGAAAAAATACATTTTTAGCATGAATGAAATTCTTTGTCATATTGATTGCATGTTCCTAACTGACCATAATTTGCTAGTTATATACAACTATTTCATATTCCTTGCTTTAGTAAAATAAATCCTGTGTCTTTGTCATCAAGTAATTTAATTATAGGTCTTTAGTGTTTGTCATTAACTCACATGGCCCCTGTTGATGATAGAATATAGATGGTTCTTACTGCGTTCCTTTTCTATTGTAAAAATCGTATAGCTTACAATCTATTCCAAGGTAACTTAAATTTATTGCCAACTTTGTCCTATTAGGTACTTAACTGATGCTGACGCATACGCCTGTATGAAACAGACTATCGTTTTTTTGTTAAGACCTCAATAGAATATTGCCAGGATATTTTCTTGTATTGTTTGTTATGGATTATGATGCAGTCCATGCAGAATGCTTATTGTTGGGTCACAGTACCAATGGAAAGCGTACTTTCTAGCAAACTATACTTTTCCTTGCCCAACATTGAATTGATTTTCTTCTCATCCCAGCTAAAAGAGAACTAGAAAACAAAGCTGAACATAAACTTTGTAACTTGCTGTATTTACCACCTGCATGAAGTGTACATTTTAACATTAGATGTCCTGATGCTTCTCTGAATGCTTGGCATTAACAAAATATGCATAATTAATGCTTAATATTTTGTTAAAAGGTTGGTTGGTAAACTTGTGTCTTTCCAATTTTGTCTTTCAGTGAAGTTTTCTCTAATATTCCCATGCATACCTTTTACAATATGGTCCGGAAGCTTTCACTTGTGTTTTGCAAGTGCAAGAGACAAATCAAAGCCCACTGATCCCAAAGCACCTCAGGCTATGATAGAAAAGCCCCATTTTAAAATAACTTGACCTGTTGTGGCATAGCTGATGAACTTTACATGAAGTGTTCTCAGAGAAGTCATACGATCACAATAAATATTGTCTTATTGGGGCACCTGTACTGATGGTCCTTTAAGGGAATGTGATAGCACACAGCTTTTTGTGGTGATTTTTTTTCACCCATGGCATATGGGATCACACTGTTCAGGCTCCAGGTGGTTGTGAGCGCCTTACTTCAAGTGAGGATGTGAAAGCCTTGAAGGTGTTGCAGTTAGGGTTTATTAGAATGGTACGACGTACATGGGACTTCAGTTTTGTGGAGAGACTAGAGAAATTAGGATCCTTCTCCTTAACACAGAAGGATGAGAGTAAGTTAGCTTACGTGCTATAATTCAGGCAAGGTGTTTGATCAAGTAAATAGGGGAAAGCTGTTTCTGTGGTAGAATGATGAACAATTGGAGGGCATTGTAGTGAATGCTGGAAGGACCAGAGCTGATCTGAGGTACAATAGCATCACACAGCAAGTTATGATCTGGAATGGCCTGTGTTAAAGGGGGATGAATGCAGGTTTTAGCTTTCAGAAGAAAATTTGATGAATACTTAGAAGAGAAAATCTTTCAGTGCTATGGGGTGGACTTAGGATTCAAGCTAATGTGTTCAGTATTTGTGGTGGGCCTAGTGGTATTATTGGTAGGCTCCAAACACCCAGAAAATGTTCGGGTGTTAAATCCCTCCATAGCAGACAGTGAAATTTATGTTCAATAATAATCTGGAAATGTTAAAAAAAATCACACAACACTAGGTTATAGTCCAACAGGTTTAATTGGAAGCACTAGCTTTTGGAGTGTTGCTCCTTCATCAGACAACCACCTGATGAAGGAGAGGTGCTCCGAAAGCTAATGCTTCCAATTGAACCTGTTGGACTATAACCTGGTGTTGTGTGATTTTTAACTTTGTACACCACAGACCAATACCAGCATCTCCAAATCAATCTGGAAATGAGAATCTAATGATGACCACAAGCCATTGCAGATTGTCAGAAATGAAAAATCTGGGGTTCACTGATGTCTTTTAGGGAAGGTCATCTGCCATCCTTACCTGGTCTGGCTGCAGACGTGCAGTAATATGGTTAACTCTTAGCTACTCTCTTGGCTGACATACACTTGATGGGCTGAACAGCCTTCTGAAGTACTACAGCCTGATTCTGTTAGTCAGGCATCAGAGTAAATCCATTCAATACCATCAGCACTATAATGCCCATTTGTTCTCCCAAATGTACCCTTTGCTGTCCTTTACATTTAATCCCTTGGAAGTTAAGTTTAACTTGATAGTACCAATATGTTAGCACATTGAAAAATGTCCAACTTTCTTAAGTTTGTGATGTTGGGTAATGTAACACATTAATGGCTATCTTGATGATTACAACTCAAATTTTAACACCCATAAACTAATTTTGCCATGATATTTTAATGTATTGTTAAACGATGGCATTGTTCAAGAATTATAACAACAAGACCCCACTGAACACTGTTGCTTATGTGTCTCTTGTAGACTCCGAGCTTTTTGGAGACAAGGCCAATTTGTGTATTGCCGTGAAATATATGATGTAGAAAACTGTCAATGTTGAAAGTTATCAATCTATACCTTTGTCGTTCTGGTCTTGTTAAAGAATTAAACTTTTTACAAGTTATCCCTGAGCTGATACTAATGCTTACTGTTGAAGTATGCAGACTTCCCTCACTAGATGAAAGAGAATGCAGAGTGTCTCCATTCTCTTGGACTTTGTGGTGAAATCAGTGTCCTAGGCCCACTTCAGAAGTCAAATGTTTGATTTCTGACTTTTTCATCAGTCAAGTGGCTACATGAATCTCAAATGTTATCACCACAAGTCGTCATCCCCTTCCTGGGCGCATGTAGAATTAAAGACATGTACTGCTAATCAAACTGCTCAATAGTTTCCATTGCTTTCTAATAAATATACATATGTAATTTGTTTTAATTGTTGTTTCATTCACACATTAACAACACAATCGACATGTTTAACCATCTGTTTTCAATATCTGCAGTTTGTATTTTGCTGTTAAGCAGAAAGGTCTGCTGAAATTCTGGAGATAACTCTTTACAAGTTGAACACTACATCAGTATCATCAATGTAATCAAAACCAAAAATGCTTTCTTACTCAAATAACCCCATTCTGTTAGGCTATGAGAACTAAAAATGTTCAAATCACCTTAAAGTTGCCGTTAGAGCAAAGGAAGAGAATTCCAGTAGTTGTCCTACATGGTAATCCTGAAATAGGATTTGGGAGACTGGGGAGAGAGGTGGTACAGAATGTGACACATAAACAGGACAGGTGGCAGAGCTTCAGGTGTTTGAAAGTAAAAGGACATACTCAAAGTGAAATTCTTCCACTTTGTAAGTAATGCTTTTTTTTTGTAGAATAAGTAAGTATTATGATTATGTATGGGCAATGCTGGTTTTTGAAGCCCAGTACTTACATTATAATGTGCCATCTTAGAATCCCTACTGTGTAGCAAGAGACTATTCAGCCCTCCAAGTCTACACCAACAGGTTCAAGAACAGCTTGTTCCCTGCTATTACTAAACTTCTGAATGGACCTCTCAAGTTTCAAATCTAATGTCGATCTTGTTTGTCATGCACCTTCCGTGACAGTTGTAAATTTGTATTCCTCATACTGTTCAATTATCCTATGTTCTTTGTATGTTGTTGTCTGCCTGTACAGAATGCAAAACAAGATTTTTCACTACTTAGGTGCATGTGACAACAACAAATCAAGACCTTCATCCAAGGCTGAATTCACAGGTGGTCCCTGGTCCTGTGAGGCAGCAGTGCTAACTACTGAACCATCGTGTTTCCATAATTGCTTAAAGAATGTTCATTTAATCGCAATTAATATGATGAATTTTGATAAACCATATCAGCTAAGCTGATGGTTGAATTGAATTCAAGATGCTGGTGAAGGTGCAGTTTGATAGATTTGCCTCATGATGGCAGTATTTGCATTTTGATCTTCATTTTCAGAGCCAGTAATTCACTCAGCTGTTCATTAACAAACTACTTATGAAACAGTTCGAAGAGAACATTTTATTAGAATTCTAAGATGAAGCATTTTAACAATGTGCTGAGGATAAGTTGTGTCCAATCATATTGTGTACAGTTGGAGCTTCTAACCTCTGCATTACATGTTACATCACTTGAATTGCAAAATTATAATCCATGTTCAGTCATCATGATTTAAGACACTTAACTGGGAAGCTGAGCAGTTGTTCTCCTTTCGAAAGTCCTCCACCCGCTATTCCAATTACAGGGCTTATGAAAACTGTTAGCATCCCAAGTTCCTTCATTTTGTCCATAACACTAAGGCATGTAATAAAGCTCCTAAAATGCCATTGATGAATATTGACAGTAAGCCAGTGATTTGCATGTTCTCCTTTTTAGCGAATGGTTGAATAGTGAAGGCAACTCCCATGACGTCCTAGTTTCTTGCTGAATAAAAATGAGAGAACTGGTATACAGATGGAGCTCTGTCCATTTATTTTCACTTGATAACTATCTTGTTTCGGTATTTGGTGTTACACTGGAATTAGGAAAACACTAACTGCAAGATTTTCTTCAAAGTGTTGCCTGTAAAATTGAGGAAATTCCTCACAAGCACAAAAAGTATGTTATCAGGAATTTAGAATTATTTCATGAAAGATAACTCTTAAAGACGTAAGGGGTACTCCTCCTGTCCTGAAAGTTAACATGCATGATCATTCAAGATACTTCAGATCAAATCTTACAAAATATAATGCGTTGCTATTGTAAGTTATGACAACCATAGAAAATGGAAGCATATAAATGAGAGTGGGGCTGAATGCTTTCGCCGAGCTATTGATTCGAGCCGCAGCCTCCTAATTACAATATTATTTTTATATTTCTCTGGTAGCAAGCTGTCTTCCTAAAAATTTGTGGATTGTTCAAAGAAGTATTTGTGTTAAAGCATAGGCAATCCTAAATAGTCTCCGATCTTTTTTGTCTAACCCCCCCCCCCTTTAATTCTATTTTTCACCTTAAATTTTTGTTCCTTCATATCTTGTTGACCAGTGAAAATAATCGCTATTTAATCTGTTAACACATTTTGCTTTTATAATCTTCTATAATAGAGTGCCCAAAGTTGCGCACAATTTTCCAGAGAGACAATTCAACAATGTATTTGGCTTTTCCATTTTTATGTCTTTAAATAGAATCTTCATGTTAATTATTTCAGTCAATATTGCAAAATATTGGAAGATAGGACTACAGATGCTGGAGATGTCAGAGTCGATAAACTGTAGCTCTGAAAAAAAAGCTCAGTAGGTCAGGCTATATCTGAGGAGCAGGAGAATCGACGTTTTGGACATAACCTTTCATGAAGTCGACTTTTTTTGCTCAGATGCTGCCTGACCTGCTATGCTTTTCCAACACTACACTTTATCGATTCACTCTATATTGCAGACTATTGTAGAATACCAGCAATGACAGTGAGGGTAAATGATCTATTACTGTCTCCCCTTGTTTAAAGAAGGGAGTCAGGTTCTCCATTCTCAAGTCCTCTGGTTCTCCAGTTAGTAAGCTAATGCTTACTTCTAAAGCTGGATAATCCTTTCATTATTGAAAAGAGGGACACATTATGAAATTGTTATAATGCAGTGGTTATAAATATCCAATTCTATCCAACACCAGTAATGTTCATACTTCAACTCAGAATGACAACGTGTTTCCTTGTTACATGACATGTAAGACTCTTTGTCATAATAACTAACTATGATTGTCATGGCGTAGTGCATTGCTATTACTTATCTTACTGTTTACATTTCACAATAATTAAAAACTATTTAGGTAGGTTTGTCTTAAAATGTTACAGACAACTATTGGCAACTTGTATAAACATTATTATATTGCAGTCTGCAAAGGTTAAAATTATACACAATATTTGAAATTTGGATTTATAGAAAATAAAGTGGCACAGCTCTGTACAATTTATTGCAAAGCAGAATACTCTGGCTCTTTCAAACAAAGGATGACAGGTGGGGAATTGCAAAAGAACATTATTTACAGTGGATATGTACAGCAAAAAATCGAAGCTTTAAAACAAACCTTCTGAGGGTTACAAGAACCTGCAATAGAAACTGAGATTATCAAGATTTGGATGAGTAAAATAGACCAGAAGGTCATGGTTAGATTAGACCATGTTAGAAATTGTTTCCATTCAATTAACCCACAACAAGGATTGTTATGAAGGTATTTACTGTTAAAATCTTTTAAACCAAGGGTGAATATTGTGATGCAGGGAGTGTGATTTACATATATTTTAATATTTATTCTTGAATGCGGACCTTTGAATTTTGAACAAGTGGCGTATAAATTTTCTGCATGTCAGTAGGGGTTTAATAATAATTTTTGAAGTATTTCTGCAGCTATGATCGCTATTAAAGCAATTTGAGAATGTGAGCCTCCAAAATTGATGGTTTCTTGTTTACACTGGGAAAGTTTATGAGTGAATAAAGTACATAGGACAGTACATTAGACTTTCTGATAGTAAATTCTGAACTTTCTTTTTAAGTTTGGGGAAGCACCCATAACAGTGGGAGAAAAAAAAGTTTATGTTTCAATTTTAGTTTGGGATAGTTCTGCAAAAGACTTTGTTAAAGGTGGATGTATAAAGCAGTTGGTTCTGAGAAAAAAAAGAAGTTAGTTTTGATACTTTTGTTAAAAGAAAGTTACCTGAGCATAAGGAATTTAGTAAATTTTTTTAGACAAGAAGTGTTTGGAAAAAAACCCTGAAACTATGATTTTAACCTGAGAGAGTTTCAGTGGATGACAACTCCAGGAAGAAGCGACAGAGATTCTTAAAATTGAGAGTTGAAGCCACAGTTAAACTAAGCTTTATGGAGGTGATGGAAGGCAAATCCTTCTGGTGGGAGTTCCATAAATGAGTGTCTTTGCAATTAATGGGATTATATTTTTATGTGGTGTTTTAAAATATTTAAACTTGTATTCTGAGTAAATAATTTGGTTTATTCTATTTTATCTTCATTTCATTTATGTAAACTTCTGTTTTATTGCGAAAACCAAATCATCATATTGTGTGCTTATGTTTTAGTGTTAAAGTATGTTATTAAAACCAAAAAGAAAACATGATCTATCAAGCAAGATTTCCATTTGGGCTTTGACATGTCCAGTAATAACATTGGCTTGGAACTTAACATTATATTTTGTATTAAAAAATTAACATTGGGTAGTTAAACACCTTCAGTATATTGTGTTAACACTGAATGCCTTTCTGCTTTTTCAAATGCATTTGCAGCAGGAGAGAATAGTATAGAATATAATGGACTGAATTGTACCCACCACCAGATTCCCTGGCTTCTGAGTGTGAAGGAGGCAGGCTGGATAGGAAGGTGATAAGTAAGCCACACCTGTATTTAATAAGATCCACTCCTCGCTGCTTCCCTCCCAGCAGATTTTAAGTGTTAAAGTTAATTATTGTTAAATTGCTGAATGTGAAATTGCTTTGGAAACACTGCAGCCCTTTTGTGTTGTACATGAACTATTCAAATAGGTTTGCAAAGCTGACTGGCCTATTCTGTTCTTACATACTCCAGCTCAACATCCATTAATCCAATTGTTATTGTGAACTAAATTTCATAAGAAATTCTTCTCATCCCAAATCCCCTGTATTCATTCAATCTGGATCATTTAATCTGGAAGATTGTTCTGTCGATGCTGTCAAGATGTAAGCATTGAAGGTATACTATCAAACAGTTTTGTGAGCAAAAGATATTTTATGTCTGTCAAATTGCCAGGGACCTGTTATGGACAAAGAACTCCCAGCCCAGAATGAATTGAATTTAGTTCAAAACTGCATTTCTGTTGTAGTCTTGACAGAAAGAATTCACCGGCTTTGTGACTTTGAGGTTCCAGCTTGGGGCAGTTAGAGCCAGTTTTATGTAATGTTGCTGAATTACTGAGATCTGCTATGTGGATGTCTTAATTTGGCATTTTAAAAGAATTACTAGACAGTACATTTGTATAAAAAAAGCCGGTATAAAGGAAGACCAGAGTGAATCTGGCTTTTCTCCATTGTATGTGGCTGTCTCCGTGGGAAAAGCAATAGTCCAACGCATCAGAATTAATTGATAACTCAGGTTCAGTGATTTTAATTTACTTTTTAATCCTGTCCTTTGGTTGGACAAAGTGAAAGAAAAGAAAATTAGCATAACTCGTGTCAATAAATAAAATGGTTTTTGTTTTCTCTCTGTATGCCACCAAAATATCAATTTGACCCATGCAAAAATTCCCAAAGAGTTCTTCCTTCCCTGTTACAGTATATTTGTGTTTTAGATAATGACACGGAACAGTCATGAACTGCTGCAAAGTGCACTTTAAAAGCAAACTCCCACTTTTATTAAATTTGATTTTAATGTAGAATGTTAAATATCTAACATGCAACTAAATTTTAAAGAAGCATGTTTATTTAAAATTTAAATATGCTTTTGTATAGTTCTTGAAACAGAGTGGTGTTTGGGATTAAGTTGTTACAATTCAGAAGTTGAACAATGTGCTCCTTAAATAATTTAGCCAGGATTAAAATAGACCAAACATTTAATTCCTCAATATTTATTCTGCTTCTTAGCTCACTGTAGCCTAGTCAATATTCTCAAATAATGCTTTAGTAGTGCAGTGTTTTGCAGTACCTACCATGTGTATTTGACGTCTTCTAGTCGTGTGTTTTTTGCATATAATATTGTAATTGGCAAATCACAGTTGATTACAGATACAGATTTGTAGATATTTCCTATCAAATGCAATCATTGAGTTTTTCAGAGAAACAATATCTTTTGTCTTGCACTTCCATGGCTAAGTCAGATAAATAGCCTACCCCACATATTTCTGTCATTACACTCCTAGTAAACTATTTTGTTTACCACCAGTTGATTATTGGCAAATTTTTGTAATTTTGAGTAAACATAGAAACATTGTAGAGGTAACTTGCTTCATTTTAAAGTAACTTATTTCCACTCATACCTGACCATCAATTGTTTTGTATTCAGTATTTCTATTAACTTTTCAGCATCTGCAGTATTTTAGTTTGCTTTGTTTTGGAATGTGGCAATAAATGTGGTCTAGGAAGAAGCATATAAGCCTGTGAAGAAAATCAAATAATTTTAATGTAAATTGCAGTGATCTTTAAGATGTAAAAATACAAATAAATTTTTTGGTTTTATTTGTTACATTGTTCAACGGGGGCATGAGATGGGACTGTAACCTGTGGAAAGAAAACTTCATAAATTGAACTAATTACATTCTGCATGGCGCAACTAATTCAAGTGACTGAGAATAAAGAGATAATATGTTAGTAGCTCCTGCTCAGCCAGCAGCGTTGACTGACTGCGTTATGTTCATGATTCTTGCTTAACTTAATCAGGAATTCTGCTTATTGCCATTGGAAATACAGATAACACTTTAGTTAATGCTCAGAAACTGTAATGTATCAAATGGATTACTGCTATTCAAGCACAACAGTTATCTTATTTGCATATTAGAATCCAGATACGAGTAAGAGAAGTCTCCCTTCTACTTGAACTCAACACATTGTGAATGAGATTAAATGTGCGTGTATGCATGCAGTTGGAGTGAGAGATTTGATGCTCCCAAATGTTTTTAAAAATAGCAGCACTTGGCAATGATTATAGGCACATTGATTTTTTTTTGATATTTGGTGTAGCTGAAGGAAATGAAAGATGGAGGCTCATGAAGCAATAATTCAGCATTTGGGATTCTGTTGTTTTTCTTTCTATTGTACTCAGGCTCTATAGTCTTGGTAATTTTCTGGTAAAAAGTCTTTCTGAAGAAATACATCTTTGGATTAACAGTTTTTTTGATTTGAGAGGATTTGTTTAAATTAATTCTAGTTGGTTGTAACTGGTCTCTTCTACCTTGTTATTATCAAAGCAGAGAAGCAGAAATGATTCTGTATCATACAGAATTTTGCAATTTTACTTTTGAATTGATGGGCTGGAGAAACAAAAAGTCCAATCTAAGTACTGTGGCAAAGTTAAAACTACAAGATAGTCTGAGATTATCAAATAATGCCAAGAAGGAAGCTATTTGACTGGGAATATCTGCTATTGAGAGGTTAGAATGCTCAAAATTTGGAGGCAGACTGAACTCAAATGGTATAATTATATGGATGGCAGAATAGAGGCATGGAAGTTTATTCTCCTTAGCAATTTGGAAACGTTCCAGTCAATATTCGCTGATGATTTGCAATGTACTTGGCTCTTCCTGTTTGGTATATTGTCATTGCTTCACTTATACCAATAGTATTGTGTTTAACACAGTCACTGAATAGCATGGATATAAGAGAAGGATATGCAAAAGCTTAGCAAATTGGAGAGCATCTGTCATCACTATTGTACTGTTACCTCCTTCCAGTCAATGAATTTGCCTAAAGTGAAGTTGAAATAATTGAAGCTCTGCATCAATTTATTGTAAGCATTACTATCCTAGAAGTCTACCTTATACCATTCCCTCAGTCTGGCAATAGTCTATAGTTTTCTTTTGTCCCCCACACTATTTGGGTTCATTTAAAAAAAACCCAAAGAGATCTTAGTGATTGAATTAGATTATTGTTGATCTGCTTGAGTTTTGATATATTGGATCACTGGTTCAAAATAAAAGCACATACTGCATGTTCACTTTGTTCCCCAGTTACCACTGTTATTAGTTGTACTTTCTCGTCTGCTTCTGTAATGGGCAGCTACCACAAGGTAGCTATCAGGGCTCAGGTCTTTAATATTCTGGGACTTGTTTGGGACTGGAGAGGTCTTGCCATCCACTCTGGAAATCTGTAGCATCCGGCAGGGATCATGTTTCAGGAGGTAGCCTTCAAATGTCTCCCATCCCCCTCCGACACGAACCATGACATGTTTATTGTGCAGCATCTGCAATGCAAAATAATCATTTAGTAAAATGGGTTGTACAACAGAATTCTTAAAAAAAGTTAAGATGCTGTGACTAATTCCCATGTCGATTTTTAAGAAGGGAAATAAACATAAGGATCATGAATTAAGAATAAACAGGCAAATGGTTTTGCTAATTTTGCCTGAAAATCAACAATATAGTGATTTAACATTTTATAGGCAGCTGCTATGTGTGCTCACAGCCATAAACCGTGTTTATTGATCTAATTTTCAATCCCAATAGGTCATGCCAGTATAGCTATTAGAGAGGTTAAAGCAAAATGAGCTGCCAATAGCAATCTGCAAATATAAGATACTTTTAATTTCTTTTGGTAATCTATTACATTGAGATTGTTCAAACTTGTGACAAAGAAATTTCTGACAGCAAATTAGAAGCTCTTTAAATTCCACAGAATTTGGCATCCTATTATTTGCAGAGTTTTGATATTAGTTAATCCTGTTAAATGATCAACATTCAGTGTTTAGCTTCTTATTTTGTTTCATTGTGTCATAAGCTTTTGGGAACCTCATGGATTTCTTAAAATGTCATCCACTTTAGTTGATTCTACTAAAGAACTAAAAGGAAAGGGTTTGACTATTATCTCATGTTATTATTGAATTTGGACTTGTTAATGCAAATATGTGACGGCTAATCCATTAAACCTAGAAGATGGCACAACATTTTCTTTAAAAAGAAAGATTAAAATATTCATGTGCAAGCTAAAATTCCCAATTGAAATATAACTTAAAATTTGGTTAAATTAGAAAATGGTCAGATCATAAGTCTATGTATTCTGAAATGTAATTTTCAGCAAACTGCAGTGAGGAAGTGATACAAGTATTCCATAAATAATTTATCTGTAACCTGAAAAAAAATCAATTGCACATACATTCCAGTTTGCAATGTTTGCCATCAGTGATCCCACTGAAAGAAGTTTCAAAGTGACTGGTGATTCCTGATCCACTTGTACTTTACAAGTTAAACATTCTCTCTTTAATATTTCCTTTTCAAGTTCACCCAATCCACTCAAATGAGAATGAAAACCACTTCAAGAATGACGCGTCAGCCTCCTAGAGTGATTTAAAATGTCTGAGTGAACCAAGTGTTATCGTAGTTGTGGGTATGTTCGCTAAGCTAAGAAGCTGATTTACAAACCCAAAACTACAACAATCAGCACCAGAGCCACAAATCTTTATGCAAACCTTGAAACAAGTGTTAAATTTGATATTTTCAAACATTAAGTAATAAGAACATTAAGAATAAATCAAGCCTATGTAAATTAATAGGTGTTCCATATTTTTTTTAAAAAGAAGAGTATATTGAAATGATATTTTCAAAGTTCAAACCCCAGAATGAATACTTGGTCATAAAATAATTTGTAGATGTGAAGCAACTGAAGAAAACCCTTCAAAATTCATGCCACTTCTTATAAACTGGGTTTAGAAAACGTTAGTTAGAAAATTGATGCATGCAGATTTTTCAAATGGTTATTGGATATTCCGTAGGAAGATTTCAGTGTCACAAGGTCACAGGCCCATCCCTCCACACAGCTGGCACTGACCACAAATTATTCTATTTGAATTAATTTTAGAATAAAGTGCTGATATCAGAATTGCAATTATGCAAAAGAATTGTCATCTTCAGGAATGTGGAGGTAATGTGTATTTAACTGTCGTGACTTTAAAAACATTTGACTCATTTCCCTGAGCTGATGGACTAATCTCAGTCAGTGAAAGGGTTTCTCTTTGAAGATGGAATGGTAGTTTAGTATTGATAGAAGCATGTAAATTAATTAGGAGTAGTTTGTTGGAACAGACGATGAGTTACTTTGAGGATAAGTTGAGGGCTATCATTTATGGCTTTTAAAAAGCAACAGTGTAAAATTGCTGTGGCTGGTGGCCCAGCGCTACGGACCTGGGTTCAATCTCACCCTTGGGTAACTGTGTGGAGTTTGCATGTTCTTCCCATGTCTGCATGGTTTTCCTCTGGGTACTCCAGGTTCCTCCCACATACCAAACATGCGCAGGTTTGATTGTCCATGCTAAATTGCAATAGTGTCCAGCTGTAAAGGTTAGGTGGATTAGTGTTGGGAAATGCAGGGTTACAGCGATAGGATAGGGGAGTGGGTCTGGATGGGATGCTCTTTCAGAGGGCCAAATGGCCTGTTTTCACACTGTAGGAATTTAAAATTCAATCCCACAAAAACAGTATAATGTTGCAAAAATGCAACTATTGTTGCAAAGCCCTAATTTTGAAAGCAACAGGTATCTTTAAGCAGCTTCTTTCTTGTAAAACATTTCTTGTATCATGTTTAAATTTTGTATGGAACAAGTGCATGCTTGTGATCATAAAATCATATAGTGCAGATGAGGCCCTTCAGCCTCTGGAGCTAGAAAATAATAAGTTCACTTTACCAACCAATTTGTATAATTTTTATATCTCTAATAAACTTTGTGTTGCTTTTGGTATAATCTTATAAATACTTAACAATATTTTCTCCACAAATTGTATGCACTCTTTCTGACACACACACTGATTATCCAAATTGGTGAATTATGCACATTAAGAGCCGATGTTCTGGGACTATGGGTTTGACAATCACACCACAGTAGGTGGGGATGGGATTAATATCTGGAATTAGAAGTCTAATGTTGACCAAGACACTGTTGGTCATTGTCAGAACAACCCATCTTGTTTCACTAATGTCCTTTATGGGATGAAGGCATATACAGCCTTTAATTGCCCTCTGAAATGGCCAAGAAAGCCACTCAGTTGTAAAAATCATGGAAAAGTGTTAAAAGAAAGGAAACCAGATGGAGCACTTGGCATCTACTTAGACACTGGCAATGAAAACAGTCAATACAGTTCTCCTTATTAGATCTGGGGGCTTGTGCCAAAATGGGCCAGCTCATAAACTACAGGGGCAACAGCCTGACATAGTCATGCTCACTGCAACACACACTACAACATCTCACCATCATTATCCCTGGATATGCCATGTCCCACCTGGGAGTCTTCAAGATTGATTTTGGACATAATGCAATCTTGTGGCACCAGGTCAAGAAAGGGGCAAGGAGAGGTCCTAGTTTCAGGACCTCTCTGGAGGAGTTCCTCAGGATAGTCAGCTACTACAACAATGATCATTCCTCCCCTTCCCCCACCCACCACCACCCCCACCCCCACCACCACCATCATAAAGTCAGAAGTGGCGTTATTGGCTGAATTGTGCAATCTTCAGCATCATTCATGACTCCTTCGATACAGGAGTAGTGCATGTCCAAATGGAGCAAGATCTGGACAATTTCCAAGATTAGGCTGAAAAGTAGCAAGTAACTTTTGTGACACACAAATGCACTGAGGTTACCATTGACCAAAAACTGTGCTGAACTAGTCATATAAATAGTGGCTACAACAGCAGGTCAGAGGCTATAAATCTTGCAGCCAATAACTTACTTCCTGACTCCCAAGTGATTCGATTCTCGATAAGCAACATACCAGGCGTGTGATGGAATGCTCCCCACTCTCCTGACTGGGTGCAGCTCCAAGAACCCTGGAGAAACTTGACACCATTCAGTACAAAGCAACCCGCTTGATTGACATCATACCCATAAATGTTTGTCCCCCCCACCATTGATGTACACACTTCTGGTTCTGAGAAATCTACATGACATCCTGCAAAAATTCACAACGGCTGTTTATGCAGCATCTTCCAAATACACTACCATTGAGACGAACAAGATATATATCAGGTGCAGCATCAATTGCAAGCTCCTCTCCAAGCCACAACTTGGCAATATATCACCATTTCTTCACTGTTGCTGGGTCAGAAACCTGAAACTCCCATGGTTCAAGATGGCAGCTCACTACCACCTTCTCACGGGTACAGAATAACATTCATCACGGCTGGTTTATTGCATGAATTTTTTACAAAATGACAATTCACAAGAATACCAATTTAAGGGGAACTGCATGAGAGGATATACTGCATGAGAAAGTACATGCATGTGAAGGTATGCTATGCATGAGAGCAGAATTCTGATTGTTTAACAGGTGGGAACAGCTTGTAGAGGCATTTCCATGGAAAACATGCCAATCAAAGATTGACAGTTTAGTGCCAGGTAAAAAATGAGGTCTGCAGATGCTGGAGATCACAGCCGAAAATGTGTTGCTGGTTAAAGCACAGCAGGTTAGGCAGCATCCAGCATCCTGATGAAGGGCTTATGCCCGAAACGTCAAATTTCCTATTCCTTGGATGCTGCCTAACCAGTTTAGTGCCAGGCATTGTTTAAATTTTAAATCAAACAGTTTGGTCAACACAGTGTCCTGAGAAATGAACAAATGAATGGCTGTCACCTATTTTGTCAAGTTGAAAAAAGCACAGTAAATGTACTTGTGAAATGTCTCATTAAAATTATTACTTTTGGTCTTCATTTTTGGCATTATGCCCCATTTACTTTCACTTGTAAATTTTGCTGTTGAGTTACTTATTTCCACAAACAGAATCATTTATGTAAATAAGGAATAAAATAGTGTCCCCAACAGTGATCCCTGTGGAGCACCACTTTCTATCTTCCTCCACTGAGTAACTACCTTTACTCCTGCTCAGTGCTTTCTATTTTTAAAGCTAAAAGGCTACCCATTCACCCGTAGTTCTCTGACAATACATGCCCTAACCTTTGTTATGAGCTAACTGTGATACCTTATCTGTGTCTTTGTTTGAGACTATCTACTCTTTGTTACCTCTTCAAAGAACTCTTATCAGATCAGTCAAGCATAATAACCTTTCAGAATCCGTGCTTTTCTGTATTAGTCTATGTCTCAGTGCTCTGCTTTCATATATTTTGACAAAGATTTAATTTTCCCAGTTATTTTTATCACAGAGGTTAAGGTAGTCTGTAAGTTCCTGGGTTTTGTTCTTTATCCCTTTTTGTACATAAGAACAACATTAGTTGTCCACCCATGCACTGACATTATCTCGTTTTGTATGGAACTACTTTTGCATGTAAACCTGTATGTCCACTTTATTGTCGTTTCCTTGACTGTTGCTGCTTACAATCTATCATTGGGGTTTTAACCCGTTCTTCAGTTTTATTAGTTTGTCCATTTTTTCCTTTTCTATCCCAGCTGTATTTGTGAACTCTTTAATCTCATCAATTACAGAGGTTTTATTATCTTCATCGAAAGCTGTGACAAAGACGTTATTCAATTTTATTTTTGCAGTTCCTGGTTAATGTTTGAAAGATACCACAGTGATGATTTCCTTGTTGGCTGCCTCATATAATGAATAATCCTCACAACTTCTTCCTCACAGTGTTGTTGTTGGGGAGGGGGGTAGGTGCGGGGGGAGTTGAAATCCATAAATTTGTCATTCAGACTGTATGGCAGCTGTATTTTAATACCAGTAATATCTACCTTTTCCCCACTCACAATCTTCTTAATTAATTAATAATATATTTCATCCACTCTTCCCATATGATTATATCCAGCAATATTTAACTACAAAATGCTCTGGGTAGGTTTGTTTCAGTCAATGTCTGCAGATTATAGATATACATATATATCCGGATATGGATTCCTTCTACCTGAAGCTCTATTCCTGAGATGCTGCCTGGCCTGCTGTGCTTTGACCAGCAACACATTTGCAGCTGTGATCTCCAGCATCTGCAGACCTCATTTTTTACTCGATTGTTTACAGTTAGTTCAGTTTGCTGACCAGCAGGTTTGTGATGATCAGTGTGGGATCAATTCCTGCACTGGCTGAGGTTACCATTAAAACACTCCTTTTCAACATCTTCCCTATGCCTGAGGCATGGTGACCCACAACCTTCTTTACCAGTTGTCTCTCTGTAGTGAGAGAACAGCTCTGATTGATAAGACTATGGTGACTTTACTGTTTTACTTTATCAATTTATCCAATTGTTTTGAATATTATGTACACTGCCATAGGGATTCTTGCAAATCCCTTCAATTATTTTTCCTTCCTCTGTTTTTGGTTATTTCAGATTTATTCTGTGATTTCATGGAATCTTTCGGCATTCACGTTACCCTCATTTCTTTCGGTAATTAGTATTTTATTGTTAGGTTTTGTCAGTTGTAGCATTTCCCTCCCCCCATGCAATTAGTTTAAAGTGTTATGAAGCACTTTCCCACTAGAATCTTGGTCCCAGCTTGTTTCAGGTGCAGTCTGTCCCAACCAAACACATCCTTCAAGTCTCAGTCAGCGTCCGGGACCAAGATTGTGAACTCCATTGAGTCCCAAGCCCAGTTCTTGGATGGAGGCTACGCCATCGTGCTTTATAGTGGGTTCCCCGATTGCTAGCTCTATCAATGTTTATTTATGAAATAAATTGCATTTAAAGTAGTCAACAAATCAAAATGTTAATATTATCTTTTCACGTGGTACTCCTCTCCATGGTGACTACTTTTAATTTTGACCAGCTTCCAATATTATAATTCAATCAACCCTTTTTCTTTATTCTCTCATGGGGTGTGGCAAGGTGTTCCCCATCCCTAATTATCCATGACTTGTATGGCTTGCTCGGCCAGTTAAGAATGAACCACATTCCAGGGGATCTGGAATCACGTGCAAATCAAACCAAGTAAGGGTGGCAGATTTTAATGAAGGACAGCAGTGATGTGGTGGCTCAGTGGTTAGCACTGCTGCCTCACAGTGCCAGGGATCCAGGTTCCACCCTCAGGTGATTATCTGTGTGGAGTTTGAACATTCTTCCTATGTCTGCGTGGGTTTCCTCTGGGTGCTCTGGTTTCCTCCCAGCGTGCAGATTAGGTTTATTGGCTATGTTAAATTGCCCAGTCTCTAGAGATGTGTAGGTTAGGTGGATTACAGGGAATAGGTTGGGGGGGAATGGATCTGAATGGGATGCTCTTCAAAGGGTTGATAAAAACTCGATGGGCTGAATGGCCTGCTTCCGCAGAAGGGAGTATATGATGTTGGTGAACCAGATGGTTTCTTAAGAAAATTGGTTATAGTGAGACCATGAAACTATTCCACCAGCTGCCACGATGGGATTTGAGACCAGAGCATTAGCATTACTAGTCCAGTGATATTGCTGCTATAACAATCATTTCTTGCCATGCTGTGTGTATGAATAAATGCAAACTCGGATTTGCACACACATTGTTATCCGTTATACTTTTCGTAAATGTTCTTCCATTTTATAACTTTACCTTTTTAGAATTAATTGAAAGGAAGACAAAAGTTGTTTTGTTTTCATGTAGGACTAAACATGTCCTACATAAATAAAACGTTAAAAGAAACCTTAATGTATTTGAATACACTACTCATTTCAAATATGAGCATGTGTGCTCCCAATCTCAAGGGATTAACTGTCATGGAAACCAAGCATGGTCTTGTATATCATTATGAAGATTAATATTGGCACAGCCTCTGGGTAACAAATCAAAATTCATTTAGCACTGAACCATATATCTTACAAGAAACTCAACGCTGTGAAAAGTCTTAATAATCATGTATAAACCTGGATCATTTAAAAAACTCTTAAGTATTACAAACTGTACAATACTGATAAAAATTCATTAGATCGGGTAAATTTATAATGTTTGTTTTTAGAGCATAAGAGTATTGTTGTGTTGTACTATTCGATGATATTCATTCTGGTGTGTTACCATGGCAATGCCTTAAAATGATGCTTGTACTTTATTCCCTACATTCCCCATAGGCTTTGCGTTCTGAGAGATGGTAGGTGAGTCATCACTTTACTTGACAGCATGTCCTCCAGCTCAGTTTCCCTGCACTATATCATTTATTGTGAGGGCATGAAGCCATTGTGAAAATAAGCTGCTTTATAATACTATTAATGATGATGACCTAGCAAAACTTAGTGAGATAATTTATCACGTGTTTCATTCTTAATGACAGAAAAAGCTACACATTTCTCATTACAGGAGGCTATTGTGTGATAAATAGTATGCCAAAAGCATGTCTCACTCATTCTGATTTAAGAACATTTTACATACACATATTTTTCTTCTTGCACACTTGGCTACAGCTGAAAATGTTTGGTGTGAGGTAGTTTTAATCAGCAGTTGTCTTAATGTTTCATTCCTGTTATATGGTAAAGGAATACAATTTCAGCAACCAATTGCATTGATGTAGCAATTTAACATAGGAACTATTCAAGTTATTTTACATGTAGTACAAATATTTGTTAAACTAAGCAGAAATAAGATTTGTTCAGTTCGTTTTGAGAGTAACGCCGGAGCCTTAATTAGCCACTTGAACCACCAGTGATTGATAGCTTTATAAGAAATCATAGGAAGCCACAACCTGTGTGATAGAAAACTAAATAACCAACTGAGAACAAAGATTATATTTTTAACCCATTGATATTAGGAAGCTTGTATTAGGAGAATTGCTCAGTGTTCTTACACTCAGTAATTATTTTCACTACAATGGCCGCTAAGATATTCTGTTAATTATTTCAAAGGTTTATAGTCATATCCTTGGGTGTCAGAAAGCCAGGACTAATATCTGCTTCATGCTGCTTTAGGCATTATATTGCAATAATAATCAGAACCTGCAGTTATAAGAATATAGTGTGACTAGTAAAATATATCAATTTCTAACAAAGTAAATTTGAAGCTAAATTCATCAGTATATATAACAACTTCAAAAAACAAAATTTGCTGGTCACTATTGTGCATATGGAAGCTCGATGCATAACACACACCAGCACATTTTACAGCTATCCTCACGTCAGTATCCATCTTGTTTTAACACTTTTGCTTTCTATTCTGTGATTCTATATCTCAAGTTTAAAAGTTGTGGATTTTTAAAAACTTATCTTCTCAAATTCTCTTCCAAAAAGCCCTGTAAAAGTACCTGCACGAGATAAAGTGTAACAATTCACGAAGGTAGCTTAAAGAGAACTATAAATGGGAACACACCAACATGAAAATAAAAACGTATGCAGCAAGCTACAATATCATTACATGATGTAAACGTTTTTTTTGTGTGTTTTAGTCCATTCTAATCATTGCAGATATTTTGCATGGGTCAGGAGAGTTGAATAAATTACATATTGTGAAAATCAATTCTGCTTTGGAAAAGTACGGTCTTCAAATTGTAAACAAACGAAGAATCTACCTGCCTGCATAATAATTGCTATTCTATAACAAACAATACCCTAAATACAAGTAGGGTAATCATGAGCTTAGTGAATTTCCAGAGAAGAACAGAGTGAAAATAAGCTGCTTTATAATACTATTAATGACAATGACCCAGCAAAACTTAGTGCGATAATTTATCACGTGTTTCATTCTTAATGACAGAAAAGGCTACACATTTCTAATTATACGAAGCTATTGTGTGATAAATACAGTATGCCTAAATTATGTTCACCCCTGACTCTGACCTAAGGACATTTTACATGGTCCTCTTGCTATCACTGTAACTGAAGAGAAGGAAATGTAATCACCCACTAATTCAGGCTGAAGAATCATTGCTGCTGGTTTTGTAGTACCTGGAATATCAGCCATACACTTGCAAAATTAAATAAATTGATGTATTATTAAAGAAGGAAGCATTGTGATCTATTGGCAATCCTGATGTTTGGATAGCTTCCAACTATCTCATCGGAAGATCACAGAATGAGGACAATCTAGCTATTTCCAACAGGAGCAGCTCCATTTTGTAAAGCTAAAGATCAAATTCAAAACATTGCTAGCCAGTAGGTCTGTCTTCTGACTTCCTCTGTACCTTGTAATGAAATCTAATGACATGACTCAACTCATAGTAAAAAGGAATTAACAAAGACTTTCACTTATTTAGTACTTTTCATGAGATCTCAAAGCATTTAACAAATTCTTTTGATGTATAGTCATTCTTTTTGAGTAATCCTTTTTATGTGCACAGGTGTTTTGATTTTTGTGAGGTCTTGGTTTTGTATGGTTGCAAGTCTCCTTTTTCATTCTTATATGTGATTTCACTTTTTATTTGTGGAGCTTTGAATATTTGAGTAACAAAATTAATTAATCCATAAGTTATAGGATCAGAATTGGACCATTCGGCCCATCGAGTCTGCTCCACTATTCGATCATGGCTGATATGCCCCTCACCCCAATTTTCCTGCTTTCTCCCTATATCCCTTCAACCATTACCAATAAAAAATCTGTCAAACTCCTCCTTAAATTTACTCACTATCCCAGCATCCACCACACTTAGAGGTAGTGAATTCCACAGATTCACAACACTTTGGGAGAAGTAGTTTTTCCTAAACTCTGTTTTAAATTTGGTAACCCCTTATCCTAAGAATATGACCTCTCATTCTGGAATGCCCCACAAGAGGAAACATCTACTCCATGACTATTTTATCCACACCTTTTACCATCTTGAATACCTCAATTTGATCTCCCCTCATTCTTCTAAATTCCAGTGAGTATAGGACTAAATTGTTCAATCTCTCTTCATACGACAAACCCCTCATCTCTAGGATCAATCTAGTGAACCTCCTCTGAACTGCCTCCAGTGCCACTACATCTGTCCTCAAAAAAGGGAACAAAAACTGTACACGATATTCCAGATGCGATCTCTCTATTACCTTGTATAATTGCAAAAATACTTCCTTACTTTTATACTCTATCCCTTTAGCTATAAAAGCCAGCATTCCATTCCCTTTCTTTATTATCTGCTGTACCTGCATGCTCATTTTCTGTGATTCATGAAAGAATATACCTAGATCCCTCTGCACAGGAGCACCCCTAAGTCTCTCCCTATTAAGATAATTCCCATTTTTTTGACACGAATGCAAGACCTTGTACTTATCCACACTAAACTCCATCTGCCATATTTTGACCCACTCTCCCAACCTATCTATATCCATTTTTAAGGTTCTTATTTCCTTTTGGCAATTTACTGTCCCACCTATTTTTGTGTAGTTTGCAAATTTGGCAATTAATGTCTACTTCCAGCTACAGGTTTATCCTGTCCTATCTGCACTGATTAGAAACTCAGTTTGGATTTTTGTAAAGAGGTTTCTGACAATTAACATTCCACTCTGTGCCTTGATTTGGACTGGAACAGAATCCTGTCTTCACAGGAGTGCAGGTATATAGTTCCTTGAAAGTGGCATCACAGGTACACAGGGTGGTGAAGAAGTCATTTGGTATCCTTGCCTTCATCAACCATTTTTAAGCTCTGATCTCCAGCATCTGCAGTCCTCACTTTCTCCTACTGAGTACAGGAGTTGGGACATCATTTACAGCTGTAAAAGCCATTGGTAAGGCCACATTTGGAGTACTGTGTACAATTCTGGACGCCTTGCTACAGGAAGAATGTTATTAAACTGGAAAGGGGACAAAAATGATTTACAAAGATGTTACTGAGACTGGAAGGTTTGAGTTATTAAGAGAGGCTGGATAGGCTGGGAACTTTTTCCCTGAAGAGCAGAAAGCTATACACGTTTATAAAATCATGAGCGCCATAGATAGGGTGAATGAGACAAAAAAAACCCGCTGATGTTGAATTCCAGGGTAAATAAGCAGGAGGCTGAAAGAACACAGCAAACCAGGCAGCATCAGGTGGTGGAGAAGTCGACGTTTTAGGTGTAACCCTTCTTCAGGACGAGGGATTGGTGTAAGGGGAGCTGCAGATAAAGGAGGTGGCAGGGGCAGGGTGATGAAGTGGGGATTGGTGAAGACAGGTAGAGGGTAAGACCTACCGCATCTGCTGGGATGAGGAGACATTCCACTCCCAAGTATCTCGGATGTCCACCTATTTCGAACAAAGTGCTTATTCCCCCCTTTGTCATCCAAACAGCCCTTTACCACACCGTCTCGATTCCCAATTCCACTGCTCTAACCACCCCCCAAACACAATAAAGTCAGAGACCCCTTGTCCTCACCGTTCACCCCACCACTCTCCACATCCATCTCCACAATGCATCATCCTTAAACACTTCCACCAACTCCAACTAGGCCTCACCACCAAGAATATCTTCCCCTTCCCACCCCTCTCTGTCTTCTGCAAGGACAATTTCCTTCGACAGTCCTTGGTTTGCAGCACTTTCCCAACCAACCCCCACGAATCCCCGAGTTTGTTCCCCTGCAACCGTAAAAGATGCAAAACCAGCCAGTACGCCATCACCTCCATCCGGGGCCCCAAACCATCCTTCCAGGTGAGACAGAGGTTCACCTGTCTCTCCTCCAACCTAATTTACTGTATCAGGTGCTCCCGGTGTGGTCTTCTCTACATCATGGAGGTCAAACATAAACTTAGGGAATGGGTCACTGAGCATCTCAGCCAGGCCCACAGGGGCCAACCTGATCTCTCAGTCATCACTCATTTCAATTCCCCTTCCCACTCCCTTTCTGACATGACCATCTTTGGCCTCCTCCATTGCCACAACGAACCAAACCGCAAATTGGAGGAACAACGCCTCATTTTCCGCCTGGGCAGCCTACAAACCGGAGGACTCAACACTGAGTTCTCCTATTTCAAATAACCCACCTCCTATCCCCCCACCCCCTTCCCAGACCCTCCCCCTCCCTTCCACTCCTCTCAACCACCTACCGGATTCATTCCTCCCATCAACCAATCAGGTGGTACTCTCTACCTGTCTTCAACTATCACCCTGTCCCCTTCCACTCCCTTTACCTGCAGCTCCCTCCATCCCCAGTCCTGAAGAAGGGTTACGTTGACTTCTTCACCTCTTGATGTTGCCTGGCTTGCTGTGTTCTTCCAGCCTCCTACTTGTCTAAATAAGGTGAATAGCCAAGGTTTATCCCCCCAGGGTAGGAGAGTCAAAACTAGAGGGTATTGGCTTAAACTGAGAGGGGAAAAATTGAAAAGGGAGCTGAGGGGCAACTTATTCACACAGAGAGTGCTGCGTATATGGAATGAGCTGCCAGAGGAAGACACAGAGGTGAATACAATTACAACACTTAAAAGACATTTGAACAGGTATGTGGGTAGGAGAAGTTTAGATGAATATGGGCCAAACACAGTTTAGAAAACCTGGTCAGCATGGATGTGATGGACCAAAGGGCCTGTTTCTATGCTGTAGGACTCTATGAATCTAAGTGCTTGGCATAATGTATCGCTTATGAGAAAGTGAGGTCTGCAGATGCTGGAGATCAGAGCTGAAAATGTGTTGCTGGAAAAGCGCAGCAGGTCAGGCAGCATCCAAGGAACAGGAGATTCGACGTTTCGGGAATAAGCCCTTCTTCAGGAAAGCTCAGTCACCATTTAGTCCGCATTTTAGCCATTTATTTTCTGTACAGGGAAGAACAGATATTGAAGATTCTGTTTGTTGTATTTGAAAGATTTTACTTATGGTGCTCTCAACCTTACATTCTTGATATTCACGTTGTCTAAATTTTAATTTAAAAAAGAAATGTGTTCATTGCAGGCTGTGGTTTGTACTAAATGAGCAGTTTATTTCAAGCTGACAGTAATGTGTTGTCACATGCAGAAGGGAAAAAGATTAAGCAATAACTCTGTTGCTGAGGTATCATACAACGTAAGACTCATTAACCCGCTGGAGGAAAATCCATCAAAAGAACTTTACAGGTCACTGTTCTACCAGGGGAGCATTCCCTTTGCTTCTGGATGGTGAAATAATTGCAGCTGGTGGCAATACTTTTTTTCAATCAAGTCAGTCAATGTAATCCTGGCAATTTTCAATAATTGCAAAGGAAAGCTGAAGGATAAGTGTCACTTTTCTTTACAAAAGAAAGGTACAAAGAGGTATTGCCTATAGCAAGCAATTTCCTTTCTCAATACATTGGTAATTATTCAGCTTTCTGGAATGCAGTGAAATCCTTGGTGGTGACTCGTAGAGGTGACTTGTATTCCCAACTGAGGAACACTCAGTGAGTAGGAGAGCAGTAAAAGAAAAATCTGCTTTAAATTATATGTTTAATAAAATGTTAGTTCAGTTCCAGTTAAAATGCCTTAAAACCATTCAAATAAAAAAAGTTGAGAGGAATGTTATGGTCAAAGAGAAAGAAGCCAGATTGCTCATAATTTCCAAAAGCTAGACAGAGCAGAGAGCCAAGTGTAGTGGCCAATGAACTTGTACAAGCAGCTGGATCAGATGCAAAGAGCATATATCTCTTCTTGCTCTGTATTGTGGGGTAGCTTTAGCAGTTGGTTTGGAGACTGGAGAGTTGGGTAGTTTTCACCATGAATACAAAGTACGGTCAATCACCAGTCACAACAGTAAGGGAATCCATTATAATGTGGTGTATTGCTTGGTAAATCCTATACATACGACTGTGTGAATTGTGAAGTAATATGGCCACCAAGAGCTGGTAACCATTAGACTAGGAGTCTGTTTTCAGTCAATGCAGAGTCAAGTGTTTGGTACTCAGAGTCCTGAGCAAGCATTGTGATTTGCTAGCTTGCACAGAATACAACTAGGGGAAGTGAAGCCTGCAGATGCTGGAGTTCAGAGTTGAATAGTTTGATGCTAGAAAAGCACAGCTGGTCAGACAGCATCCGAGGAACAGTAAAGGTAAGCCTCGTCTGCTGCCTGACCAGATTGCACAGAATACACACATGCAACATTTCAAGATGTCCAGCCCTTGCCAAGATTTTCAGCCTGGTAAATTGGTCTCGGGATATAGTAATTCAGGTTTATTTTGCTGAGGTCAGATCTAAGGAATGTCTACTCCCCAAAACAAAACATGGGATGTAATGGGTGTGTGCTAGTCTCTGCTGAGGTCAGTGGGTCATGAGTATTGGGCATGTCTTTGATGTTGTTACTGGGATGAGACCAAATCAGGACAATTAGTTAGAAAGGAGAAATTTACCATACTACAAGTGCACGAGGTGCAGATATGTTTGCATAAAGACCTGGGCAACATTAAGGCTCTGGCCAACAAGGATGAAGTAATATTTGTTGCAGAATGACCATCTCCAACAAGTGGGAATCTAATCTTTTCCCCTTAAAGATCCATAGCATCAGCATCACTGAGTCGACCATCCATCAACATCCTGGGAATTATCATTGACCAATAACTTGTCTGGACAAACTACAGAAATACTGTGGTAATATAGCAGATCAGAGGCTTAAAATTCTGCAGTGAGTAATTCACTTCCTCATTCTCCAAAGTCTGTCTATCATTTGCAAGGCACAAGCCAGGAAAGTGATGGATTCCTGGAACACCGTAGCTCCAAAAACACTGAGGAAGTTCAATATTATCCAAGACAAAGCAGCTTGCTTGATCAGCCATACGTTAAAACATTGACTCCCTTCATCAGCAGTGCACCATGGCAGCTATATGCACCTTCCACAAAATACATTATAGCAACTCACCAAACCTCCTTTGCTTGCACCCACCAAACCTTGGAAGGAGAAGGGCATCAGATGTTTGGGAACAACACAGCCTTGAAGATTCCATCCTAGCCACACACCACCTTGATTTGGAACCATATTATTGTATCCTCTACTGTCGCTGGGTCAAACTCCCAGATTTACCTAAATTCAGTGCGGGCACAATTGAAATTGCAGCATTCACTAGTTGCAGTAAAATACATTAGAGAGTCACTCATCTTGTTAGAGTAGTGCTCACTCCTTTCTCTGCAGTTTAACTATTTCAAATGGACCAGCAGTTCAAGGAGGGGTTTTAGAGATAGGCAACATATGCTAGTTGACACTCAAATCCCACAAATGAATATATTTTTTTAAATTTCAAAACAGCACAGATTCTGCATGGATCTGTTCCTTGGTTGAACCATCCATTCAGCCCGATTATCCTATTCATTTTATTCCTCAAGTATTTATCCCATTCACCATTCCCTGTTGAAAGTTGCTATTGAATGTCACAAGGCAAGTCATTAATTCTGGAGAAAGGATTTATTTTATTCATTCGTGGAATGTGGGTGTTGTTGGCTGGGCCAGCATTTATTATTGGTGCCTAGTTGCCCTTGGGAAGGTGGTGGTGACGTGCCTTGTTGAACCATTGCAGCCCACGTGCTGTGGATTAACTTCACACGGAGAGAATTCCAGGATTTTGAGTCAGTGAAGGAATGGTGATATATTTCCAAGTCAGGATTGTGAATGGCTTGGAGAGGAACTTGAAGGTGGTGGTTGTGTTCCCATGTATCTCATAGAGTCAGACAGCACGGAAACAGTCTTCAGTCCAACTTGTCCATGTCACACAGGTTTCCCAAACTAAATTAGCTCTAAATCCTTCCTGTTCACAGACCTGTCCAAATGTCTTTTAAATGTTGTAGCAATATCTTCATCTACCATTTCCCCAGCAGTTCATTCCACCATCGAACCACCCTCTGTGTGAAAACATTGCACCCCACCTTTTAAATCTTTCTCCTCTAACTTTAAAATTATGCCCTCTAATTTTGAATTCCCCTATCCTGTGGAAGAGTCCCTTGCTACTCATCTTATCTATGCTCCTCATGATTTTACAAACTTCTGTAAGATCACCTCTCAACCTCCTACGCTCCAGTGAAAGAAGTCCCAAACTACCCAGCCTCTCCTAAATCAAACCCTTCAGCATTGGTAAACATCCTTGTAAATCTTTTCTGTACCCTTTCTAAATTAATAATATCCTTCCCATAGCATGGTGACCAGAACTGCATACAATACTCCAAAAGTTGCCTCACCAATGTCTTGTATAACCTCAACATGTTCCACTCCTATACCCAGTGGTCTGAACAATGAAAGTAAGCATGCTAAATGCTTTTTTTTTAACTACCCTGCCTACCTGTGATACAAGTTTCAAGAACTTATGTACCTGATCCTCTAGGTCTCTGTTCAACAACACTCCCCAGGGACCTACCATTAAGTCCTGGCCTTGTATCTACTTTCAGATGGAAGCGGTCATGGGTTTGGAAGGTGCTATATAAGGGACCTCCCATGAATTTCTGGTAGAGAGTACACACTGCTGCTACTGAGTATTGGTAGTGGAGGGAGTGGATGTTTGTGAATGTGGTGCAAATCAAACGGGCTGCTTTGTCCTGTACAGTGTCAAACGTCTTCAGTCATGCAGAGGTTAAATTAGATAAATAAAAGATACCAAGAAAAACAGATAAACTGCATTAAAAGAAGTGAGAATTACCCTGACAAAATGAATGACTCTTAAGTTCAAGTCAGATGGTATCACTATAAAGTATTAATTTGAAAGTGAACAATAAAATGGTGAAGGACAAATTAAACAACGTTTGGGCATAACCCTGGAAACAGATGACAAGCAAACATTACTTTAGGAAGGTTCGGGTGGGAGGGTTTGGAAGGGGGAATGTTATTCTAATTAATGACTAAGGGCGGAGTCTGACAGGAGCCTGAACGATGTTGGCTATGGTGAGAAAGCTGAGAGATTTGTGTCAAGTCACTTGAGGCCTTTTTCGATGATGGGAACAAATTGTTGCATTTGCAAACAGAGTTCCTGATAAGACACTCACCAGGTAGCAGTGAGATGTCTACTCATTGGAATTATTGTTTTCATCAGCCTTATTAGCGGAAATCTTGCCTGATTTACATTCAGCCTCCTAGTTTACCACCAGCCATGAGGAAACCAGATAAATAACAATTCCTGACATGAAAGGAAGAAGGGGTACCTATACCTGACAACTCCTCCTCACTGCTGCTCGTCTGGGCTGGTATTTTGGCCACCGACAACAAGATCTTGGGTCTCACTACAGAGCACATACTAGGCAAACTCTGTGTCCACGAACACTGACATCTGACACTCATGGTCTCTCAGGACCCTCACAACACCATTCCGATCCACTGACAGGATGTTACTGCACTGGCATTGTAATGATGCAACAAGGACACAATGAACAATGTTCATGTGTGTCACATTAATGGAATGCTGTCCTGCAGATTGTAAACTGAGGGTCTGCTGGTTGTTAAAGATCTCAGATTGAAGTCTTTTCCTTAAGTTATGGCCATCATTTCTCCTGTTGTACTTGTATCTGAAAAGTTCACATTTGATTGAGTGAAATAAGCACTGCTCATTGTAATGATATGGGACTTGGTGAGCAAGTAGTGTGAGATCTAGTAGAAGACGGTCCTCCATGGATGTCCTCGCACAGTCTTTAAAGTAATGTAGTTCCAGAGATATTTAGCTGATGAGATACCTCTCCGGAAGTCAGAAGGTGGTTAACCTCACACACATTACATCATATGTGGGGTCACACAGTGGCTCATGGTTAGCACTGCTGCCTTACAGCATCAGGAACCTGGGTTTGACTCCAACCTTGGGGGACTGTGAGGAGTTTGCACGTTCTCCCAGTGTCTGTTCTCCAGTTTCCTCCTATAGTCCAAAGATCTGCAGATTAGGTGGATTGGCCATGGGAGATGCAGGGTAACAGGAATAGAGTAGGGGGCACGGTCTGTATGGAAAGCTCTTCAAGGGGTCAGTGTGGACTCGATAGACTGAATAGCCTGCTTCCAGACTACAGGGATTCTATATAAGCACCTTAAAGACCACATATACTTTGAAGATACAGATGGCAGCACAGTACTTTATAAAGGCAAACCTGGTTATTTATCCCACTCCTGGCTTGATATGCACAAAATTGTGGTTGTGTAACCTAAATGAGAACACTAGCTATATTTTAATGTAATTATTTGCATATAGAACACTAAACTATTTCTGATAATAATATCAGAATACGATAAGTCTTCCTTTCCATCGTAAAATAACATTCAAACATGAGTGGTCATTACAACATGCTGTGCAGGAAGCTAATATGGTAATTAGAATATGTTACTGTGAAACATTTGAATTGTGCTTCTATGAACTGAGATTCATGTGTCCATCAGTTGTAAAATCAATAATAACCTACAGGATCTACGGGTTTAATATTTTGGAGACATTTTCTGCCAGCAGCTTTAGGTTTTTCGATCCAGACAATATCATATAATGCTTTTCTTTTTTTAACAATTTGTTGCACTTTATTATGTTAATATAGGTATCATTTGTCTTTGGGCATCAGCTAGAAGCAGCTTCTTCCAGTGAACTGAAAATATATCGTTGACTAATTTGACTCCAGTTTGGCCCCTACATTAAAAGTTAATGAAAATGCAACATAAACCTCTTTTCCACATTAGTTAAGTATCTTTGTAATTATTCACGTTGCAGGCAATATTAATGCAGTTACCAGGGGACTTTTGTTACTGGACTGCCCTTCACTCCTCCCTTTTGGTTTTATTCATGCTGCTTAATGTGGAACTACAGTGTTCCACTATCTTGGATACAATGTTTCTCCTGATGAATTGCATTATAACCTCTAATGCCTTAGTGTTGTAAATCTTATTAATGTGGAAAAATGTCAATGCTATAAAGTTGTGCCATATCTATCGATTTGTTCTTTTTTGTTTATCTAAAAGTAAATCAACCCTCAGGCACAGTCAATACGCAAACCCTGATTTCAACACAATGCACAAATCAGCAAGGTGGGAGAGAAAGACAAATCCCAAACTATTATCACGTTGAGACTAGGATAGAAGGAATGGCATTCGATCATGTTTGAAGGAAGGATCTATCTGAGAGGCCTGGCAAACAGGATGGAAACATCTGGGCAAGAAAGGCCTCTACCTCCTCTATAGAGATCACAGGAGTAACTTTGATGTGCCTCTTTGACCATGAAGCATTTTTGTTTAGTAATGTAAAATAATTTCCTGCTCTGGCCTTGACTCTTCCTCCTGTGGCTTGATTTGTCCACTCTCAGGATACTGACTGAAATAGCAGTTAGCTCCCGATGATACAGTCTGCATTGTTTAAGAAGGCTCACAGTGATTTCCAGAGATTGTCTTGGTCTGTATTTAACTTGTCTCCCCCTGTTCCTATTACCATCACCTCCCATGATTGACTATGGAAAAGGATGGTTGCGGGGTTGAAATGGCTGTGGCATTCTATTGTGACGTATAAGATTATTAAACGATTGGACACTCTGGAGGCAGGAAACATGTTTCCGCTGATGGGTGAGTCCCGAACCAGAGGACGCAGCTTAAAAATTTAGGACAGAGATGAGGATAAACCTCTTCACCCAGAGAGTGGTGGGTGTGTGGAATGCTCTGCCCCAGAAGGCAGTGGAGGCCCAGTCTCTGGATTCTTTAAGAAAGATTTGGATAGACCTCTTAAGGATAGTGGAATCAAGGGTTATGGAGATAAGGCAGGAACAGGATACTGATTGAGGATGATCAGCCATGATCATAGTGAATGGTGGTGCAGGCTTGAAGGGCAGAATGGCCTACTCCTGCACCTATTGTCTATTGTCTATTGAATGATGGTGGGCTTGAGCCTGAGAAGAGATTGAAGAGTCAAGATTAGAGGGGTGCTGGAAAAGCACAGCCGGGCAGGCAGCATTCGAGGAACAGGGAAATCGATGTTTCGGGCAAAAGCTCTTCATCAGGAATAATGACACACAAAAGCACAGGAAAATATGTAAATTGGGGTCCGTGACATAATGCTACCTGAAAAATCCTAGCAGAGTCAGAAACCAGGTGACCCCTGGTCTGATTAAAGTGACTGAGTCACCATTGGATTTTGTTTCGGTCATAGCTGTACTGTTCAGATTTAGCTTTTGATACTGTGAGAAAGGGCAATATGATTAGGGCCGCTGCTCTAGGAGAAGCTTATTGGAGAGAACAACAGGAAAAACAGAACTAGCAGCAAAGCTGTCTATGGACCCAACTGAGCAAAGGTCTCGTCCATTCCATCTGCTTTTCTTTTTGTTTCTTCTTTTCTCTTTTTTCCTTTCCTAAGTTGTTTAGTGTCTTTTTACTTACCTTCTGGAGAGAGCGTGGTCATGGAGGCAGCAGTGGCGATGAAGCATGGTAGCGCTGGGGTCCAGCGTGAGCTCAGATAGTGATCGGAGGTGAAGCAGCTGGTGAGCCCAGGCTGGACTTTGTTCAGTGCAGGGGATAGCAGGTCCTCATGGCAACAGCCCAGTGTGGAGTGACTACAAGCCCATAGTTTAAGAAAGGACTGTAATGTTTAACATCTGACTTGTATTTCTTCATTTTTCTACTTTATACTAAAAAGAACTGTATTGGTGAACTTTTCAACTTATTTCTTGTAGCTTGTACCTAAGATGGCACCGAGAATGTCGATACTATATACTTTTCAACGTACTCCTGTACTTGATTACATGTGACAATAAAGCCTAAATCTAAGTCATAGAACAGAATCCCTACAGTCTGAGAACAGGCCCACACTGACCCTCCAAAGGGTAACCCACCCAGACCCATTCCCCTACCCTATATTTACCCCTAACCAATGCACCTCTGAACACTATGGATAATTTAGCATGGCCAATTCACCTAACCTGCACATCTTTGTGACTGTGGGAGGAAACCCACTCAGACACGGGGAGAATGTGCAAACTCCACACAGACAGTTGCCCGAAGCAAGAATTGAACCCAGATCCCTGGTGCTGTGAGGCAGCAGTGCTAACCACTGAGCCACCTTGCTGCCCTAAATCTAAGGAAGGAATTGCATGTGGACAGACGAGAAGCCACCAACAGTGGGGTGTGCTTGCACACGGCTATACCCACCTCACATTGTGCGTGAACAGGTTTCTGGACCCTGAGTGGTGTTACTTTAGGAAGCTCCGTCAAAGTCAGTTAGTCATGGACGTTTGCAGCCTCCTTGAGGAAGATATCTACTCCAGCAGCCATGCCAGAAGTGCCAATGAAAGTGGTGAATATTCTCAAATATGATGCCTCTCGATCCTTTCAGATAGTCACAGAATAAGTAACAACGATCTGACAATCAGCCACAAATACAAATATATCTTAGCGAAGAAGTTTTAAAAAGACAATCAAATACTGTTTCAAAGGACTCTGTTTCTTGATTAACAGGTTCTATCACACAATTGAAACAGCTAGGTGTCCTGTTGGTGTAATAGGATGTGGATTTAAATTTATTTAAGAGGGCTTTATGTCAGCCAGTGTTCTCCATTTATCTTAGTTCTGGATTACCTATAGGGACAGAGTTACTAACCATTGCCAACAATTAACAGGTTAAAGTTACAGGAGAAATGAGGGCATTGCCAAAGGGAAAAGTAAATCCACAAAAAGAATGTTACACAACTAATTGAAATCTTAACATTAAAAAATGGATAGAGTTTTGGTGTCTGAGATACAGCTAATCTCCTGCTGTCATCTTTCAAATGACTGAAAATGTGCCACAAAAATAAATGTACCGATTAGCTGTCAGGAAGTTATACTATCCTGGGATTTGATTTATTCCAAATCCTGTCAAGTCCTGTTTTTATTGTATTCAAGGAATTTATGCTTCAGGCTCTGAATTAAAAAGTTATCCTTGGTTACTAAGCAACATTGAAACAATAGGTGATAGAACAGGTCTATTGTCCAGTCTCATCAAAATTTTGAGTTACATACCAAGTGATCCTTTTTTGAAAAAGAACTTTGAGAATAGCAGTTCAGTTCTACCTAAAGCCTAGAAGATAATGATTGTGATTATATGCATAAGTAAGGGCTTATGCCCGAAACGTTGAATTTCCTGTTCCTTGGATGCTGCCTGACCTGCTGCGCTTTAACCAGCAACACATTTTCAGTATATGCATAAGTAACTCAGGGGTTGAATTCCTGTGGTGTTTTCCTGATCATCAACTTTATTTCACATTTCCCTACCTAACTTACAGAAGACAATGAGAAAAGTCTCTTTGGAAACTTATCCATTGATGGTCATCAATTTGACATATATTGGTTTAAAATGAATATTGCAAAAAATGTGTTTATTTGGATAGAATTATTACCAACCACGGTTGAATATATACATTTGGTTTGAACTTGCTCTGAGGCTAACAGCACATACTGTAGTTTATATCTGCAAAGCGTACAGCAAATTAATGAGCATTCATGTGCAAATAATTGCAAAGATTAGGTAGTAGCTGTTTGGTGTGTACTGTCCCTCTGTAAGTTGATGATAATAGCATCTTAGAAGCCCGATAGTGTGGAAACAGGCTCTTCAGCCCAACAAGTCCACACTGACCCTCTGAAGAGTAACCACCAAAGAGGGTGCAAAGAAGGCTTACCAGGATGTCTTTGTCTTACAAAGGGAGGTTGACTAAGCTTGGACGTTTCTTTCTGGAGAGAAGGAGGAAGGTAGGTGACCTGATTGAGGTGTACAAGGTAATGAAAGGCAATGATACAGTCGATAGCCAGAGACTTTTCCCCAGGGAAGGATTGACTGCCACAAGGGGTCACAGTTTTAAGGTGCTAGAAGGAAGGTATAGAGGAGACATCAGAGGAAGGTTCTTTACACAGAGAGTTGTGAACACATGGAATACATTGCCAATGGTGGTGGTGGAAGCAGAGTCATTAGGGACATTCAAGTGACTGCTGGACATGCACATGGATAGCGCTGAATTGAGGTGTGCATCGGTTAGGTTATTTTATTTTAGATTAGGATTAATCCTTGACACAACATCGTGGGCCAAAGGGCCTGTTCTGTACTTTTCTATGAAATATAATAACCCAGACGCATGCCCATATCCTATATTTACCCCTGACTAATGCAACTAACCTACACATCCCTCAACACTATGGACAATTTAGCATGGTCAATTCAGTTAACCTGCACATCATTGGATTGTGGGAAGTAACCAGAGCACCTGGAGGAAACCCACACAGACATGGGGAGAATGTGCAAACTTCTCAGTTGCCTGAGTCTGGAATCGAACCTGGGTCCTTGGCACTGTGAGGCAGCAGTCACCCCACATCTTAATCTCTGGCTCCCCATTCAAATCTTATAAATGGTGTGAAGTTTTTTTATTGGCATCACATATCAGACAAAGGTTCAAGATTGTCTATTCCAGTCCACGTTCCTTTTAACTTAATTCTTAATTACTTCCATATGTCGCTGGTACTGAAAGCTAACTTTTGCAGATGTGAAGTCCTGTTCCACAAATTCCAAAACAAATTCAGGGTGATCTTGCCAATTGGATACAAAATTGGCTCATCGCAGAAGTCAGAGAGTGATGGTGGAGGGTTGTTTTTTCAGACTGGAGGCCTGTGACCAGTAATGTTCCAAGGGGATCAGTGCTGGGTCCAGTTTTGTTTGTCATTTATTTTAATGATTTAGATGATAATAAAGAAGGAATGGTTAGTAAGTTTACAGGTGACACCAAAATTGGTGGGATAATGGACAATGAAGAAGGTTATCCAAGATTACAAAGAGATCTTGATTAATTGGGTCAATGGGTTGAAGAATGGCAGATGGAGTTTAATTTGAATAATTGTGAGGTATTGCATTTTGGTAAAACAAATAAAGGCAAGACAATTAAAAGTGGGGCCTTGGATAGTGTTGTAAAACTGAGAGACCTAGGAGGTCAGGAACATGATTCTTTGAAGCTCGTGGTTAAGATGATGTTTAGAATCTATTCATTGTTCAGACCTTTGAGTATAGGAGTTGGGATGTTATATTGAGGTCATACAAGACATTCCTGAGGTGTCTTCATATTACTGTGTCCAGTTCTAGTCATCCTATTATAGGAGGGATATTATTAAGCTGGAGAGGTTTCAAAAGAAATTTACCAGGACATTGACAGGAATGGAGGATTTGAGTTATAAGGAGAGGCTGGATATCCGAGGACTCTTTTCACTGGAGCACAGGGGTGACTTTATAGACATTTATAAATCATGGGGAATATGGATAAGGTGAATGGCAGGTGTCTTTTCCTTCGGGTGGGAATTTCTAGACTGGGGACATATATTTAAGGTGAGGAGAGAAAGATTTTAAAAAGACGTTTTTTTTAGACAGGGAGTGGTTCGTATGTGGAATGACTTCCAGAGAAAGTGGTAGATGTGGCTACAGTTACAACATTTAAATGAAATTTAGATAAATGAGAAATGTTTAGAGGGATATGTGCCAAACGCAGGCAGGTGAAACAAGTTTGGTTTGGGATTATGGGCAGCGTAGACTGGTTGGACCAAAGGGTCTGTTTCCTTGCTGTATGAGCCTATGCCTCTATAATTAGAGTCATAGAGATGTTCAGCACAGAAACAGACCATTTGGTCCAACTCAACCATGCCACCCCAATCTTCCATCACCTGGTCCATATCCCTCCAAACCCTTCCTAGTCATATACCCATCCGGATGCCTTTTAAATGTTCCAATTGTACTAGCCTCTATCATTTCCTCTGGCAGTCCACCACCACCCTCTGCGTGAAAAGGTTGCTCCTTAGGTCTCTTTTATATCTCTCTCCTCTGCCCTCTTGTTCTGGACCCCCCCAGCCCAGGGGAAAGACCTTGCCTATCTACCCTATCCATGCCCCTCATGATTTTATAAACCTCTCAGCCTCCAACGCTCCAGGGAAAACAGCCCCAGCCTGTTCAGCCTCTCCCTACAGCTCAAATCATCCAATCCTGGCAACCTCCTTGTAAATCGTTACTAAACTCCTTCAAGTTTCACAACATCCTTCCAATAGGAAGAAGAGCAGAATTGCACGCAATATTCCAAAAGTAGCCTAACAAATGTCCTGTACAGCCTCAATATGACCTCCCAACTCCAGTACTCAAAACTCTGACCAAGAAAGGAAAGCACACCAAAGGCCGCCTTCACTATCATATCCACCTGAGACTTCACTTTATAGGGCCTAACAGTTTCTTTTCATTTCTGGCCGGTTTATATCTGTTACACCAACCTTTATTTTCTTTCGCTGCCTGATTTGACTTTGAATTAACTGATTTAACTTTTTTTTTTGCAGTTCACGACCTGCTCTGGTCACTAATGATTCTTCAGTACAATTTGTTGCGGAGCAACATAGTGCGTCACCCTTATTCTTGCAGGTACTGGATATTCATAAAGTTCACTACACTGTGAAATGGACTATGCAGAAACCCACACAAAGATTCTGATCAAGTGCAGGTCTACCAACTAATGCTCATCTGGCTTATTCAACTTTGGCTCCAGAGGTACCTACCATTTTCAGCAAATTACTACGTGCAAAAAAGTAGATTTTTCCACCTTCAATAATAATTGTCTTCAATTTTAAAGTAATACTGAATGAATCTGTGATATTCATGGACATGACCACATATTTAGTAACAACATGTGCAATTTAGTACATTTCATTCATTTTAACATTAGACCATCTCAATCATTCAGATGGTTCCAAACATGCACTTAAGATGAAAATTATTAATGTTGCTATAACTCCTCTTCTTCCCCCACACTGATCACAGGTTGGCCAAATATTTCCATGCTTCAGCTGGTGTTCTGGTTTGACAGGCAAGAGACTGGAAACATAAAATTATAAAATCCATCTCCTCTTGGTAGTCAAGGATACATCTACCACTGACTCATTCAGCTGCACATGTTTAGACATAAGGATCAGTCTATAAAATCTAAAAATAACTTCAAAATTCACTTAGCAAACATAATTGCATTATTTAAGAAAGGCAAGAGGGAGAAAACAGGAAATGTATAGACCTGTTGCCTAACCTGTAAGACAGAGAAAATACCTGAACCTCCGACAAAGTAGCAGTAATGGGATGATTAGATAATAGACAGATGGGACAGAGTCAACATGGATCTTTTGGAAGGGAAATCATATTTGTCAAACCTATTGGAGCTTTTTGAAGGGCATGACTAGTAGAATATATAAGATAGAATTAGTGGATGTGGTTTCTTCAGAATTTTGAAAGGTTTTTGATAAAGTCCCACAGACACAGTTATTAAACAACACACACATGAGATGGGATGGGATGAATATACCGTCATTGATTCAGAACTGATTAATATTCAGAAAACAAAGATTAGAAATAAATGGGTCATTTTCAGGTTGGCAGGCTGTGACGTACCTCAGCTGTTCATGAACTACATCAATGATTTGAATGTGAGGTTACATGTAATATTTTCAAGTTTGCAGATGACACAAAAATAAGTGGGAATGACGGTTGTGAGGGGAATGTAAAGACACTTTCAGGGTATTTGAAGATGGGAAGTGAATGGATAAAAAATTGAAAGATGAAATACAAATATGGAGGAGTACGAGATTCCCCACTTTGGTAGGAAAAACAGAAATATAGAGTATTCATTAAATGATGAGAGGCCGATAACTTTTGAACTTCAAAATGGCATGGGTATCTATGTTCATAAGAACGAGGAACAGGAGTAGGCCATTTAGCTCTTCGACCCTGCTCCGTCATTTAATAACATCATGGCTGATCTTTTTGTGGACTCAGCTCCACTTACCCACCCTCTCACTGTATCTCTTAATTCCTTTATTGTTTTTAAAAAACACCTATCTTAGCTTTAAAAACATTTACTGAAGTAGCAGCAACTACTTCACTGGGCAGGGAATTCCATAGATTTACAACGCTCTGAGTGAAGAAGTTCCTCTCATGAATCACTGAAAGTTAATTTCCAGATAGAGCAAGCAAATCTGAAGACAAATGGTGTGTTTGCCTTTATTAGGAGAGGACTTGAGTATCGGAATAGAGAAAGATGTCTTATACTGAGCCTTGGTGAGACCACATTTAGAGCACTGTCTGCAGTTTTGATCTCCTTACCTAAGGAAAGATATACTTGCCACAGAGCGAGTACGACAAAGGTTCCCTATGCTAATTCCAGGGTTGGAGAGATTATCGTATGAAGAAGATTAAACAAGACTGGGCCTATATTATCTGGAGGTTAGAAGAAGTTGTCTCATTGCAGTACAAAACTTCTTACAGGACTTGAAAGGGTAGCTGCAGGGAAAAGGTTTCATCTCTGTTTTGAACCTGGAACGTGGTCTTAGAATAAGGAGCACACCATTTAGGAAGGATAGGAGGAATAATTTATGAAGGTAGTCAGTCTTTGGAACATAGAACATTACAATGCAGTATATGCCCTTTGGCCCTTGATGTTGCACCAATCTGTGGAACCAATGTGAAGCTCATCTAACCTACACTATTCCATTCTTGTCCATATGCCTATCCAATGACCATTTAAATGCCCTAACATTGGCGAATCTACTCATGTGGAAGGCAGTGTGTTCCATGCCCCTACTACTCTGAGTAAAGAAACTACCTCTGACATCTGTCCTATATCTAAACCCATCAATTTAAAGCTATGTCCCCTCGTGCTAGCCATTGCCATCCGAGGAAAAAGGATCTCACTGTCCAACCTATCTAACCCTCTGATTATCTTCTATGTCTTAATTAAGTCACGTCTCAACCTTCTTCTTTCTAATGAAAACAGCCTCAAGTCCCTCAGCCTTTCCTCATAAGACCTTCCCTCCATACCAGACAACATCCTAGTAAATCTTCTCTGAGCCCTTTCCAAAGCTTTCACATCCTTCTTATAATGCAGTGACCAGAACTGTACACAATAATCCAAGTGCAGCTGCACCAGAGTTTTGTACAGCTGCAGCATGACCTCATGTTTCCAAAACTCAATTTTTCTACCAATACGAGCTAGCAAACCATATGCCTTCTTAACAACCCTATCAACCTGGGTAGCAACTTTCAGGAATCTAGGTACATGGACACCAAGATCTCTCTGTTTATCTACCCTACCAAGAACCTTACAATTAACCCAATACTCTGCATTGCTGTTACTCCTTCCAAAAGGAGTACTCTTTGGAATTACCTACATCAGAGGGCTGTGCATGAGCACTTGTTGAGTATGTTCAAGATTGAGATTAATAGATTTGTACATTAAAAACATCAAGGAGTATGCAAAAAAATGTTGAAGTGGAGGATTGATGCTTGTGTTGGACTGAGGTGTACAAAGTTAAAAATCACACAACACCAGGTTATAGTCCAACAGATTTATTTGGAAGCATTTGCTTTCGGAGCGCTGCTCCTTCATCAGGTGGTTGTGGAGTGTAAGATTGTAAGACACAGAATTTATAGCAAAAGCTTGCAGTGTGATGTAATTGAAATTATATACACGTATTGGATTGTTTGTTAAGTCTCTCATCTTTTAGAATGAACATGTTGATTTCAGTTCTTTCATATGTAAATCCCGGAATTTTTTTTAAACAGGTTACATTCTCAAGTGAGCTTTAGATAAAGCATTTAAGGTGCGAGGTGCCCTGTATGAGACAGTCTGTGCCATAATGTTCAGACTGATTCTAATCTATAAAAGGGATTTACAGAATCTTACAACCAAGTAGAGGATTAGCTCTGATTTCAGGCCCAAAGTGCTGAATGACCTACTCTTGCTGCTATTTATGCTCTTTTGAGAAGTCTCTGTTTACCTTTGTGCTTGTTATTCCTCTCCTCTTTTCAAGTCATCACCAGAGTTGCATTTGATACAAAAACTATTTTTAAAAAATCATATCACATCATATGAACAAACTGGAAAATGTGAACGTATTTATGAAGGAAATAGAACAGTCTATTCTTCAGTTGTTTCTCGATATGATACTGAAGAACTATGTCAAATGAGAACTGTGGATGAATGCTACAAATTGACCAGGTGAACTAAAATAACTTACTTTAATTAGAATAATTAAAACAATTATCAGTTCCCATCTAAAATTCTAGATTATGAATTGCACAGGTGACCTTTGCTCAATATTGGATGGATCTGGAAAAGAATTGAGAAAACTCAATCTTCCCTGCTCGTAATATTTATGGGCTAGATCCTCTCTACTTTTAAGTGATCAGTGTCTAAGAGTAGAGAAATTTGCAACAGAAATAACTCTAAGCTTATTCCCTTCCTAAAGTATTGTTGATGGCTCAACATCAGTTGGACTGTAGCAGTTCAACGAGTCAGCTAAGCATTGTATTCTCAAGGGCAACTAGGGATGGTCTATAAATGCTGATCCAGTCAATGATGTTCATATCCCAGGAATGAATTTTAAAAATGTAAAAAGTTAGCAGAAACTGTCACTTCAATGGAATAGGGAGGCCACAGTTTTATGTACAGATTGGTAGTTATTTTGGCTGTATTTTTCTATATGCAGTAAACTTCACCTTCATCATTGTGAGACTGACAATATTTTATTAATTTGAATCAATCTGTTCAGACATGCCAGTGACACACCTATGGGGCAAATGGGACTTGAACCTGGACCTTCTGGTCCAGGTGTAATAACACTACCAAGCAATATTGTGAATTGTTACATTTTAGACAGGTTTAAAGGATAATTGACATTTAAAATGGCTCATCAGCTGGGAAGAATTATAATTGGTGCGCTGATCAATGCTATCAGCTAATGCTTAGTACAGACATCATTTTCCTGCAGGAATGAATCCCACATCTAGAGTTAACTGAAGGGTAACCGAAATCAAAGAATAATATAGAAGGAAACCATTCACCATGAATGTGCTGATTCTTTGAGACAGATCTATCAACATTCTTTGTTATCATTTAATCGCAATGTAATTGATGATGTAAACTTGTCAAAGCATTTTCATATCAGTTTTCAGTTTGTCTTCTAGATTTTAGAAAAGCAATATCTAATACAAAGGAATAAACTCACCTCTCACCCTCGAGTCTGTGATCTTGGAGTGACCAATCATGTCAATTGAGCATCAAAGAAAATAATAATATTCAACAAAGCCGGTACTGTTGAAACAACCTTAGAGAGTCAGAATCACAGCGTACCGCAGCATAGAAGGAAGCTCTTTGGTTGATCATGCCTCTGCTGATTCTTTCAAGCAGCTAACCAATTAGTCCCACTTGACAGATCCCTCTCCTCCCTCCCTTTCCAAAGCTGCCCTTTCCCTATAGCTCTATTAATTCTTTAGCTTGATTAAACATGTACTGTGCTCTAAATATGGTCACACTGGACACTTTTAAAGATGAACTTGCAAGTTATCTGATCACTTCTTATAGATCTGCAAGGAAATACCCCATGAACAGAGAGAGGATAGAGTAGGGCTTGGGATCTACACTTAATTAGGAGAGAACAGAACATGAACATACAAGGAAACATACTGAAGACAGAGAAAGGGTGTAACCAAAGAATGAGGCTTGGGGACACATGAATAAAAGGAGAGAGATTCTGCTACTGCTGCAGCTTTAGAATGCTGGGTTTGAAACAGTGAAATTATAAGCTGATTGATGTTTGAGTATTCAGAGAGAGTGTTCACAACAGCTGGATTCATTGGAGCTAATTGTAAAGTAATTTTTATTTCTGTGTTCTAGTCTCCAGCTTACATTAAACAGTTTGAAAGTGAAGTTAAAATATGATAGGACAGCTCAGTTGCATGGGAAGTTATGTAGGGTTCACATGGCCTAGATGATCACATGGGATGTGTGTCAGGCTGAGGTTCTGAAAGTAGAATTTAGGGAGGCTAGGCTAATGGTCAACAAAGCAGGACCTCTAAGGCATTAATCTCAGGATTGCTTCCAGCACCACATGCTGGTTGGCGTAGAAATAGGTAAAATAGGCAAATGGACATATGACTGAAAAAAAATGGATGGAGGACTTTAGATTTCGAAGGCATTTGGACCTGTTCTGGGACAGGTGAGGCATTTACAAATGGACAAAGTACACATTAGCAGGATCAGGATTAATGTACTGATGGAGAGATATGGTAGTGCCAGAGGGATGGGTTAAATTAACTTGGCAGGGGATTTCAGATAGAATACAAACACTGTTGGATATGAGAAATAGAAAAGCTGAAGTTAAAGTACATGCCCACAGCATTCACACCAAGGAAGGTGAATTTCTGGTGGAATAGAAGCAAACAGTATGATTTAATTGCCTTTACACAGATTTGGATACAGGGTGACCAGGTCTGGGAGCTATTAAAGAGGTTTGAGCAAAATAGAAACTGCTGGAAAAGCTCAGCAGGTCTGGCAGCCGGAGAGAAATCAGAGTTAATGTTTGAGGTTCAATGATCCTTCCTCAAAACTGGTGTTCTTCTGAGGAACGGTCATTAGATCAGAAACGTTAACTCTAATTTCTCTCCACAGATGCTGCCAGATCTGCTGAGCTTTTCCGGCAATTACTATTTTTCTGTCTCTGATTTACAGCATCCACAGTTTTTTTTGATTTTTATAAAGAATGTTGACATTCAGGAAGGACAGGCAGAAAGGATGGGGTGCTGTTGGTAATAAGGGATAGGATGAGAATGATATTGAGAGGACCTCTGACTGGAAGAACAGGAATCTGTTTGGGGAGCTAGAATATAGTAGGGATAGCAGACATTAATAAGAGTGATCTATCGGCCAAAAAACAGTAATGGTAATGCAGGGGGCATGGTTTAAATCAGGAAATTGGAGGTGCGACCAGCAAAGGGAAAGTAGTAATCATGGGTGACTTCCATAGATATATAGACTGGCTCAATGTAATGACTACCAGAGCTCTGCAGGAAGAATTTCTGGAATGTATTCAAGATGGTTTTAGAGAGCAAATTATTGAAGAACCAAGAGGGTGCAGGTTATTTTTTATCTAGTATTATGTAATAAGAAAGGATTAAATAATAATCAAGTCAAAGTACCTTTAGATAGCAGTGACCACAGCACCTTAGGGCTTTCCTTTAACTTTGAAAAATATGAAGTTCAATCCGAACTTAGGACCTTCAATCTAAACAAAGACAATTGTGAAGGTTTGAGGCAGAAGTGAATTGTGATGCAAAAATGTTTGTCAGTAGATAGTCCATTAGTAGCATTAAAAGTAGTAATAGAAACAGAAATTGCTAAACAAAAAAGTCAGCAAGACTGGCAGCATCTGTGGAGAAAAAGCATGGTTAACATTTCAGTTCCAGTGATCTTTCTTCAGAACTGACAGTAGAAAGGTCATTGGATCTGAAATGTTAAGTCTGATTTCCATCCACACAAATTGCTGACCCCCATGCCCCTCCCTGAGTTTTTAAAGCAATTTCTGTTTTTGTTTTGGATTTCCAGCATCTGCAGTTCTTTGCTTTTCTTTTTGAGAAGTTTTATTTGGTTTATCAAAACGCATTCCTATGAGGCAGAAATGCCCAGCAGAAAAAGTGACACAGCCATTGTTAACAAGGTACGTTATAGACAGCATTTAATAAAAGGCTTAGAATGTAGCCAAAGAAATTGCAAGCCTGAAGAATGGGAGAATTTTAGAATTCAGCCAACGATGGTGAAGAAATTGATATAGAGGGAATAAAATATGGATGCAAAATAGGAAGAAATATAAAAATGGATTGTAAAAGTTTCAACAGGTATGTAAAAACAAAGAACAGAGACAATTGTGGGTCAAGATTAGAGTGGTGCTGGAAAAGCACAGCAGGTTGGACAGCATCCGAGCAATAGGAAAAATCAATGTTTTGGGAAAAAGCACTTCATCAGGAATGATGTTCCTGATGAAGGGCTTTTGCCTGAAATATTGATTTTTTTTTCTGCTCCTCAGATGCTGCCCGACCTGCTGTGCTTTTCCAGCACCACTCTAATCTTGACTCTGATCTCCAGCATCTGCACTACCCACTTCTGCCCTGAGACAAGTGTGGGTCCATTACAGGTAGAGACAGGAAAGAGAAATGGTAGAGAAGCTAATGTAGTACTTTGCATCTGTCTGCACAGAGAAAGATATAAGAATTGTTCCTCTTTTTTTTAAGATTCATAACTCAAGTAACACTGTGGATAAAGTCATAGATTCATACAGCAGGGAAACAGACCCTTCAGTCCAACTAGTCCATGCTGACCATGTTCCCAAACTAAACTAGTCCCACTTGCCTACATTTGGCCTATATCCCTCCAAACCTTTCCTATTCCTGTCCTTATTCAAGTGTCTTTTAAATGTTGTAACTGTACCTACATCCACTACTTCCTCTGACAGTTCACTCTACACATGAATTATTGTCTGTATAATGTTACCCCATGTCCTTTTTAAAATCTTTTCCTCTCTCCTTAAAAATGTCCCCGAGTTTTTTACTCCCCCATCCAAGGAAAAACACCCTTGCCATTCACATTATCTAAACCCCTTATAATTTCATAAATCCTTCAACTTGCTATACTCCAATTCACACCCTCCATTCCCGTCAACATCCTGGTAAGTCTTTTCTGAACCCTCTCCAATTTAATAATATCCTTCCTATTGCAGGGTGACCAGAACTGCACACAATACTCCAGATGAGGCCTCACCCTGTGGTCCTGGACAACTTCCAGATGACATTCCAATGCCTACATTCAAAGGTCTGAGCAATGGAGGTAAGCATGCTAAATTCCTTCTTAACCACCCTGTCAGTCTGTGATGCAAATTTCAAAGAATTATGTACCTGAACCCCTGCTCTACAACACTACCGAGGGCCCTACCATTAATTGCATAAGTACTGACTGTGTTTGTTTTACCAAAATGCAATACCTTGGATTTCTCCATCTGCCACACCTCAGCCTATTGACTCAACTGATCAAGATTTCTTTGTAATCTTAAATAATCTTCTTCACTGTCCACGATACCACCATTTTTAGTGTCATCTGCAAACTTACCAACCACATTATGAAATAAATTAGTATTCATTAAAAAGAGAATGCATTAGCTAAATTAATAGGACTTAAAGTTGACAAATCACCTGGAACAGATGACCTCCATCTGGCTACAAAGATAGTGGATGGATTGGCGATAAACTCTTAAAAATATTATTATCTGCAATGCTGCATGTAGATGGGGAGGGTACAAATATAACACACTGCTTAAGAAAGAAGGGTGAAAGAAAAATGTTACTGCAGACCTGCTAACCTGACATCAGTAGTATGAAAAATGCCACAATCTATGATAAAGGATGTGATCACTGTCTATTTAGAAAATAACCATCTGATTGGACAGTCCCCAGGGATTAATGAAAGGAAAGTCAAATATGATAAACCCGATTAAGTTAACGTTAAGTAGAACATTACCAGCAGAGACAATGAGGGGTAACCAGTAGATATAGCCTATTTGGATTTTGAAAAGGATTTTGATAAGGTCCCAAAGTGAAGTTTAGTTACCAAAATTAAAATTCATGAAACAGGGGTAATATTCTTGCATAAATGTATGACTGGTTATCAGACAAAGGCAGAGAGTTGGAATAAATGGCAGAGGGTGGAATAAATGAGTCATTCTCAGTTTGAGTACTACAATTGTCAGTGCTTGTTCGCCCTCCTCATTCCTGAAGAAGGGCTTATGCCCGAAACGTCGATTCTGCTGTTCCTTGGATGCTGCCTGACCTGCTGTGCTTTTCCAGCAACACATTTTCAGTTCTGATCTCCAGCATCTGCAGTCCTCACTTTCTCCTAGAAGGAATTCAGCAAACTGATTTTGGGACATTGGGACCGTCCCATAAGGAGAGGTAAAGGAGATTGGGACTGTATTTTCTGGAGTTTAGAAGAATGACAGACAATCTCAAAGAAATTATGATATTTTTAAAGGAATTAATGGAAGAGCTGATAAGAAAAGGGTTCTTCCCCTGACAGTGGGTTTTTGGGTAATGGACAGCCTCAGAATATAATTATTGTTAAGCAAATAATCCAGAGACCCAGATAATATCTGGGAACACAGGTTCAAATTCCATCATGGCTATGGTGAAGTTTGAATTTTAAAATAATCTGGAATTAGGAATCTAATGATGACCGCTGCTGATTGTCAGGAAACAAATCCACCTAGTTCATTAATGTCCTTCCCTGGTCTGGCCTACAAGTGTCACTAGATCCACAGCAATGTGGTTGACTCTTAAGATAGAGATTGATAGATATATATATTTACCAAAAACATCAAGGAATTGTATGGGGATACGGCAGTGAGAGAAATGATCAGCTGTGATGTAGATTGGCAGAGCAGGCCCAAGACACTAAGTGGTCCACTCCTGCTCCCATGTTCTTACGTTCCTAACTCTAGGAATATTTCATGTGTTAGCCCGGGGAGGAATTCTACATTTCCTAGAAATACATGAAGAAATCCAAAAACTTTTTCTGCATCTTTTGAGCTGATTCCAGTGACCACTTTATGGCTCGTCTCATACGTCACTCCTGAATTGGAACTAAAACAGATCAGGCACATCACCAATACCCCACCAACCACGTATACCTGAACATTCTATCATTTATACAGGACAATAACTGTATATAAAGAAAAGCCTAATTCTTGTATTACAAAGATATCCTTTTATTGTAGACAGTCATCCCAGCCGAATAAAAGTTAGGGCTTATGCCAGAAACGTCGACCCTCCTGCTCCTCAGATGCTGCCTGACCTGCTGTGTTTTTTCCAGTGCCACACTTTTCAACTCTTACTCTCCAACATTTGCAGTCCTCACTTTCTACCTGTTATGTTTGTCAAGAGACTTTAGAACATAGAAACATAGAACAGTACAGCACAGAACAGGCCCTTCAGCCCACAAGTTGTGCCGACCACTGATCCTCATGAATGCACCCTCAAATTTCTGTGACCATATGCATGTCCAGGAGTCTCTTAAATGTCCCCAATGACCCTGCCTCCACAACTGCTGCTGGCAACGCATTCCATGCTCTCACAACTCTCTGTGTAAAGAACCCGCCTCTGACATCCCCTCTATACTTTCCTCCAACCAACTTAAAACTATGACCCCTCGTGTTAGTCATTTCTGCCCTGGGAAATAGTCTATGGCTATCGACTCTATCTATGCCTCTCATTATCTTGTATACCTCAATTAGGTCCCCTCTTCTCCTTTTCTCCAATGAAAAAAGTCCTAGCTAGTCAACCTCTCCTCATAAGATAAGCCATCCAGTCCAGGCAGCATCCTGGTAAACCTCCACTGAACCCTCTCCAAAGCATCCACATCTTTCTTATAATAGGGCGACCAGAACTGGACGCAGTATTCCAAGTGCGGTCTAACCAAAGTTTTATAGAGCTGCAACAAGATCTCATGACTCTTAAACTCAATACCCCTGTTTATGAAAGCCAAAACACCATATGCTTTTTTAACAACCCTATCCACTTGGGTGGCCATTTTAAGGGATCTATGTACCTGCACCCCAAGATCCCTCTGTTCCTCCACACTGCCAAGAATCCCATCCTTAATCCTGTACTCAGCTTTCAAATTCGACCTTCCAAAATGCATCACCTCGCATTTATTCAGTTTGAACTCCATCTGCCACCTCTCAGCCCATCTCTGCATCCTGTCAATGTCCCGCTGCAGCCTACAATAGCCCTCTATACTGTCAACAACACCTCCAACCTTTGTGTCATCTGCAAACTTGCTGACCCATCCTTCAATCCCCTCATCCAGGTCATTAAGAAAAGTTACAAACAATAGAGGCCCAAGGGCAGAGCCCTGTGGAACACCACTCACCACAAACTTCCAGGCAGAATATTTACCTTCTACTACCACTCGCTGTCTTCTGTTGGCCAGCCAATTCTGAATCCAATCAGCTATGTTCCCCTGAATCCCATTCCTCCTGACCTTCTGAATGAGCCTACCATAGGGAACCTTATCAAATGCCTTGCTGAAGTCCATATACACCACAACCACAGCTCGACCCTCATCAATTTTTCTAGGCACATCCTCAAAGAACTCGATAAGGTTTGTGAGGCATGACCTGCCCCTCACAAAGCAACGTTGGCTGCATTTAATCAAGCCATGCTCTTCCAGATGGTCATAAATCCTATCCCTCAGAATCCTTTCTAACACCTTGTAGACAATAGATGTGAGACTTACTAGTCTGCAATTGCCGGGGATTTCCCGATTTCCTTTCTTGAAGAGAGGAATTACATTTGCCTCTCTCCAGTCCTCAGGTACGACTCCAGTGGAGAGTGAGGATGAAAAAATCTTCACAAGTGGTGAAGCAATTACATTTCTCATTTCCTAGAGCAGCCGAGGGCAAATCTGGTCCGGGCTTGGCAACTTGTCAAACTTAATGTTTGACAAAATTTCACCACATCAGCTTCCTCTATCTCTTTCCATTTCAGCATGCACACCAGCTCTTCAAAGGTTTCATTCACTACAAAGTTTGTTTCTTTCGTAAAGACAGAAGCAAAAAACTCATTTAGGGCTTCCCCTACCTCCTCAGACTCCACATACAAATTCCCTATGCTATCCTTGATCGGCCCTACTCTTTCTTTGACCATTCTCTTATTCCTCACATAAGTGTAAAATGTCTTTGTGTTCTCCCTAATTCGTTCTGTCAATCCTTTCTCGTGCCCCCTCCTGGCTCTCCTCAGAACATTTTTAAGCTCCTTCCTCGCCTGCCTGTAATCCTCTAGAGCTGAGCTTGACCCTAGCTTCCTCCACTTTATGTAAGTTGTCTTTTTCCTTTTGACGAGAAGCTCCACCGCTCTCGTCATCCAAGCTTCCTATATCTTACCACTTCTTGCCTGTCTAAGAGGGACATATTTATTCATCACTTGCAACAACTGTTCCTTAAACAGTCTCCACATGTCTATAGTGCTTTTACCATGGAACAATTGCTCCCAATCCATGCTTCCTAACTCATGTCTAATCGCATCATAGTTTCCTCTTCCCCAATTAAATATCCTTCCATTTTGCCTAATCCCCTCCTTTTCCATAGCTATGTAGAATGTGAGGCAGTTGTGGTCACTATCACCAAAATGCTCTCACACAACAAGATCTGATACCTGCCCCGGCTCATTTCTGAGCACTATGTCTAGAATGGCCTCTCCCCTCGTTGGCCTGTCAATGTACTGAGTTAGGAAACTCTCCTGAACACACCATACTTTGAGGTTACAAGTTTCAATGCTTCAATTACAACTACAATATTGTTAGAAGTAGATCTAAGTCCAGAACATTTTTGTGAATCAATGTGTTTAATAGTTGTACCAATTAGAACAAGTTAAGTTTTAAAATACTCCAGATAAATAGGTTCCTACAAGAATCAGAAAGATTTAAAGGCATATGGGAAAGCAGCAGGCAGATGGGACTAGTTTGGTTTGGGAATCTGTTTGGCATGGACTGGTTGGACCGAAGGGTCTGTTTCCGTGCTGTCTGATTCTCTGACTCTTTAAGTTGCTTTACAAATTAGGAATATCCACTGTTATCTTTTAAACCTTAGATATGTGCTCGGTGGTTAGTACTGTTGCCTCACAGCACCAGGGACCCAGGTTCAATTCCTGCCTCGGGCAACTGTCGGTGTGGAGTTTGCACATTCTCCCCGTGTCTGTGTGGGTTTCCTCCGGGCGCTCCAGTTTCCTCCCACAGTCCAAAAATGTGCAGGTCAGGTGAACTGGCCATGCTAAATTGTCCGTAGTGTTAGGTGCATTAGTCAGGGGTAAATGTAGGGAACTAGGTCTGGGTGGGTTACTCTTTGGAGGGTCGGTGTGGACTTGTTGGGCCAAAGGTCTTGTTTCCATACTGTAGGGAATCTAATCTAATCTATGTGGATTGCTTGCTTTCTAAAGCAGCACAATGGCATGATATACAAAGTCCAAAAATTCCCCCATAACTTTGTCCTGGGTATATACCCACTTCCATCATCCATGCAGTAGTATTGTTCAGCTGGAATACTGAATACATCCAAACAAATCAGCTACGACATGGAACTGATTAAGTGCTCTTGTTTCTTTATCTGCTACATTGTCTCACATGCAATATCTGCCTGACCTGCGTGAAATAATTCGCTGAATGCAATTTCACAAATCCCAAGTTATACTGAGTTTTGAATGTTTACCAGTGCAGGCCAGACCTTGCTCGAGATGAATCATGTTGGCTTCAATTATTTTATGAAAACTGTAATTCCTAGCCTCTTTGTATCATCCTAGCTAGCTGATCCCAGAATGGGCCTTGGTTTTGTTGCCATGGTAATGATTTTACACCACTTACTCTTGACAATTGTCTTTCACAGGGAATATGACTGGTGCAAAAATTAAATGCTAGGAACATGCTATGCAACGTGTTACCATAATACACAGCTCTGACCTTACCACTGCAATGAAATTCACTGAATTAAGGCTAGGGCTCTTGAGGGTTTTCAGATACAATCACAAAGGGGGCAATTTATATCATTTTTCAACATTTGTCAAAGCTTTTCAGTATCACGATTGGTAACAAAGATTTAAACCCTATATATAGAATACAGAACTTAAATACAAACCTCTCCCTTTTTCAGAATGATTAGATTAGATTAGATTCCCTACAGTGTGGAAACAGGCCCTTCGGCCCAACATATCCCCACTGACCCTCTGAAGAGTAACCCACCCAGAATCATTCCCCTGCATTTCCCCTGATTAATGTACTTCACCCTATGCGCAATTTCGCATGGCCAATTCACTTGACCAACACATCGTTTGGAATGTGGGAGGAAACCGGGAGCAATTCTTTGAAATGTCAAACAATATCAAGTTACAATATTCATTAACTATCCATTTTATTCACAAAATATGTTTAAGTATAATATGTATTTCAGGAATTTCCGTACTGGGATCTAACTGCCTCATCCAAATGTAACCTCTGTGTGCAAATCATGTTGCTTAATGAACTAACTTTAGTAACAAGAAACAATCCTCTGTTGGTGACACTGACACATTAGAAAATAAATAACAAAAATGCAGTTCTTTTAATAACAAAAGGGAAATCACTTAATTAGATGTATCTTAAATTTGTGACAGGGGTCATTTAGCTCAGTTGCTGGACAGTCAATTTGTGACAGAGAGATACCAACTGCATGAACTCAATTCCTGCACTGATTAAGGTTACCATGAAGGACTGTCCTTCACAACCTCTTTTCTTGCCTGCGGCATGGCGACCCTCAGGTTAAACCACTACCAGTGTCCCTCCAGTGAGACAGTAGCCCTATAGTCTGGTAGGACAATGGTGACTTTAATATTAAAAGTGGGATATTTTGAAACAGTATTCTTGAAAAATTGAGATCCCATAAAATGAATCTTCAAAGTGGAAATTGGCCAAATATTCTAAAGAGGAATTTAGGAAGAATAGAGAACTAATCAAGATACTGATCAGATTTATTTTTGAATGCCTGCAAAGCTGATAAGTGACAGGTTGCAATTTAATAGTTAATTTCTGGCATATTGTAATCATACAGATTAATGATGTGCTTCTGACTATACATATTTTTTCAGTTTTACACATTGTTCTAGAAATAGACGTGAGAATCAGGGCAGCTTCTCAAGGCGAAGGTTGACAGGGTGGAATTGAATCACTTGTATTCTGAACGATTTGTATTTAATTTAAAATTAATCAAATGAATAGAATCATTTCTGTTTTTCAATCAGCATAGTTGGCCATTCCTTTGGTCACAAAGTTTAGTTTTGTTCCCCCCCTTCTATGAATTATCATTCTCACAGTTAATGACTAATGTGTCAGCACTCCAGAATTAGCTTTTATGTTGAAGATTATATCAGACGCTGCAATTCCTTAGGATAAATAGAAAGTTAATTAGGGTGGTCCCTGGACTTAAAATGTTAACTTTGTTTTCTTTCCACAGATGTTGTCAGATCTGCTGAATTTCTCCAGCAATTTCTGTTTTGCTTCAGATTTCCAGCAAGTACAGTTCTTCCTGTTATTTAAATTAATCAGGATGACTGTGTTTCAATCATTATACATATGTCTGTAATGTTTATGTATATATGGGCCCATATATACAAAATATCTAAGCACTGGGAATGAAATTATATTAAATTATATTAAATGTAGCAGCCTTTAGTTTTACTTGACTAGAGAAATAGTTAGTTATTAATGCAATCAGGATTGATATCTGCTCATATAATAATATGTGAAATCAGCTTGCAGCTGATCCTGAGTAATCTGTCATTCCAGCTGATTGGATGAGTTCTCACGTGTTTTAGTTGTGTGTTGACAAATTTCTAGGTATATCTGGATTTCTTCCTAGAATTTTAAGAGGTTACTACAGGACGGTCATGATTTAGAGATGCCAGTGTTGGACAAGGGGATACAAAGTTAAAAATCACACAACGCCAGGTTATAGTCCAACAGGTTTAATTGGAAGCACGAGCTTTCGGAGCGCCGCTCCTTCATCAGGTGGTTGTAGGAACAGCGTTCCAAAAGCTAGTGCTTCCAATTAAACCTGTGGGACTATAACCTGGTGTTGTGTGATTATCAATATTGCTACAGGACAGATTAGTGTTCATTTTCTAACATTTCAGAAATTCAAGAAAGGTTCCATCTATCAATTATGAAAGAGTTAGAAAAACTTAAGGCAATTGAGAGTGAGAAATGTTTTTCATCAAGGGAAATCACAGTTAATCAATTTGTTGAAGTTCTTTGAAGAAGTAGCATATGTGGTAGATGAATGAGAGTCTGTGGATGGACAATACTTGGATTTCTAGATTTGAGCTGAAAAATGAGTTGCTGGAAAAGCGCAGCAGGTCAGGCAGCATCAAAGGAGCAGGAGAATCGACGTTTCGGGCATAAGCCCTTCTTCAGGAATGAGGAGGGTGTGCCAAGCAGGCTAAGATAAAAGGTAGGGAGGAGGGACTTGGGGGAGGGGCGTTGGGAATACAATAGGTGGAAGGAGGTTAAGGTGAGGGTGATAGGCCAGAGAGGGGTGGGGGCAAAGAGGTCGGGAAGAAGATTGCAGGTTAGGAAGGTGGTGCTGAGTCCGAGGGTTGGGACTGAGAAAAGGTGGGGGGAGGGGAAATGAGGAAGCTGGAGAAATCTGCATTCATCCCATGTAGTTGGAGGATTCTTGGCCTTCTTGACCTGCAATCTTCTTCCTGACCTCTCCATCCCCACCCCCTCTCCAGCCTATCACCCTCACCTTAACCTCCTTCCACCTATCGCATTCCCACCGCCCCCTCCCCCAAGTCCCTCCTCCCTACCTTTTATCTTAGCCTGCTTGGCACACCCTCCTCATTCCTGAAGAAGGGCTTATGCCCGAAATGTCGATTCTCCTGCTCCTTGGATGCTGCCTGACCTGCTGCGCTTTTCCAGCATCACATTTTTTCAGCTCTGATCTCCAGCATCTGCAGTCCTCACTTTTTTCTAGATTTGAGTTGATAAGGTACCACATTAGAAATTATTCTGGAAAAGAAAACTCAAGTTGGCTAGCTGGCAAAAAAAACAGTTTACATGAATAGATTTTTGTCTGATTTGGTAGGGTGTGAGAAGTAGAATCTGACAAGGGTCTGTGGTGGGTCCTCGACATTTTAAAATTACATCAGTCAAGGCATACTATCTAAACTTGCATAGGCAGGAAAGTGTGCTGTGAAGAAAGGTTGGAAAAAAGCTTCAGATGGATTATAGATAGATTCAGTGAATGGGAAATAAAATCTGGCAATGGAGTATAAATCAGGAATTTATGAAGTTGTTCACTTTGGCATGAGGAACAAAAGAGAACAGTATTATTTAAATACAGAACAGCTGGCAGCTGGGACTATATTGGGTTGGGATTTCTGGTCGGCATGGATGGGTTGGACAGAAGGGTCTGTTTCCATGCTGTACATCTCTATGACTCTATCTGCAGAATTCCAAGATAGAGACGGATTTAGATATTATGGTAAATGACTCTCACATATTAGTATGCAGGTAAAGCAGATAGTTAAAAGGCCAATAGGATGCTCTCCTTTATTGTGAGGATTTAACATAAAATTGAGGAAGTTTTGCTTTAGTTACATGGGACATGGGTGAGGCCACTTCTAGAATACACTGTGCAGATTTCCTTTCCTCATTTAAGGAAGGATATAAATGCATTGGTAGCAATTCAGAGAAGGTCTAATAGATTCATTCATTGAAGAGTGGGTTCTGAGGTTAGGTCTGATAGACTGGACTTGTTTCATTTGAGAGTAAGGGCGGACTTGATTGAAGTTATAAGATCTGAATAGTCGTGACAAGATGGACATGGGAAGGATATTTCCTCAAATGGAAATTCCAGAAGTATTGGGCACTATTTTAAAATTAGGGATTGCCCTAATTTAATGAGAATTTATTTCTCTCTCGGAGTTACATGACTTTGGAAATGTCTGTCTCAGAGGGCAGTAGAGATGGGATGATTGAATATTTTTAAGACAGGTAGATAGATTTCTGTTAGGCGGGGGATTTGAGAGTTAACAGGGATAATCAGAATCCAAAACACAAAGATATCAGTCATGATCATACTGAATAGGGGAGCAGACCTGAGGGACTGAACTGACCATTTCTGTTCATTTCGTATGCTCACCTTTTCTTCAGATTTGCAATTTTTCCTATTCTTTGATGGGATGTTAGCAATATCTATCCCTAATTGCCCATGAACTAAGTTGCTTGCGACGGCACGGTGGCACAGTGGTTAGCACTGCTGCCTCACAGCGCCAGGGACCTGGGTTCAATTCCCACCTCAGGCGACTGACTGTGTGGAGTTTGCACGTTCTCCCCGTGTCTGCGTGGGTTTCCTCCGGGTGCTCCGGTTTCCTCCCACAGTCCAAAGATGTGCGGGTCAGATGAATTGGCCATGCTAAATTGCCCATAGTGTTAGGTAAGGGGTATGGGTGGATGCGCTTCGGCGGGTCGGTGTGGACTTGTTGGGCCGAAGGGCCTGTTTCCACACTGTAAGTAATCTAATCTAATTTCATTTCAGAGGTTAATTAAGAGTCAACCACATTTCTGTGGGTCTGGCATCACATCCAAGTCAGACTGGGTAAGGACAACAAATTTCTTAATGGATATAAGTGCAGATGAGTTTTAATGGCAGTCAATGATATTTTCATGATGGTCACCATTACTGAGAGTATCTTTAAATTGCAGATTTCATTAGTTGAACTTAAATGCCACCAGCTGCGAGGGTTGGATTTGGACATTGTTCCCAGAAAGATAACTGGGCTTCTAGATTGCCACTGTGTCACCATACCATGAAATCTTCAATGGATCATACCGACCTGAGGCCTTTGGTTTCCAACAGTGACAAGGCACCACCATTCCACCTCCCCCCCAACACCCCCAAATGAGGCTTCTGACCACAAACCTCATGTTGCTATTTCATTTCATGAGCTGGAAGCAGCAGATCATGGTAGTGGCCATTTATAGATGCATGCAAACTATTGGTGGCAGATATTTGGAAACCTCATTGAATATGATGTAGATTAATCACATTGAACATCAACTAGGCAAGCTCCCTAGAATTCAAAACATTTAGAAAACTGAAAACACTGATTTCTACGAATAATGAACTGTAAATTTAACAGCTAGAAGACAGAGCTATTTCTTTCTCCACAATGTATAAGTTCTATTAAACTAGGAGTCTGTCTTCATTGTTTTTAAAAAATGAACCGTCAATCTGTTTTCTAATTTACTTGTTAAAAATGCAGTTAAATGTTTCTCCTAACACAGATATAGAACTCTTCTGAACATAATACAGCTTTAAAAAAAAAGTTTCTAAACTAACTAATCTTATCTGTGCATAGACGTCAATCAGTTCCACCAATTGTCTTTCCCATTCAACACCCAATACAGGAGGAAGCTTCTGTGATTTCATCATTCCTTTTTTGGTGTAAGCACCATCTAGTGTTTGAAACCTGCTATTACAGGTTTATATTTTTTTAATTAAAAAAAAATCCAGCTGACTAAAACCCAGTAAAGGAGCAGCCACAGTAAAAACTCAACAGAAACAGAAAAGGGAAAAATAAAGTCAAAACTAAAACAAAACCTTCAACAAAAATTAGAAAGAACGTCTTCAGTTAAGATTTGGGTGACCGCTGATATCTTTACTGAATTCCAGCTATTCAAGAAACATGGTAAGGTCCTACAGAGTGTTGCTGAACAAAGAGACCTTGGAGTGCAGGTTCATAGCTCCTTGAAAGTGGAGTCGCAGGTAGATAGGATAGTGAAGAAGGTGTTTGGTATGCTTTCCTTTATTGGTCAGAGTATTGAGTACAGTAGTTGGCAGGTCATGTTGCGGCTGTACAGGACATTGATTAGGCCACTTTTGGAATATTGCGTGCAATTCTGGTCCCCTTCCTATTGGAAAGATGTTGTGAAACTTGAAAGAATTCAGAAAAGATTTACAAGGATGTTGCCAGAGTTGGAGGATGTGAGCTATGGGAAGAGGCTGAACAGGCTGGGGCTGTTTTCCCTGGAGCGTCGGAGGCTGAGGGGTGACCTTATAGAGGTTTACAAAATTATGAGGGGCATGGATAGGATAAATGGGCAAAGTCCTTTCCCTGGGGTCAAGGAGTATAGAACTAGAGGGCATAGGTTTAGGGTGAGAGGGGAAAGATATAAAAGGGACCTAAGGGGCAACTTTTTCATGCAGAGGGTGGTACGTATATGGAATGAGCTGCCAGAGAAAGTGGTGGAGGCTGGTATAATTGCAACATTTAAGAGGCATTTGGATGGGTATATAAATAGGAAGGGTTTGAAGGGATGGGCTGGGTGCTGGCAGGTGGGACTAGATTGGGTTGGGATATCTGGTCGGCATGGATGGGTTAGACCGAAGGGTCTGTTTCCGTGTTGTACATCTCTAAGACTCTATGACTCTATATGCAGCTACATTTTGCAGATCAAGCCCTAGAAGAGATCTCTGAAAATCTTGCTTAGCATCATCAAAAAGAGTGTTCACTAAGCAAATACATCCAATCTTTTACTGAAAGATCAGCAAAATCCAAAAGAGGTCTGGAAGGTCTAAAGTTCACTCAATGTAAGAATTAATTTCAGGACAGAATCACAGAAGTGTACGGTGTAGAGGATCCAATTTGACCATCATGTCTGCACTGTCTCTGAGCATATTGACTGAGTGACAATTTCCTGCCTTTTCTTCTATTACTGTACTGTAATACTGAACTTTGGAGAGGTCCACCACAAACTTGGAGAGGTCCACTAGCCTAAAAAATACCCATTAACTATTACTGTCTGTTTCCTATCCCTCAGCCAATTCTGTATCCTTGATGCTACTGTGATTTTATTCTGTGATGTGTAACTTTCCTCTCAAGTCTATTTTGTGGCACTGTATCCAAGGCTTTTTAAAAAAAAATTAGATTGACAGATTCCATTCAGACAGCACCCAAAGGGCCAACTGACCAGTTTGATGGAAAATTTTGCAGTAAAGACCATGAGTTTGATTTCTTGGAAGAAGAATTCAGGATCTTTGCTTTAGTAATAGCCTCGACACCAACTGAAGCCTTCAGAAAGGATCTTCAGGGTAGAGAAAAGGGCCATACCATTGATGTATTTCTTGAAGATGGATATAAGCATGAGGCCATAACAATTATACACTGTTTGTACAGTCAACACTACTGCTACAGTCAGCTGAGTGCACGAAATCAGCAATATCTATGTCTGATGCTGTTTATCCCACCTGCCCAAGTGTCGCTCAGTGTTTCTTCACACCTGTAAACAATGTGGCATCAAAAAACATTAGACATGCAGTTGCAGGTTCCAAAGGCTAAGCCAAACCAACAATAAAATACAAGTGAGCAACATGATAGTGCACTGCTGGCAGCATAGAAACATGCAGGAAATGTGCACAAATGAAGACACAGCAATGAAATGCATAGATAAGCAAGTGAAAGGTAACTTTTTAAATTAAATTGTTTTAGATGACCAAAGTTTAGACATCACTAACAGCACACCATGCTGACCATGTAAGAACATAAAACTTAGGAGCAGGAATAGGCAATTCAACCCCACAAGCCTGCTCCAAAGGTCAGAAGCTTTTACACCCATTAACATCATATGCCTTGAAAAGACAGGTCAATATACATTAAAAGCAAAAATCAGCATAGAAGCTAGTGCTAACATATTGTCACTACACATCCTGAAAGACGTACCTCAGTAAGTGGCATGTCTGGTAACATCTCTCAGCAAATCACAGATCACAAAGTCTGTGCATTAAGTACAGAAACGTGGTCCATGCTTTATATCAGTTTGGGTCTGAAAAGTGGGTAGTTTCGGGATTATACATATTTCTTTTAAAAATTTATCATTTGTGATGAATCTGGTATAGTGTGACTTGATTTCCAGTGTGCGACTCCAGTGAGTCATGATAACAGCAAGATTCTTTTCTAAGTTGAATATGAAGCATGGATGGCTACTAGCCTGTTCATTTCACAGAACCATCCTGGGATTTAGAATGCCATTTCGACAGTAGCGTTTCTGACCTATTCCAGCAGAACACAGATAACATTATTGAAAACGTACCTTATTTTGTTTGCAAAGCTGATGATATTGTGGTCAGAGACAAAACAAAGGTAGAGTATGACCATAACCTTCACTTTCACCTTCACAGTCAGATGAGCTTGACTGGTTAGACATCATGTAGTAAGCTAAAAATGTGTTGCTGGTCAAAGCACAGCAGGTTAGGCAGCATCTCAGGAATAGGGAATTTGACATCATGCAAACTCCAAAGCATTATATTGAAGTTTGAATTGTTAATCTTGTAGAAACTGTCTTTACTTGTTTATATTATGACCAAATTGAAAATCTATGGGTCTGTACAACCATGCATTTGTTGTTAGGATTTTTTTTTATCTTTGGAGACGGATGTTAAGTCTCACAGTTAATATGCAATGTAATTGTAAGAGATATTTTCATGATGTCATTACTATACCATAGCACATGACCTGAGCACAAACAAGGTCTCAGAAATTACTTTCTCAGAAACATGACATGCTACTGCTTGTAACTGAACAGCTTAATATTAGCTGCAACACACAAGCGCCTGTGACTGTAATATGTGCGCATATTAGGAGCTGCAGTAAATGTTGATCAAATCTTTCATTACCATATTTAAGCTTGTATTCTACAGGAGCTAAATTAAGCATCACCACAGCAGGTATAAATACCTTGCTGCAGGCAGAGCCTAGAATATAGTAACAGATCAAGACTCTCTACCTCGCAGCTGCATGAAAGTACCTCATGACAGATCCTGCAATGGTTCATGGACGTGGCCCAACACCACTACCTCATGGGAAATTGAGAGTGGAAATAAGTTGTAGCCTGATGAATAATCCTGAGAATTAATGTTAGAAAACAGGGTCCAAAACTGGAAAACCAGATGATTCTCCCTATTTCTATTTGTCTTAAATTTCTTTGAATGCCTCACTTGAGCCAGCAATCTGTGGCTTCTGTGCATCAAGCAGTCAACAATGTATAAGCTATTACTATCGAAACAATTAAACAAACTTAGGGAGAATCAAAATGAGACTGAAGCAATTTGAGAAATTCATAAATGACAATTAGACTTTCATTCTGATCCATCCAAATGTTGGCAGCTATCTTAAGAATGACAATGAAACATTATTTGTCTGAACTGGAGTTAGTAACAAGAATAACAGTTTTAGCAAAGTTATGCTATATCAGTGAGTGTTACATGCATTAACTTTTGATAGTTTTACCATTCCTTTGAGCACACCGTTGGTCTTTGCACTGCTGACTCATCATGAGTCATGTCTGTTATACCAGACACAAAATGAATATGGAAACCAAGATTAAGATGTGTTGCTATCTTACAAAAGATGTTGAAAATGCTTCAATCCTTTCTGTTATAAATTATGTACAGGGTGTTCAAGTTTGATATTGATACAAACAAGATTGGCTGAACTGTGCTGTTCCCACAGGAAAACCATCTTTTTCTGCACATGGTCAAATTGTAGTTGTTAGCAGATTATTAAATCACCAGGCTCATCTTACTAATAAAATATATGACAAATTCAGCTGCTTCTGAAGGGTCAATATTTGTAAAACTAATTGAAACAATTAAGCCACAGTATATAATTCGAATTTATCAGAGTAATTATGAAACCTGTCACATTGTAAAGTATGTCCAAAGCTGCAGAATGTTCCAGCTGATGATGTACAAATTAGTTTTAACTAAGTTTGGATCAGTTGTGACTGGTGTTACTAAACTTCATATCCATGTCTGATTTTATACTAAAATATATTTCAAAATGTATGCTGTCATGATATTCACAGCTGGTTGCTACAAAAATATTTTGAGTAAGAACTTTAGCTAGTACTATATTGCGATTCTTGTCTCTTCATTTTCAAAAAGTGGACAAAATAAATTGAAGAATTAATTGGTCTGTGGTTATTTAAAACAAAACATGTAAATAACTTGCCATTATTTGTAAATGGTATTGCATCTCCCGTTTGAAGCCAATAAAAGGTTTAACCTAAAACTAAAGCTTTGAATAGTAGAAAATATTACAAGTCAAAAAACAGTTAATCACAGAATTGTAGAGGGAGGCCATTTGGCCCAGGGCACCTGTCCCAGATCTTCAAATGAATATCATTACAGAGTACAAATCTGCTGCTTTTTCACCATACTCTGCATATTATTTCTATCTGATTTCGACCCCAAATAATAATTATTTTCAATACCTATCTCATCAGCTTGTAAGTAAGCAACCAAGTCTATTCCAGTCTTTTCTCAGTTTTGGGATTGTTTATTCTAGTATTATTTGCTTCCCAGTAGTTAGAAAGGGAGTTAATGGGCTTGTTAATGGAAAAAGAAGGGAATGCTTTTACTTTCAAAAAGTTCAGCTTGGTGGGTTTTGGGAAAGGAGTATAAATCGGTGGTAGCTGATAAAATGGTTTCAATCCACTTGATGAAGAAATCCATGGATTCATTGTTCTTGTTAGAGGAGAGAGTGGAGGAGATGGCGATGTTTACAGTAGATGGTTGGTAGGATAATGTCTATTTCAGAAATTCCCAGTTTATATAAATCACTCTTGGTGTGCATTTATTCATCAGTTGGAAGGTAAGACTCCTTTGAATCATGACAAAATTTTAAAACCTCAACTTGAGAAGACTTATATCATTTACTATTTTATATTTTATGGTGGGTGGCACGGTGGCACAGTGGTTAGCACTGCTGCCTCACAGCGCCAGAGACCCGGGTTCAATTCCCGCCTCAGGTGACTGAATGTGTGGAGTTTGCACGTTCTCCCCGTGTCTGCGTGGGTTTCCTCCGGGTACTCCGGTTTCCTCCCACAGTCCAAAGATGTGCGGGTCAGGTGAATTGGCCATGCTAAATTGCCCGTAGTGTTAGGTAAGGGGTAAATGTATGGGTGGGTTGCGCTTCGGCGGGTCGGTGTGGACTTGTTGGGTCGAAGGGCCTGTTTCCACACTGTAAGTAATCTAATCTAAAAAAAATCTAGTGACTTTTATAGTCACTATATATATTGATTAATGACTTTACATATACAGTACCTTCTTTGCGTTAAATTTAAAAAGTGTGGTATTGTGGGCAACATTTAACATTGCATGAAGGGAAAAAAATTGGTCGATTCTCGAGTTATAATTTAGCAAGTTAAAAGACAAAAGGTCAGAAACAACTTTCAGGACCAGACTGAATGTAAACAAATTCCATAAGTTTGATAAACCTTCAGTAATCTTTTACATGGCTCCTTGTATATTTTGAACTGCAGATCTCAGCCCAAACAAAAGGTCCATATAATAGAAACAGAGTTATGGAATGACGCAAATGATTAATGTGTTTTTTAGACTAAGGTTTAGTGTTACAGATGACACATTTCATGATAATCTGTAATTGGTTAGCATATTTTAATGTATATAATGTGTTCCTTTTCTTTTTAAAGGTGTGAAACTTGGAAGGGAAACAGAGAACTGGATCTCTCCTCTTTCCAAACTGCTGCAGTATTTACAATAAAGGCTGATTGTTGTCAGTTCAATTGATTTTTGATTATTGTTAATTTTTTTTGCTCTCACAGATCCCTGCTAATTAAATTCTGCTACAAGATTTGGCACTGCGAGCGAAAACCAAATAACCTGGGTGAATTCTGTTAGGGACTGCAGAAGCGATCTGGCCACAGCCAAGAGATAAGAGACAGAGGGCGCCACAAGGTGAGCTTTTTTTAACCTTGGTTCACAACAGAACTGATTTGAGTATGGCAATAATTATTTTACATATAATCCTTGATCTCACACAAATAAGATTTGAATCCTTTAAGGCTGCCTTGAAACAAAATCAATAGACAAGAGATAAAGAGTTAGTATCAACTATACTTTATCAACTAGCCCTATGCATTGGTCTATTTTAGTACTTAAATCCTGATGAAACACAGAATAATTAGTTCATAAAACAAAGTTCATGTTACTGTAATATGTTTTCCTGTATGTACACAGATTATGCAAATTGTCAAATTAGTGTAGGAAATTTTCAGCTCTGAATGCTAGCCATTTATAAAAGAACAATTAACTCTGCCTATCATCCTTTGTAGCTTGTAATCCTATATAGCTTTCCTTCATTGTGTCTGCCTTTACCTTATTAATATGCACAGATTAAAGATAACATACAAAAATAAATCATTCAAATATTTTACCCGAATGAATAGGATCTTTTCTCCAACACGATATCGTCCTTGCGAGAGACGTTCCACCGAAAACTTATTTGGACATTTACAAGGTGGATCTTCTGAAATTTGTTTCACCTAAAATGACACATGGAAAATATCAAAATTCACATCTTAAAGAACAGAAACACTTAATGTGGTAATAATGTCATCGAATTTAAGCTCGGTAGAGGGGGGAGAGAGGAAACATAAGCATATAAATCAAAAAAGTACAGCAACATTGCAGGGCAGCTATTTAGAGAATGCTACCCAGAGTGGGACAGGAAGTCCAGAATGTAAAAGCAAATAAAAACAACAGTAAAGAATGTTTTTGATGAATTAGCAGAGAATGAATGAAAGGGAATCAGAAGACATAGTACTTTTGTATTTCCAAAATGTATATGATAAGGTATATGATAAGGTCTATCAAATGAGGTAAGAGCCCATGGTGATAGTCTGTTAGCATATACATAGGATTGGCTAACTAACAAAAGACAGAGAGTTGGGACAAAGGGGACAGCATTTTCAGGATGGCAACCTGTAACTCAGAGTGCCATAGGGATCAGTGCTGGCTCCACAATTATTTATAATATATTAATGACTTGGATGAGGGATGTGAATGTACTATAGACAAGTTTGCACATAACTATGTGCAGGACATTTTCCTGACACAGGCTGTAGACAGGCCAACAAGGGGACAGGCCACACTGGATTTGGTACTAGGCAATGAACCAGGCCAGCTGTTAGATTTGGAGGTAGGTGAGCACTTTGGTGATAGTGACCACAATTTGGTTACATTTACTTTAGTGATGGAAAGGGATAGGTATATAAATGCAGTGCAAGAGTTATTGCTGGGGGAAAGTCAATTATGATGTGATCAGGCAAGATTTAGGATACATAGGATGGGGAAGGAAACTGCAGGGGATAGGACAATTAAAATGTGGATCCTATTCAAGGAACAGCTAATGTGTGTCCTTGATAAGTGTGCACCTATCAGGCAGGAAGTGGTTGAGCAAGGGAGCTGTGGTTTACTAAGGAAGTTGAATCTCTTGTAAAGAGGAAGAAGAAGGCTTATGTTAGGATGATACTTGAAGGCTCAGTTAGGGCATGTGAGAGTTAAGAGTTAGCCAGGAAAGACATAAAGACAGAGCTAAGAAGAGCCAGGAGGGGACATGAGAAGTCATTGTCAGGTAGGATCAAGGAAAACACTAAAGTTTTCTATAGGTACATCAGAAATAAAAGAATGATTAAAGAAAGATTAGGGCCAATCAAAGATAGTAGTGGGAAGTTGTGCGTGAAGCCTGAGGAAATGGGGGAAGCACGAATTGAATATTTTTTGTCAGTACTTACAATGGAAAGAGACAATGTTGTCGAGGAGAATACTGAGAGACAGGCGACTAGACTAGACAAGACTGAGGTTCACAAGGAGATGTTAGCAATTCTGGACAGTGTGAAAATAGATAAGTCCCCTGAGCTGAATGGGATTCTCTGGGAAGCCAGGGAGAAGATTGCAGAGCCTTTGGCTTTGATCTTTGTGTCATCATTGTCTACAGGAATAGTGTCAGAAGACTGGAGGATAGCAAATGCTGTCCCCTTTTTCAAGAAGGGGAGTAGACACAACCCTGGTTGTTATAGACCAGTGAGACTTACTTTGGTTGTGGGTGAAGTATTGGAAAAGGTTATAAGATATAGGGTTTATAATAATCTAGAAAGGAATAATTTGATGAGGAATAGTCAACACTGCTTTGTGAGGAGCAGGCCATACCTCACAAACCTTTTTGAGTTATTTGAGAAGGTGACCAAGCAGGTACTTAAGGGTAAAGCGGTTGATGTGGTTTATATAGATTTCAGTAAGACGTTTGATAAGTTTCCTCATGATAGGCTATTGCACAAAATACAGAAGCATGGGATTGAGGGTGAATTAGCAGTTTGGATCAGAAATTGGCTCGCTGAAAGAAGACAGTGTATGGTTAATGGGAAATGTTCATCCTGGAGTTCAGTTACTAGTGATGTACCACAAGGGTCTGTTTTGGAGCCACTGTTTGTTATTTTTATAATTGACCTGAATGAGGGCATAAAAGCATAGGTTAGAAAATTTGCAGATGACATTAAGATCAGTGGAGTTGTGAATAGTACTGAAGGATGCTGCAAGTTACAGAGGGACATAAATAACCTGCAGAGCTGGGATGAGAGCTGGCAAATGGAGTTTTATGTGGAAAAGTGTGAGGTGATTCCCTTTGGAAGGAACAACAGGAATAGAGAGTATTCGGCTAATGGTATGAGATGAGCACAGAGATCTCTGTGCCCTTGTACATAGATCCATGAAAGTTGCCACCCAGGTTGTTAGGGTTGTTAAGGCAGCATACAGTTTGATAGTTTTTGTTTGTAGAAGGATTGAGTTTCAGAGCCACGAGGTCATGCTGCAGCTGCCCAAAACTCTGGTGCAGGCGCACTCGGAGTATTGCATACATTTCTGGTCACCACATTGTAGGAAGGATGTGGAAGCTTTGGAAAGGGATTTACGAGGATGCTGCCTGGTATGAAGGGAAGGTTTTATGAGGAAAGGCTGAGGGACACGAGGCTGTTTTTGTTAGAGAGAAGAAGGTTGAGAGATGACTTAATTGAGACATATAAGATAATCAGAAGGTTACATCGGGTGGACAGTGAGAGCCTTCTTCCTTGGATGGTGATGGCTAGCACAAGGGGACATAGTTTTAAATTGAGGGCTGATAGACAGAGGACAGATGTCAGAGGTGGTTTCTTTCTCAGAGAGTAGCTGGGGCATGGAACATACTGCCTGCAACAGCAGTAGACTCACCAACTTTAAGGGCATTTAAATGGTCACTGGATAAACATATGGATGAAAATGGAATAGTGTAGGATAGATGGGCTTCAGATTGGTTCCACAGTTCGGCGCAACATTGAGGTCCAAAGGACCTGTACAGCGCTGTAATGTTCTATGTTCTATGTACCTGTAGAGGCAACCGTTGAGGATAATACTAAAAGTCTGTAGAGAGATATAGAGAGTTTAAGTGGAGTGTCAGAAACTTGTAGATGGATTATAATATGGGAAGATGTGAAGTTACGCTCTTTGGTAAAGGGGCTGAAAATTATTTAAATGGAGAAAGATTGCCGAAAGCTGAAGTACAGCGGGTTTTGATTGGTCCTCCTGCGTGAATCTCAAAAAGCCAGCATACAAGTTTGATGGGATAATAGTAATGGCAAATGGATGATTGGCCTTTATTTCAAAGGAATGGAGTATAAAATAGGGAGGTCTGACTCAAAGTATACAAGGCACTAGTCAGATCACAGCTGGAATACTGTGAACAGTTTAAAATCTGATTGAAGATTTGTAGCTCGGGTATCCGTTGTGGTTCTGCTCGCCGAGCTGGAAGTTTTTGCTGCAAACGTTTCGTTCCCTGGCTAGGGAACATCATCAGTGCTGTTGGAGCCTCGTGTGAAGCGCTGCTTTGATGTTTCTTCCGGTATTTATATTGGTTTGTTCTTGCCGCCTCCGGGTGTCAGTTTCAGCTGCAGTGATTTGTATGTGGGGTCCAGGTCGATGTGTCTGTTGATGGAGTTTGGGGATGAATGCCATGCTACTAGGAATTCTCTGGCTGTTCTCTGTCTGGCTTGTCCTATGATAGTGGTGTTTTCCCAGTCAAATTCATGTTGCTGGTTGTCTGAGTGTATGGCTACTAGAGATAGCTGGTCGTGTCGTTTTGTGGCTAGCTGATGTTCATGGATGCGGATTGATAGCTGTCTTCCTGTTTGTCCTATATAGTGTTTTGTGCAGTCCTTGCATGGTATTTTGTAAACTACGTTAGTTTGGCTCATGCTGGGTATTGGGTCCTTTGTTCTAGTGAGTTGTTGTCTGAGCGTGGATGTTGGCTTGTGTGCTGTTATGAGTCCTAAGGGTCGCAGTAGTCTGGCTGTCAGTTCTGAGACGCTCCTGATGTATGGTAGAGTGGCTAGTCCTTTTGGGTGTGGCATGTCCTCGTTCCTCGGTCTATCTCTTAGGCATCTGGTGATAAAGTTGCGTGGGTATCCGTTTTTGGCGAATACCTTGTATAGATGTTCCTCTTCCTCTTTTCGCAGTTCTGGTGTACTGCAGTGTGTTGTGGCCCTTTTGAATAGTGTCCTGATGCAGCTTCGTTTGTGTGTGTTGGGGTGGTTACTTTCATAGTTTAAGACTTGGTCTGTGTGTGTTGGTTTCCTGTGTACCCTTGTGGTGAATTCTCCGTTGGGTGTTCTCTCTACTAACACGTCTAGGAATGGGAGTTGGCTATCCTTTTCCTCTTCCCGTGTGAATCGGATTCCTGTGAGTGTGGCGTTGATGATTCGGTGTGTTTTTTCTATATCTGTGTTTTTGATGATTACAAAGGTGTCATCAACATATCTGATCCAGAGTTTGGGTTGGATTTGTGGTATGGCTGTATGTTCTAACCTTTGCATAACTGCCTCTGCTATGAGTCAAAGTACACAAACCAGACATCCCACTCAGACCCATAGTATCACTACCAGGGACACCAGCATACAAACTGGCCAAAGAACTACAACAAAAACTGAAACACCTAGTCAGCGGATCCAAACACTCCATACAATCAACACAGGAATTCTTGGACGTCATCAAGAATACACACATAGACAAAGAAGAAACCATGGTATCATTCGACGTGACGGCACTGTTCACTTCAATTGACAAAACCCTAGCCAGAGAAACAATAGCCAACCTACTGGACATACATAACAGAACACAGGAGGCCGAACCTATCAACAAGGACGGCATACTTAAACTACTGGACCTGTGCCTCACCACACACTTTTTACATTCAACAATCAGATATACGAACAAATCAACGGAACACCCATGGGATCACCAATCTCGGGACTCATAGCAGAGGCAGTTATGCAAAGGTTAGAACATACAGCCATACCACAAATCCAACCCAAACTCTGGATCAGATATGTTGATGACACCTTTGTAATCATCAAAAACACAGATATAGAAAAAACACACCGAATCATCAACGCCACACTCACAGGAATCCGATTCACACAAGAAGAGGAAAAGGATAGCCAACTCCCATTCCTAGACGTGTTAGTAGAGAGAACACCCAACGGAGAATTCACCACAAGGGTACACAGGAAACCAACACACACAGACCAAGTCTTAAACTATGAAAGTAACCACCCCAACACACACAAACGAAGCTGCATCAGGATACTATTCAAAAGGGCCACAACACATTGCAGTACACCAGAACTGCGAAAAGAGGAAGAGGAACATCTATACAAGGTATTCGCCAAAAACGGATACCCACGCAACTTTATCACCAGATGCCTAAGAGATAGACCGAGGAACGAGGACATGCCACAACCAAAAGGACTAGCCACTCTACCATACGTCAGGAGCGTCTCAGAACTGACAGCCAGACTACTGCGACCCTTAGGACTCATAACAGCATACAAGCCAACATCCACGCTCAGACAACAACTCACTAGAACAAAGGACCCAATACCCAGCATGAGCCAAACTAACGTAGTTTACAAAATACCATGCAAGGACTGCACAAAACACTATATAGGACAAACAGGAAGACAGCTAACAATCCGCATCCATGAACATCAGCTAGCCACAAAACGACACGACCAGCTATCCCTAGTAGCCATACACTCAGACAACCAGCAACATGAATTTGACTGGGAAAACACCACTATCATAGGACAAGCCAGACAGAGAACAGCCAGAGAATTCCTAGAAGCATGGCATTCATCCCCAAACTCCATCAACAGACACATTGACCTGGACACCATATACAAACCACTACAGCTGAAACTGACACCCGGAAACAGCAAGAACATCCATCAACAGACACATCGACCTGGACCCCACATACAAATCACTGCAGCTGAAACTGACACCCGGAAGCGGCAAGAACAAACCAATATAAATACCGGAAGAAACATCAAAGCAGCGCTTCACACGAGGCTCCAACAGCACTGATGATGTTCCCTAGCCAGGGAACGAAACGTTTGCAGCAAAAACTTCCAGCTCGGCGAGTAGAACCACAACAAACACTGTGAACAGTTCTGAATCACACAATCATACATTAGAGAAGAGGCCCATTGGCCCATCGAGTCTGTTCCCTTATCTAAAGAAAAGATATATTGATATTGGAGGCAGTCCAGACAAGGTTCACTAAGTTGATCATAAGTATGGATTTTCTTATGTGATAGAGATTGAACAAGTTGGGCTTATTGGGGATTAAAAGAATGAGAAGAGACATTATTAAAATATATATGTTTCTTTGGGGGCTTGAGATGGCAGATGCTAAGTGGTTGATTCCCCTTGTGGGAGGGTCTAGGACCAGAGGGTCTTAATTTTAAAGAAAGAATTCACCAATTTAAGGAAGAACTGAGGGAATTTCTTGTCCCATCCGGTCATTAGTTTACAGAATTATTTACTCCAGAGAGCTGTCAAGGCAGGTAAATGGAGTCAAGGATTAATCTTCTAGGAATGAATCACTGACAAACTCAAGTACTTTCTTGTTTGCTACAAATAAATATATTAACAAAAATACTCTTGAATATTTTATTGGAAGTATCGGCTTAACTATTCTGTAATTAACTTACCAATGCTCATTCCTACTGAGAATTTTGCAAACCACATTCAGTCTCTACACCTTCCCAAGTATGTAAAACGCTGATCCTTTTAAATTCGTAAAATGTGAAACAGATCTTGAATGTTGCTTTATTCAACTTCTTGAGAATTCTGAGGTAAAACGCATCTGGCCCAAGGACCCTGATTCAAATTATCCATAATTAACACTTGCAAGCAAATTTTTTAAAGATATACCGGCAAGAGAGAAAAAGCAGATTTTTCCAATTTTGTTGGACAGAAATTTTATCGGAAAAAACTCTGTTTATGCATGCAACGATAAATGTGAGTATCTAGTAGAAAGTCATTCAATGGAAATTAAAAGTTGGAATATTAGCCAGTTCTTTAAAAAAAGTACTCCAGGGATGTTCTGACCAGCTGTAAAGCTTTGACCCATTCCTGCTTGAAATCAGCTAACACAATGCAAACCATATGAAGCATTTAGCCACTGACCACCTGGGGATATTAATTCTGGCCCTTTTGCAAGGAAATACTTGCAAGTTATCTGTGATATTCGAGTAATTTTCAAGAGGTTGTGAGCATTCTAATCCATTTTTAACGGATTTTAGCATTCAATGTTATTCTTAAAATAACATTTCTACACATGCCATTAATTTTCTGGCTTTTTCTAAACTTTATTGCACCGTGTTGACTGATCCTGAACTATGAACTAATTTTAAATATTCCAAGATCAACATGAAACTCTAGATTTTGACATCCATTTGGCTTCAAACTAAACAATACGGAAGCAAGTGAATTTTGAGCCTTTACGTCGATAAAAGAGGAAACACTGCCTTCCAAAAATCACACAGCTCAGTCATCAATTTCTTGCATTTGATTCTGTCACATAAATAATTGTAAAACAATGTTGAATTACATCATCTAATTTTCCAGTTCTAACAGTAAACGAACAAATTGAACCTAGTCATTTTGTAAGGCAAAGACCAAAATCAGTCAATTAGGTGACAATTTAGCTCCTAGAGTATTAGTCATCCTCCATTAACTACATGTACTTGATTTCAAAGACACTTAGATAATCTGTGAGCCTCTGGCTGATTTTGCTATTTTTGATTTTGCTGATTTTGGCTTTTTTAATTTTCTTACTCGTTCACAGAATGTGGATGTCTCTGGCTTGGCCATCATTTATTGTCTGTTTTTAATTGCTTGGAGAAGGATATGATGAGATGCTGTTTTGAAATGCTGCAGTCCATGTGATGAAGTTACATACACAGGGCTTTTAGGGAGAGAATTCCAAGATTGTGACCCAGTGATACTGAAGGAATGGTTACATGGTTTCAAGTCAGGATGGGGTGTGCCTTGCAGGGTAACTTGTAGGTGGTAATGTTCCCGTGCATTTGTTTCCCATATTCTTCTAGATGGTACGTCTTTGGACAGTGGTGTCTAAATAATCTTGGTGAGTTGTTGCAGTGCATCTTATGGATGGTACTGAGTGCTGCCACTGTATGTAAATGGTGGATGGAGTGAATATTGAAGTTGTTAGATGGGGTGTAATCAAGCAGGCTGCTTTATGAATTTAAGTTTTGTTGGATCCACACTCATCCAGGCAAGTGGGGAATATTTCATGACACTCTTGACTTAAGCACTGGTGATTGTAAATAGGCTTCGGATGAGTTACTAAATGCAGAATTCCCAGCCTCGGACCTGTTTTTATTGCCACAGTATTTATATAGCTAGTCCAGTTCAGTTTCTAGTTACTGGTAACCCTCAGAATGTTGATATTAGAGGATTCATTAATGGTGATGCCCCTGGACGTCAAGGGATGACACTTGGATTCTCTCTTGTTAGAGACTCTGGTTCATCCCAGGAATGGAAAAAATAGTGAACCTTACAGTAAGACTTGGATATTAACAGAGGAGGGGTTAGTGGAGAGGGGAGAGTTTGGAATAGGCAACCTGGAATTTCGGATTTCTTTGACCGCTGTGAAATTTATTGCATCTGGTTGTGCCTTTCGGTCCTGGTAGATTTTCTTCTAGAATTCAAACTGATTGGTTGTCTTGTTTTCTGTATAATGGATAGCAAGCTGGAGAAAGCCACAGATCCGGGCAGATCTGTTTTACTACCCTGGGTGGAGAGGATCACATGACCAGTGGGGACATTTGGAAGGTGAGAGGGGAATGGAGGGATTGATGCCTGATAGAACATAGAACAGTACGGCACAGAACAGGCCCTTCAGCCCACGATGTTGCGCCGACCATTGATCCTCATGTGAGGTAAACCTAATGAACGAACCCTCAAATTTTGGTGCCCATAAGCTTGTCCAGCAGTCTCTTAAATATCCCCAATGACCTCGCTTCCACAACTGCTGCTGGCAACGCATTCCATGCTCTCACAACTCTCTGCGTAAAGAACCCGCCTCTGACAGCCCCTCTATACTTTTCTCCAAACAGCTTAAAACTATGACCCCTCATGTTAGTCATTTCTGCCCTGGGAAAAAAGTCTCTGGCTATCAACTCTATCTATGCCTCTCATTATCTTGTACACCTCAATTAGGTCCCCTCTCTTCCTTCTTTTTTCCAATGAAAAACATCCGAGCTCAGTCAACCTCTCTTCATAAGATACGCCCTCCATTCCAGGCAGCATCCTGGTAAACCTCCTCTGAACCCTCTCCAAAGCATCCACATCTTTCCTATAATAGGGTGACCAGAACTGGACACACTTATTCCAAGTGCAGTCTAACCAAAGTTTTGTAGAGCTGCAACAAGATCTCCCGGCTCTTAAACTCAATCCGCCTATTAATGAAAGCCAAAACACCATATGCTTTCTTAACAACCCTGTCCACTTGGGTGGCCATTTTAAGGGATCTATGTACCTGCACACCAAAATCCCTCTGTTCCTCCACACTGCCAAGAATCCAAACCTTAATCCTGTACTCAGCTTTCAAGTTCAACCTTCCAAAATGCAACTCTTCACATTTATCCAGGTTGAACTCCATCTGCCACCTCTCAGCCCATCTCTGCATCCTGTCAATGTCACTCTGCAGCCTATAACAATCCTCTATACTGTTAATGACACCTCCAACCTTTGTGTCATCTGCAAACTTGCTAACCCATCCCTCAATCTCCTCATCCAAGTCATTAATAAAAATTACAAAAGGTAGAGACCCAAGAACAGAGTCCTGTGGAACGCAACTCGCCACTGACTTCCAGGCAGAATACTTTCCTGCCACTACCACTCGCTGTCTTCTGTCGACCAGCCAATTCTGTATCCAGACAGCTAAATTTCCCTGTATCCCATTCCTCCTGACCTTCTGAACGAGACTACCATGGGGAACCTTATCAAATGCCTTGCTGAAGTCTACATCCACTGCTCAACCCTCATCAACTTGTCTAGTCACATCCTCAAAGAATTCAATAAGATTTGTGAGGCATGACCTGCCCCTCACAAAGCCATGCTGACTGCATTTAATCAAGCCATGCTTGAGGTGATACTAGTGAGGTGCTCCATCCTGTGAGTATCCAACCTCAGATTGTGAGATGGCTTCAATCCCCAAAACAAGGAGCTTTATGAAAGGGGTTCTAATGGAGGCAATGGGATGCTTAGAGGGTATGATGGGTCCACTTCTGCTCCTCCTGGCTAACAAGTAAGCCAGAAAAGGCACCTTCATTTCAAAGGTATCCTCACCTCATTTCAGCTGTCAGGTTTTCAAAGGAGCTTCCATGGTCTATTGTAAGATCTGCATATTAGGTTAGGTCAGAGGATGACAGCCTCATTTAAATACTTATAACCCACTTCCTGGAAACAGTTCAGCTGCCAACCTTCTATTATTACATCTGGAAGTGGGCAGGTTTTGAAAATCTTAACATCTTATCTGAACCCAACAGCTTATTTGGCATGGCATTACAGTAGAGCCTCCGTATCCACTGTTTCAGTTATCCACTGTTTCAGTTATCCACTGTTTCAGTTATCCACGGTTTCAGTTATCCATGGTTTACCGCAGCCCGAAAATATTACATGGAGAATTCCATAAATAACTACGGGGCTGTCGGGGAGGTAAATTTTCCATTTAAATGATAGGTTTTGCGACTAACCGTGGGTTCGGGCATCCACGGTAGGTGTTGGAGCGTATCACCTGCGGATATGGGGGGACACCGGTAGTTTCTCTTTGGAATTTACCTGTGGGACAGAATGAGGGCAAGAAATTGCAACTCGACAGACTGCATAGGTTATACGGCACAGCTTAAAGCTCACACAGATGCTATAAGCATTGGGTTACTAGTTTAGTGCATACTTTTTTTTAAAATTATGTTACATTGTAAAGGCCATCTGAGCCTATATAATGTGACCTCGGAATTCCTATTTAAATGGACTCTATTCACATTTCCTCTTTGTTTCATCTTTGTGACAATTCACACTAAATTTACTACAATGTCTGTCAAAAAAGCCTTTGAATTACTTTAACAGCATGGACATGATGCCTGACATTTCTTCAATCATTCCTGACACTTAAAATCTTTGATGATAATTTCATCCCAAATTTGTGTACTAAACATCTATGTAGTAAAATCTATTACAGTAAACATTTTCTAGTGGTGAAATATTGTTTTCTCATTTTTTTTGCAATACCTTTGTTTAAAAATGTATCCAGGTTGGCTGAGGACACTAAATTAAGTAGAAAAGCAAACTGTGCAGGGGATGTGGGGGCTCTACGGAAAGATTTGGATAGGTTAGTGAATGGGCAAGGGACTGGCAGGTGAAGTACAATGTTGCTAAATGTTAGGTTATCCACTTTGGAAGTGAAAATAGTAGGTCAGAGTATTATTTAAATGGTGAAAGATTGCAGCATGCTGTTACGCAAAGGGATTTAAGAGTGCTCGTACATGAATCCCTAAAGTTGATTTGCAGGTGCAACAGGTAGCATTGTTGTGGTTCTGCTCATCGAGCTGGAAGTTTTTGCTGCAAACGTTTCGTTCCCTGGCTAGGGAACATCATCAGTGCTGTTGGAGCCTCGTGTGAAGCGCTGCTTTGATGTTTCTTCCGGTATTTATATTGGTTTGTTCTTGCCGCTTCCGGGTGTCAGTTTCAGCTGCAGTGATTTGTATGTGGGGTCCAGGTTGATGTGTCTGTTGATGGATGTTCTTGCCGTTTCCGGGTGTCAGTTTCAGCTGTAGTGGGTATATGGTGTCCCCAAACTCCATCAACAGACACATTGACCTGGACACCAGATACAAACCACTACAGCTGAAACTGACACCCGGAAACGGCAAGAACATCCATCAACAGACACATCGACCTGGACCCCACATACAAATCACTGCAGCTGAAACTGACATCCGGAAGCGGCAAGAACAAACCAATATAAATACCGGAAGAAACATCAAAGCAGCGCTTCACACGAGGCTCCAACAGCACTGATGATGTTCCCTAGCCAGGGAACGAAACGTTTGCAGCAAAAACTTCCAGCTCGGCGAGCAGAACCACAACAACGGACACCCGAGCTACAAATCTTCAATCAGATTTTAAAGCAACAGGTAACAGGAAGTCAAATGTAATGTTGGTTTTCATTTCTAGACGGATTGAACTTAAAAGCAAGAAGGTTCTGCTGCAATTGCACTAAAGTGTTGGTGAGGCTGCACCTGGAATATTGTGCGCAGTTCTAGTCTCCTTACTTGAGGAAGTTATAAATCACAACACCACGTGATAGTCCAACAGATTTATTTGAAAGTACTAGCTTTTAGAGTTACTTGATGAAGGAGCAGCGCTCTGAAAGCTAGTACTTCCAAATAAGCCTGTTGGACTATAACCTGGTGTTGTGCGATTTTTAACTTTGTAAACCCCAGTCCAACAGCAGCACCTCCACATCATGGCTACTTGAGGAAGGATGTACAGGCTTTGGAGGCAGTGCAGTGATTCCAGAGATGAGGGTGTTACCTATGAGGAAAGGTTGAGTCACCTGGGACTGTACTCACTAGAATTTGAAAGAATGAGAGGTGACCTGATAGCAACACACAAATTATAGATAGATAAGTCAGGCAAGTTGTTTCCACTGGTGGGTGAGGGCTATGACTAGGGGATATGCCCTCAAGATTAGGGGGGTAGATTTAGGACGGAGATGAGGAGGAATTGCTTTTCCCAGAGAGGAGTGAGTCGATGGAATTCTCTGCTGAAAATGTGTTGCTGGAAAAGCACAGCAGGTCAGGCAGCATCCAAGGAACAGGAAATTCAACGTTTCGGGCATAAGCCCTTCATCAGGAATGAGAAAAGTGTGTCCAGCAGGCTAAGATAAAAGGTAGGGAGGAGAGACTTGGGGGAGGGGCGATGGAGATGTGATAGGTGGAAGGAGGTCAAGGTGAGGGTGATAGGCCGGAGTGGGGTGGGGGCGGAGAGGTCAGGAAGAAGATTGCAGGTTAGGAAGGCGGTGCTGAGTTCAAGGGATTCGACTGAGACAAGGTGGGGGGAGGGGAAATGAGGAAACTGGAGAAATCTGAGTTCATCCCTTGTGGTTGGAGGGTTCCCAGGCGGAAGTTGAGGCATTCTTCCTCCAACCGTCGTGTTGTTATGGTCTGGCGATGGAGGAGTCCAAGGACCTGCATGTCCCTGGTGGAGTGGGAGGGGGAGTTAAAGTGCTGATCCACGGGTGGTTGGGTTGGTTGGTTTAGGTGTCCCAGAGGTGTTCTCTGAAACGTTCCACAAGTATTTTTTTTCCCAGCCATGCAGTTTTCACCATTTCTTTTTCTCTGCCCAAGGAAGCAGTAGAGGTAGCCTCATTAAATATATTCAAGACACAATTGGATGTGTTTTGCATGGGGGAGCTAAGGGTTATGGGTAAAATGCAGGTAGGAGGAGCTGAGACAATGGATAGATCAGCCACGATCCTAATGAACGGTGGAGCAGGCTGGATGGGTCAAATGGCCTACTCCTGCTTCTATTACTATGAAACTATGAAAACATCTAGCTAAGTGCTATTTATTCAGTGAACATGAAATATAAGGTATGGATCTGGCTTGTGACAGTTAAACTTATAGCCTTTCATTAATATGCTATCCAGAGAATTCTCGTGGAACTGCCAGCTGTATGGTACCTCACTTAGATCAATGTTTTCAACTATAGTTTGAAAACAGAAAGGTGAAAAAGGATAAAAGTCAGACCAAAACCATTTTGTGAAATATTCATCCAGCAAAATTCCATGTCAGTTAAAAGTTTGACTTCATGTGTCATTCAAAAGATTTTATCTTTGCGTCTGGTTGGTAGTTGAATAGAATTTTTCTATTTCATTTAAGCCAAGTCAAAAGATGATAAAACTTAAATATTTTGTAAAAGGAGTATGTTGTCATAGCTACTAGCACACTTAGAATTGTTCAGCAAGTCAATTATAGATGCAGTAGATGCTTTGATTTGGGTCTTGCAAATGGGTGCTAATTAAGTACAGTCAACACTTTTGCTATGAACAGTTGGAGGAACATATACAAAATCAAAGAGCCCTACAGCATGGAGACAGGCCTTTTGGCCCAAACTGGTCCATACTGACTAAAATGTCTGTCCATACTAACCCCATTTCCTTCTAGTCTTTCCTATCCTTGTATTTGGACAAATGTTGTCTTTTAATGTTGTTAATGTACCTGCCTCAACCACTTCTGCTGACAATTCATTCCATATGCGTATCACCCTCTGTGTAAAAACGTTCCCTTTTATACTTTCCCCTCGAACCTTAAACTGATGCCCTCTAGTCCTCAATTCTCCAACCCTAGGAAAAAGACTAAGTGCAATCACCCTATCCACCTCTATAAGGAACCCACTCAGTCTCCTACACTGTAAAGAAAAAAGTCCTAGCTTGGCCAACTCCCCTATAACTCAGACAATTGACTCCAGGCAACATCCTGGTAAATTTCTTCTGCACTCTTTTCAGTTTAATAACATCCTTCCCAATACAAGGTGCGGCTTCACCAATGCTGTGTATAACTATAACATAACTTCCCAACTTCTATACTCGATGCCCTGACTGATGAAGGCCAGGATGTCAAAAGCCTTCTTCACTGCCCTGTCTACCTGTGACTCCATTTTCAGAGAGCTGTGACCCTGAACTCCAAGATCCCTCTGTTCCACAACACTCCTTAAGGCCCTACCATTCACCATGAAATTCCTACCTTGATTTGACTTTCCAAATGCGTTAAACTCCATTTGCCATTTCTCGGTCCACTTCCCCAGCTGATCAAGGTCCTGCTGCAATTTCTGGTAAACTTCCTCACTGTCCATGACACCACCTATTTTAGTATCATCTGAAAACTTACTAATCAGGTCTTGTACATTCTCATCTATATCATTGATATAGATAACAAACAGTAATGGGCAAAGCACTGACCCCTGAGGCACTCCATTAGTCACAAGCCTCCAGTCTGATAAGCATCCTTCCACTATTACCCTTTGCTTCCAACCATCGAACCAATTTTGGAACAAATTTGCCAGCTCACCTTGGATTCCATGTGATCTAACCTTCCACAGTAACCTCCCATGTGGCACTTTACTGAAATCCATATAGACTACAACTACCACCCTGCCCTCATCAACCTTCATAGTCACTTTATCAAACAACTCTAACAAATTTGTGAGGCATGATCTCCTACTCATAAGGGATGCTGATTACCCCTAATCAAACCCTGTCTTTCCAAATGATTTACAAATGATTTGATTTGATTAGCCATTTGTCAGGTCATACAGGTGATGTACCTGCATTGTGTTGGTACTGAAACTCATTAACAATGCTGCTTAGTTGTGTGACAGGCAGAGCATCTTTTGAACTGATGGAAACACCCTGTTAGTAAAAAAAAATCAATCTCATTGCCATTGCACAATTGTGTAGCTTGTTTACACCTGCTTTTCAAATGATCAAATAGCTTCAGCAACATCAAACTTTTTCTCATCAATATTCAAACAATTATATTGTTTAACTCAATGTTTTCTGTAAATGCTGCAACTATTACAATTTAATATTGTGTGTTTCCCAGAATTTACTAAAGGCTGCCAATGAAAAAAGCAAAAGAAAAAGTGCTGAAAATCAGAATTCATTTGGAAATTGCAATTGAGAAAGATACGTTCATGAGGCAAAAGTGAATAAAGATGCAGCAACTCCTTTTATGTCATGTCCATATCTGTCCTTATCCCAGGACTCAGATATATAGAACCTGACACCTAGAAGCGATATTTGAGATTCTTTCACTAGAAAAGATTATCACTGAGCTATGTCAGAGCCTGCAGATGGCCCAAATTTTCGCGTCAGTAGCAACAAATGCAAGTCCTTAGGTGTGATTACAGCTGCCAAAAGACCTTTTGTGTGTCTTTGAATAGAAACTTGCTTAGAGTCAGATATCCAAACCAACGTGTCACCCTTAAAAAGGATCAAGGAATTGTGTGAACTGAGCAAGTAACAATGTGTTGCTTCAACTAATCAGGTTGAATAATCCTTACTGACGTATGCAATGTCTAAATAAGGAAGACTTACTTTAGAATATTATAATCACGAACTGAAAGTTAAATAAATATCATGAAAAAAGAGATGAAAAGAGATAAAGAGACAGATAGTAAACAATATTTTATTTTATTCAAGAAAGGACAGCAGCAATTGGAATTTCTCACTTAAGGAATTTCTCATTCCTTGAAATCTGAAGGAATGAAGCTTCACATTTGTAAAAATCAATTCACCATGTGAAGAGGGTTACTTAAGAATAACCATGTTGTTAAAAATTCACTTGCGTTTGAATGTGGAAGCAGTAGTCTTTTCTACTATAACTGAGTAATTAATGACTGAAGATAGCAATATTTATTGCAATGTCATGTTAGGCAATGGCATGTCAAAGCATGTAGAACAGCATGATATTCAACAGAAACTTTCAGAAAATTCAGATTTTACTGTACAAGAGTGGACATTAAATACTGCTGTCTGATTTAATACTCATATCCTCAGCACAGTTATTCTTAGCACAAAATGTGTTAGAATATCTCAGATTGCAACAGCTGGTTCTGTAGTTGGGATGATTAGTAGGGCATTATGTTTTAATGCTGTTATTTCTTTCTGACATTCTTCCATTTTAATTGTTTCTTCAGCAAACAAAGACTCCTAAGTCTCAAAAGATCCTCAGTAATAGTCCATTTAGATAAAGCGAGCAATTTGAAGAATTCAGTATGATGGAAAGTAAAGACAGCTCAAAAATGCTCATAAACAATGTATTGTCTTCCCTATCCTTCAGTTTATATGGCTTTGGTCAGAATTACCAGACTTGTGAGACAATCTGTGGATTCGTCTGACATTCAAGAACAGTTGTGAGATAATGTGTTATTGTTGGAGAAGCGACCCTTATGAAACATTAAACCAAGACCCTATCTGTGTGTATTCAAATAGTTGTGGTGGCTATTAAGCATCCCGTGATGAAATTCCAAGAAAAACATGTTTCCTGAACAACATTTGTTGTTGAATATCATGAGTAGAAATTGGATATTTGTTATATTTCTGTAACTGAGTTTTTGCATCATTTAAAACCACTGTCAAATTTGCCTATGAACTTCTAAAGAACACACTTGTGCAGTAAGAGCTAAAGCCATATCCAAGAAATATTAAAGGAAGAACTGCCATTAAAATATATTAACTCGTTAACACATGTTGAGTCGAGTGAGACAGGTGGTGAAGGGCATTTGAATCCAAGCTAATTTTAAACAGCTGACAAACGTGAAAGTCCTTTTGCAGGAGGATTAAATTCAAGATAAATGTTAACCTTGGAAAAATTCATGCAAAACAGCAGATCTAAAAATCGAAAGGGTGTGTATGTCAGGAGTAAGATGAGGAGGAGTACCAGAACTTTGATATGTGAACTTTATTCGTCAAGCATACCAACCACTTAATCCAACCAATTATGCACTTTACTGAGCTGTAGCTCTGGACAAGTTAATGGCAATGTATAGATGTCCAGGGGACAATAATACTTCATTGGCTTTGGCTAGGACCCCTAAACACTGAACCACCATGCCACGCAAGAGAATCCCCCTTTTAAGAGATGTGTGGCTAGCATTGAAATCAGAGTGCAGAGCTACAACAGAATATTTCAACGGTCACACACATCAGATCTTGCTAGATTTGCTGAGTACTGAAACGTTAATCTTATTATTCAAGCTTTTCTGCTTACAAATTTTTACTTTTTAGTCAACAAATTTCACAAGGAAATTGCCTTCTCAGGCATTCCAAAGCTCACAGACAATGCAAATTTGACCCCACCAACATTTCGGAGCCCACCGCTGCTTATGCTCGAAACGTCGAATTCTCTATTCCTGAGATGCTGCCTGGCCTGCTGTGCTTTGACCAGCAACACATTTGCAGCTTTGTAATTCTACCATCAACTTACATCTCTAAGCAGTCAGAGAATGTTTCTCACTCAACTTATGCAATAGTTATTTTTGAGTCATTAGAAGTGATATACTTGTTTATTAATATGTTTTTCTGTCAAGATAAATTTAGATTAGATTCCCCACAGTATGGAAATATGCCCTATGGCCCAACAAGTCCACACCGACCCTCCGAACAGTAACCCACCCAGACCCATTCCCCTACCTCACCCTATATTTACCCATGACTAATGCACCTAACCCTATGGCTGATTCACCTGACCTGCATATCTTTGGACTGTGGGAGGAAACCGGAGCACCCGGAGGAAACCCACACAGACACGGGGAGAATGTGCAAACTCCACACAGACAGTTGCCCAAGGTGAGAATCAAACCAGAGTCCCTGGCACTGAGGCAGCAGTGCTAACCACTGAGCTACCATACCGCCGAAAGCCCGAAAAACCCAACTTTCTTGAGGAAGAGAATTTCAGTCTCCTTGGCTGCACAGAAAGTCAATACAAAATATTTTTCAAATTCAGAAGCATAATAATATCAAAAGACCTTTTCTAAAAAAACTTCGTAACCATAACAAATATCCCTTACTAATGAAATGGCCAATTGGTTATAGCTGTTAAGCTGTCGACAACTGACAGTCAAAGCATTACAAATTTAGGTACACACTTCTTTTAAATTTCATTTTAAAAATAATCAAAGACCCAACATCCCAAAGAAGCTACTATATTCTCTGGCCTCAGGCTCCTACCAGTCTTCATTGAGAGTACATTTATCAAACTTACAGACAAAACTGAGTGGCCAATTTTCTCCCTTTCCCCTTCAGACTGTAGTGACTCCTCAGTGCAGCACAATCCCATGATTGTTGGCTTTCAAACATGCGTCATCCATTGTCCCTTATTTGTGAATGATACTTGATGACGAGTATCATCAGACCATTTAACAGGGTCAGAGCGGAGCCTATCCTATTCTCACTGACATTCCTTCATGTCCACTTCGAGCAGAGATTGCTCAATAGCACTATGCAGAATAAACCCAGACTAATTTTGCTTCTTGTTGAATAGAAACACTCAGGCCAACTGTAATTATCTCTAAATTTCACTTTTACGGATAAGCGCTAACAGCACAGAAATGGGACCAAAACAGAGATTTCTAAAGTATGTACCATACAGGTGTTCAGTGGGTAGACTTCATGAAATGTAAGATGTAGGAGCAGAAGTAGGCCATTCAGCCCATCGAGTCTGCTCCATCATTCAATGAGCATACTGGCTGGTCTGGTACATAGAACATAGAACATAGAACATAGAAAAATACAGCGCAGTACAGGCCCTTCGGCCCTCGATGTTGCGCCGACCGAAGCCTACCTAACCTACACTAGCCCAATAGTCTCCATATGCTTATCCAATGCCCACTTAAATGACCATTAAGAGGGAGAGTCCACCACTGCTACTGGCAGGGCATTCCATGAACTCACAACCTGCTGAGTAAAGAATCTACTGCTAACATCTGTCCTATACCAACCTCCCCTTAATTTAAAGCTGTGTCCCCGAGTAACAGCTGACTCCATTAGCGCAAAAAGGTTCTCACTGTCAACCCTATCTAAACCCCTAATCATCTTGTACACCTCTATCAAATCTCCCCTAAACCTTCTTTTCTCCAATGAGAACAGCCCCAAGTGCCTCAGCCTTTCCTCATATGATCTTCCTACCATGCCAGGCAACATTCTGGTAAACCTCCTCTGCACCCTTTCCAATGCCTCCACATCCTTCCTATAGTATGGCGACCAAAACTGCACACAATACTCCAGATGAGGCCGCACCAGAGTCTTATACAACTGCAACATGACCTCAGGACTCCGGAACTCAATTCCTCTACCAATAAAGCCCAGTACGCCATATGCCTTCTTCACAGCACTACTTACCTGGGTAATTCTCAACTTCACTTTCCCATCTTTTCCCCATTGCCCTTGATTCCCTTACTGATCAAAAATCTGTCTATTTCAACCCTGAATATACTTAATGACCCAGCTCAACATCCTGTGTAGTAAAGAATTCCAGATTCACTACCTCTGAGATAAGAAACCCATCTTCATCTCTGTCTCAAATGTGCATCCCCTTGTTCTGAGATTATGGTCTCTGGCCCTAGACTTTCCCACAAGGGAAAACAACCTCTTTGCATGCACCATGTCAAGACTGCTAAGAATCTTGTATCTTCCAATATGGTCATGGATACTGTAATGGGTGCATCAACTCTCTGAAATTGGACTTGGACCTATGATCTTCTAACTCTGACACAATAATGTAACTCAGCCATTGTTAAAATCTGAATATTGTCCGATGTGTGAAACTCATTCAAATAAGAGACATGAGGATCATTCTATGACCATACAAGCGACTAGCCCCAACACCTAATTTTGTCAGTCTGTATGGAGGCACAATCTTTTTAGTAAAACACTTATTTGCTGTACTCCATTCTGATCAAGTCACTGTGCAGATACATTGGCATTGCAATGTTTCCTGTTAAACGTCTGTATGCTTTTAAATTGCATGAAAATTTTCCAGAATGTTGTGGACATGTTCTCTGTGGTCACCAAATAACAGTGACAAGTTGATTAAATGTATAATAATGCAAGATTCCAAAATTAAGCAAAGCATGAGCATATTTACCACAGCACAATTTCAGACAGTTACGTATTTATTCCACGCATTCTCACAAAGGGTGCACAGATTAAACGGCATTGCCAGAGTCACTCCCATCTATTTTATTATGGTCAAAAAATGTGGCGCTGGAAAAGCCCAGCTTCTGAGGAGCAGTAGAGTCAACGTTTTGGGCATAACATTCCTGATAAAGGGCTAACATCTGAAACGGTGACTCTCCTGCTCCTCAGATGCTGCATGACATGATGTGCTTTTCCAGCACCATACCTTTTGAATCAAACCCTGCTGTTCCACTAGCCACACCATTTAGAGTCATCCAGCATGGAAACAGACTCTTCAATCCAACTCGTCCATGTCGACCAGGCATCCTAAACTGAACCAGTCCCATTTGCCTGCATCTAAGTCTTTCCCATTCATGTCTAAATGTCTTTTAAAGGTTGTAATTGTTCTAAGGAAATGGGCGACATGATGGCAGAGTGGTTAGCACTGCTGCTTCACACCGCCAGAGACCCAGGTTCAATACCCACCTCAGGCAACTGACTGTGTGGAGTTTGTACATTCTCCCTGCATCTGCGTGGGTTTCCTTCGGGTGCTCTGGTTTCCTCCCACAGTCCAAAAATGTGCAGGTTAGGTGAATTGGCCATGCTAAATTGCTTGTAGTGTTAGGTGAAGGGGTAAATGTAGGGGAATGGTTCTGGGTGGGTTGCGCTTCGGCAGGTTGGTGTGGACTTGTTGGGCCGAAGGGCCTGTTTCCACACTGTAAGTAATCTATCTAAGAAATGATGCTGGCTACTCACCTCATCTATGCCCCTCATGATTTTATACACATCTGTAAGGTCATCCTTCAGCCTCTTACGCTCCAGGGAAAAAGATCCCAGCTTATCCAGCCTCTCCTTATAACTTAAACCCTCCAGTCTCAGTAACGTCCTTGTAAATCATTTTTGCACCCTTTCCAGTTTGAAAACATCCTTCCTACAGCAGGGTGATCAGAATTGTATGCAATACTCCTAATGTGGCCCTACCAATCTCTTTTACAGCCATAACATGACGTCCCAACTCATATACTCAGTTCTCTGACTGATGAAAGTATGTCAAACACATTCTTCACCATCCTATCTACCTGGTGATGCCACTTTCAAGGAACAATCTTCCTGCACACCCAGGTCTCTCTGTTCAATAACACTCCCCAGGACTACTGTTAACCGTGTGAGTCTAGCCCTGATTTGTCTTATTAAAATATAACATGCCACATTTATCTAAATTCAATTCCATCTTCCTTTCCTCGGCCCACTGACCGAGTTGATCAACTTCCCATGATATTCTTAGATATCCTTCTTCACTGTCCACTATCCCACCAATTTTGGTGACATCCACAAACGTACGAACCATGCCTTGTACATTCTTATCCAGATTATTTATATAAATGATGAATAACAGTGGACCCAGAACCAATCCTTGCAGAAAAGTGCTGGTCACAGTCAGAACAACAACCCTCTACCCCCACCCTCTGTCTCCTACCATCAAGCCAATTTTGTATCCAGTTGGCTAGCTCTCTGGAGAAGGTTGGACCTGGAATAAGGTGGGGGGAGGGGAGATCGGAATACTGGTGAAATTGATATTGATGCTGTGTGGTTGGAGGGTCCCAAGGCAGAAGATGAGGTATTCTTCTTCCAGGTGTTGGGTGGCTAGAATTTAGCGATGGAGGAGGCCCAGGACTTGCATGTCCTTGGTGGAGTGGGAGGGGAGTAGAAGTGTTTGGCCACAGGTCGGTGGGGTTGTTGTGTTGCCTGGAAATGTTCTCTGAAATGTTCTACAAGTTGGCATCCTGTGACCCCAATGTAGAGAAGACCGCATCAAGAGCAAGGACACAGTAGATGAGGTATTTGGAGGTGCAGGAAAATCTCTGCCGGATGTGGAAGGATCCTTTGGGGCCTTGGACAGAGGTGAGGGGGGAGATACCAGCACAGGCTTTACACCTCTTGCATGTGGCAGGGGAAGATGCCCGGAGTGGAGGGTGGGTTGGTGACGGGCGTGGACATAACGATGGAGTCGTGGAGGGAATGGTCTCTGTGAAATGCTGAAAGGGGTGGAGAGGAAAATATATCTCTGGTGGTGGGGTTTGACTGTACTTGGTGGAAATGTCAGAGAATGATGCATTGTATCCAGAGGTTGGTGCGCTCCGCAATATCTGCTCCCTGGAGGACCAATTCCAATCCAGAATATCCCTGATGGCCCCCTGCTTCAAGGACTGCAATTTCCCGTCCCACATGGTCAATAATGCCCTCCAGCGCATCTCCTTCCCTCAAACTGCAACAAGGACAGAACCCCGGTCCTCACTTTCCATCCCACTAACCTCCAGATACGCATCATACTCCACCACCTACAATCAGACCCCACCACTAGACATATATTTCCCTCACCACCCCTATCTGTGTTCCGGAGAGACCATTCCCTCCGCAACTCTCTTGGTAGGTCCACGCCCCTCACCAACCCATGCTTCACCCCCATCACTTTGCTTTGCCACTGCAAAGGGGGTAACACCTGTGCCCACACCTCCAACATCATCTCCATCCAAGACCCCTTCCACATGGGGCAGAGATTTTCCTGCAGCTCCAAACACCTTATCTACTGAGGCCATTGTTTTCAATGTGGTCTGCTCTACATTGAGGAGACAGCACACTAACGTGCGGAACATTTCAGAGAACATCTCTGGGACAAGCGTGCCAATCAACCCCACCACCCACTGCAACTCCCCAGCCCCCTCTCCGCCAAGGACATGCAAATCCTGGGCTTCCTCCACCGCAAAATTCTAGCCACTCAAGGCCTGGGAAAGAATACTTCATCTTCCACCTTGGGACCCTCCAACCACACGGGATCAATGTTGATTTCACCAGTTCCTTGATATCCTCTTCCCCCACCTTATCCCAGATCCAACCGTCCAACTCAGCACCGCCCTCTTGAACTGCCCTACCTGTCCATCTTCCTTCGCACATATCCACTCCACTGTCCACTCTGACCTATCACCATCACCCCACACCTTCATCTCTACCTATCGCATTCCCAGCCACCTTGCCCCCTCCCATTTATCTCTCAGTCCCCCATGGCCCTCCCCCACATTCCTGATTAAGAACTTATTAATTCACTTTGAGACCAGTCTACTCCCAATACGTCATACATTCTACAGTGGGAGTGTTGCGATATCAGTAAGCCAGTTGGCTCTGCTTTGCAGTGTAAGTTTTTTACAACTTTTAAGATGTGTACAGTCATTGAACATCAGCTATTCAACCACAATGAAGGTGGTTACTTGTTAGTTGTTCCCATAAGAATGTTCAAAGTTGAACACGAAAGCATGTGGATAGACTAATGGGCTATTTTATTTATTTCACTTTCTTCACTTCTTCATTTAGCTGCTTTTATATTTCTGTGTTTTGGTTTATTTTTGTGTTTTAAGATTACACCAGAGAGTGGCAACACTACACAATATGTCTTACTGTATTTTGTAACAAGATACATGTAACAATAAATACATCAAATCAAATTTTCCACTTGATGCTTGTTGCTGAATCTATGGCGGGGACTTTACCCTAGAGGCAGTCACAGAGTACTTGGTCTTGTTTATTAAAGACATTTTCTATTCCAACTTTACTGGAATAAGACCTTAAGACCATAAGGCCATAAGACATCGGAGTGGAAGTAAGGCCATTCGGCCCATTGAGTCCACTCCGCTATTCAATCATGGCTGATGGGCATTTCAACTCCACTTATCCGCATTCTCCCCGTAGCCCTTAATTCCTTGTGACATCAAGAATTTATCAATCTCTGCCTTGAAGACATTTAGCGTCCCGGCCTCCACTGCACTCCGCGGCAATGAATTCCACAGGCCCACCACTCTTTGGCTGAAGAAACGTCTCCGCATTTCTGTTCCGAATTTACTCTCTCTAATTCTAAGGCTGTGTTCACAGGTCCTAGTCTCCTCGCCTAACAGAAACAATTTCCTAGTGTCCACCCTTTCCAAGCCAAGTATTATCTTGTAAGTTTCTATTAGATTGCCCCTTAATCCTCTAAACTCCAATGAATACAATCCCAGGATCCTCAGCTGTTCCTCGTATGTTAGACCTACCATTCCAGGGATCATCTGTGTGAATCTCTGCCGGACACGCTCCAGTGCCAGTATATCCTTCCTGAGGTGTGGGGACCAAAACTGGACACAGTACTCCAAATGGGGCTAACCAGAGCTTTATAAAGTCTCAGTAGCACAACGGTGCTTTTATATTCCAATCCTCTTGAGATAAATGACAACATTGCATTCACTTTTTTAATCACGGACTCAACCTGCATGTTTACCTTTAGAGAATCCTCGACTAGCACTCCCAGATCCCTTTGTACTTTAGCTTTATGAATTTTCCCACCGTTTAGAAAGTAGTCCATGCTTGTATTCATTTTTCCAAAGTGCAAGACCTCGCATTTGCTCACATTGAATTCCATCAGCCATTTCCTGGACCACTCTCCCAAACTGTCTAGATCCTTTTGCAGCCTCCTCACTTCCTCAGTACTACCTGCCTGTCCACCTAACTTCGTATCATCGGCAAACTTCGCTAGAATGCCCCCAGTCCCTTCATTCAGATCATTAATATATAACGTGAACAGCTGCGGCCCCAACACTGATGGTTTACTTTCATGAGTAGGAAATCAGAAAAAAAACCATTAAGAGAGCATGTGCCTCTGTTACACTGTGTCAACTAATCCTCACCCAAACCCAGTTCACTGACGAGGCCTCAGTCCAGTCAACAATCAATAACTTGTTTTGAAAACTCTATTAACATAGTAATAGCTGTGACAAATTCTCCCTCAACAGTTGAGAAAATCCTCAACACACTAAAACATTAAACAATACTAACAAGAATTCCCTGTATCCCAATGTTAATTAATAATTTTAAAAAATCCATAACCTGGATTTGGATATGCATCATTACCAAAAACTGATTGTTTCTTCCTTGGATCAGTCTGATATGTGTATTAGGATTTGTTGAAATCTGTCCATTGGTTTTTGAAATTCTTTACAGCAAACCAAACTTAAAAAACAGGGACAAAGACATGACCTCCTCCCATCTTTACTGGCAGAGATTAGAACTAAATTATTTAGCCATGATCTATTTATTCTAATGCAGAAATCTAATCTCTTTATGGAGTATGGCCATTACTGACTGGAGAATTTATTGTTGGTCACTAGGTCTGGGGAAGGTCTTTCCAATAAGAAGACCTTTTTACAACTCACAGAGGATTGACCACACAAGACCACTGCTGCGAACAAATGAGACCAATCAAATTAGTGTGGTTCTTGAATAAGGTACCACCCAAGCTATGCAAAGATGGTAGTTGTCTTTCTCAAAGGATAGGAGTTAGGTTATTATAACAATGCCACAGTTTCGAGTCTTAGCAAATTAAAAACAGAAAAGTCTAGTAGCACCTGTGAAGGCAGAAAGAGAGTTAACGTTTCTTGACTGCAATATTCTTCTTCAGAACAAATGGGTTTCATTTTATTTAAAATTCTCAAACTGTCATACATAATAATGACTTGATTAAATAAATAAGGAATTGTTTGGTTAGGTCTGCAGATGACACCAAGTTAGGAGGTATATTGAGCATTCGGAATGGGGAAAGGAGTTGAAGAATGACAGAGGCAGGAGAAGGGAGGAGGAAGAACATGTGGTAAAATGCATTCAGTCTGGAAAAGTGCAATTCTTCAGATTTGTGAAATTAGAAATCAGAATATTTTGTTTAAGCTGAGAGGGACAATGGAATTTGGCATCCAGGTACACACATCAATCAAAGCTAATGAGTTAGTATGAAAAATATAAAAATGACTAAGAAGTCACCAAGGCTCCTTAACCAAGCCCACAACTTCAACCACATAAGAAAAAAGAGCAGCAAATTTATGGGAACACCACCATCTGCAAGTCTGCCACCAAAACACACACCATTCTGACTTGGAAATATATTGTTATTCCTTCACTTTTGCTGGGTCAAAATCTTGGAACTGCTGCCCTATTAGCACTGTACTGTCCTTACAGCACAAGGACTGCAGCTGCAAGGACTCAAAGAAGGAAGCACATCTCCTAACCAGCAGTACCCAAATTCTGTGAACACATTAAAAAAAAGAGAGGCTGAACAGTAAGAGAGTTCGACTTCAATTGTACAGAATCTTAAACAATATCTGGAGTACTGTGTACAGTTGTTTTACCAAGGATAATCATCATAGATTCACCAGAATTACTTTTTAATATTCATTCATGGAATGTGGATGTCACTAGCCAGAGCAGTATTGATTGATCTTCCCTAATTGCCCAAAGTGTAGTTAAGGGTCAACCATTGTAGGTCTGGTGTCACAGGCCAGGTGAGGATGGCATACTTCCTTCCCTAAAGTACATTAGTGAACCAGATGGGCTTTTAATGACAATCAACAGTAATTACATGGTTGTTATTCAACAAGTTTTTAATTTCAGATTTTAATTGAAATCAAACTTCCCCATATGATATGGTAGGGTTCGAACCAAACCCTCTAAACATGAGCTGACATTCTGAATAGTCATGTGGTATTATGCCACCACCTTCACTTAAACCAAGTTTTAAAAGGTTGAATTAGAACATAGAACATAGAAAAATACAGCGCAGTACAGGCCCTTCGGCCCTCGATGTTGCGCCGATCCAAGCCCACCTAACCTACACTAGCCCACTTTCCTCCATATGCTTATCCAATGCCCGTTTAAATGCCCATAAAGAGGGAGAGTCCACTACTGTTACTGGCAGGGCATTCCATGAACTCACGACTCGCTGAGCAAAGAATCTACCCCTAACATCTGTCCTGTACCTACCACCCCTTAATTTAAAGCTATGCCCCCTCGTAATATCTGACTCCATATGTGGAAAAAGGTTCTCATGGTCAACCCTATCTAAATCCCTAATCATCTTGTACACCTCTTGTAATTATGAGGGTGTGTTGGATAATCTTGGTTCACAATCGCACTGTGTTTAGAAAGTTGAGGATGAACTAATCCAGATGATTGAAATGATTAAGTTATTTAAAATTATCTGTATTATCTATTGTGGTGGGGAAATCCAGATCAAGGAAACATAATTTTAAAATTAGAGTGAGGTCACTAATAAACAATATCAAGATATTTTTCTTGCACAAAGTTGGAAAATTGGAACTCACTTCTCCAAAAAACTGAAGATGTTTCAATTGAAAGGATCCAGACTGAGCTGAAAGGATCCAGACTGATGGATACGGTGGACAGAGATTTCCTACTCTTCTTAGAAACAGCAACTATGAAGGGATATAGATTTAAGATGATTGGCAAAAGGACTAAAGAGGGCACGATAAAAACTCTATTTCACCCAGAGGGTTGCGAGCACCTGGAATTTGCTGCCCAGTTGGTGGTTGAAGTAGAAACCCTCAACTCATTAAAGAGAAGCTTGAATCTGCACCTAAAGGGCTATAATCCACAAGATTACAGTTTCAGGTGCTGGTAAATGAGATTAGAATGGGCAGATAGTTTATTCAGCTGGTGCAGAAGTGATGGGATGATTGGCTTCTTTCTGCGCTGTTACTTTTTTAAGGTTCCAATTTTTAAGTCCAAGGATCTGGATCAAAGGTAATATGAATATCTGCCATAACTTAATTGAATGACAGACAAGGTTCAAGCGGTTGACTATTTCCATTTCTCTATTCTGGTTCCTAGATTCCATCCATTAGAACTCATATTCACGTCCTCTGGACTACTAATTCAGTAACAGAGAACACCTCTGTGACACCCGCATCAACCAACCCAACCGCCCCGTGGCCGAACATTTTAACTCTCCCTCCCACTCTGCCAAGTACATGCACATCCTTGGCCTCCTCCATCGCCAGACCTTGGCAACACAACGTCTGGAGGAAGAGCGCCTCATCTTCCGCCTCGGAAGCCTCCAACCACATGGGATGAATGCAGATTTCTCCAGCTTTCTCATTTCCCCTCCCCCCACCTTTTCTCAGTCCCAACCCTCAGACTCAGCACCGCCTTCTTGACCTGCAATCTTCTTCCCGACCTCTCCGCCCCATCCCCTCTCCAGCCTATCACCCTCACCTTAACCTCCTTCCACCTATCGCATTCCCAATGCCCCTCCCCCAAGTCCCTCCTCCCTACCTTTTATTTTAGCTTGCTTGGCACACCCTCCTCATTCCTGAAGAAGGGCTTATGCCTGAAATGTCGATTCTCCTGTTCCTTTGAAGCTGCCTCTCTGTTGCGCTTTCGCAGCAACACATTTTTAAACTATCTGAGTGCTGTCCAATGTAAAGTGTACATTCCAAGAAAAAACAGTCTGAGCCAAGTGCTGCCTGAGATTCTAACAGTGATCATTTTGTTAGTGTTAATAACTTCCAGGTTTTCGAGATCCATTTTATTCCAGGCATATGTGCAGCATGCTTAATTTTATAAAATATTAGATTTACCTTTCTTTTCTGAGAATATCAGCAAGAATTCAATTATAAATAACAATCTCCAGTACTTATTGTTGATTTATCTGAACCAGACTTTGGTGTAAGTACTTACAGGTAAAACTTATTAACATTCTGAATCCACATGCCAAACTTCAAAAGATTTCAAAATTAATTTCTGGCTTCACTGAGGTCAGAACTTGATACAATTGAAGGATTTAAGTTTGAAATCTGGCGATAACATTAGCAGAATTCTGTCCAGACGACTTATGGGATCAGAGCTGAGAGTGAAGACCTAAAGACAGTTTTCACTGCAGATGCAATTTCCAAACATCTGGATTCGTGCTATTTTTATAATTCAAGGTTACTTTTACACAGAATGGAAGTTAGAGATTAATTCTTCACAGAATATACTGGGGAAAAAGACACAGCAGTCCAGAAATTGTTTTGCAAGTCCGTTCTTTAGCTAAAGCTAGTATTAAAGGATCCAGTGCAGAGTGCTGTGAATGAGTACTCAGTGTGGGATGGAAGTGCATTATATGTGCAATTGGTTAAACTGTCCTGTACTCAATCATGAAGCACACTTAAAGTCGGTACAAGTTCCATTTCCAACACAAATCAGTGTGTGAACTTCTTTTTCAGACCACTTACTTAAAATAATTCATTAATAACCAGCAAAAAAAATGGAAGCAGAGCTTCATTGGTACACTGCAACAGAAAGGTGAAAGTGGGAGCAAGGTAGAGGATTAAAATGATACGCATTAGGATGCTCAGGAATATGCTTACAGACTGAGCGGAGATGTTCCACAAAGTGGTCACCCCGTCTGCATTTGGCTTACTCAATGTACAGGAGACCATATTGTGAGGAGTGAACACAGTAGACTAGATTGAAGGAAGCACAAGTATCAGTGCTTTATTTGGAAGAAATCTTTGGTATTTTGGATTATAAGATGGAAGGAGGTGAACAGACAGGTCCTCATTGCAAGGGAGGTCAAGTATTAAGGTAGTGAAGACTTCTTCCAACTATACAAGAAATTATGATACTATTCACAGTTTCAGTCTCCTTCCTGAAGGAGGGATGTAGTTGCATTGGAAGCAGTTCAGGGAAAGGCCCATGTCAGACCCTGGGCAACAGAGGAGGTTTTCTTTTACCCTTTAAATTTTATTTATTCATGGAATATGGCTTTGCTGGCTGGGCCAACATTTGATGCCTAGCTCTGGTTGGCCTTGAGAAGATGACCTGCCTGATTGAACTGGTGCTGCCCATTTGTTGCAGATGGACCTATAATTCTGTAAGGGAGGGCATGGTGAAGGAATGATGATGTAGGGCAGCATTGGAGAAAAGGAGGAGGAGAGGGGATCTAATTGAGGTATACAAGATAATGAGAGGCATAGATAGAGTCGATAGCCAGAGACTATTTCCCAGGGCAGAAATGACTAACACGAGGGATCATTGTTTTAAGCTGGTTGGAGGAAAGTATAGAGGGGATGTCAGAGGCAGGTTCTTTACATAGAGAGTTGTGAGAGCATGGAATGCATTGCCAGCAGCAGTTGTGGAAGCAAGGTCACTGGGGACATTTAAGAGACCACTGGACATGCATATGGTCACAGAAATTTGAGGGTGCATACATAAGGATCGGTGGTCGGCACAACATCGTGGACTGAAGTGCCTGTTCTGTGCTGTACTGTTCTATGTTCTATGTTCTATGTTCTATAGTGGCTCAGTAGTTAGCACTGCTGCCTCATAGTGTCAGGGACAGTCATCCAACCTTGGGTGACTGTGTGGGGTTTGCACATTCTCCCTGTGTCTGCATGGATTCCCTCTGGGTATACTGATTTCATCCCACAGTCCAAAGATGTGCAAGTTAGGTGGATTGGCCCTGCTAAATTGTCCATCATGTAAAGGGTTGTATAGTTTGTCTGGATTAGCCATGGAAAATGTAGGCTATAGGGTAGGGGAATCAATCTGGGTGTGATGTTTTTTGGAGGGCCGGTGTGGACTTGTGGGACTGAATGGCCCTGCTTCCAGAAATATTCTATGATTGTATGATATTTCAAATCAGGATGCAGACACACTTGCGGAGGTGGGGGGGTCTGGGGGTTCTGGGGATTGTTGTATTCCTATATATCTGCGCAATTTGTCTTTCCAGATGGAAGTGGTCGCGGGTTTGGAAAGTGCTGTCTCAGGAGCCTTGGTGAATTTCTGTAGTACATCTTGTAGGTAGCACACACTGTTGCTACTGTATATTGGAGGGGTGGAAGGGGTGAACATTTGTGGATGTAGTGCCAATCTAACAGACTGCTTTGTCCTGGATGGTGTTAAGCTTCTTGAGTACTGTTTGAGTTGCACAGCATTATATGAGTTAGTCCAGTTCAATTTCCAGTCAATAGTAACCCCTCAGCGCTGGTTATACCATTGATGTCAAGGGACAATGGATAGATTCTTCCCTTTTGGAGACAGTCATTGCCTGAATCTTATGGCGGCTGTCACTTGTCACTTCTTAGCTCAAGCCTTGCTGCACTTGGAAATAGATTGTTTCAGTACCTGAGGAGTTGTGAAAGGTGCTGAATATTTTATAATCATCTGCACAACATCCTACTTCTAACTTTATGATATAGAATCTGTTTCATCTTGTGTTTTGTGTGCATCTGTGTTTTGGATTAAGGGACTATACTTCTAATTCTTGATTATAGTTCAAAGGTTAGACAGTCATTTCCACCTCTTTCAAAAGATAATATTTTACAAAGAGCAGATTACTTTTGAGTTCATTAAACATGCCTGGTAAAAGTCTATTTTCTTCTAGATAGTAGAACAAAAGGGAATCAATTAACTATTTTGTTACTGAACAAAGAGTTATACAAATGTGGCAAGCATTGCCCCACTATTTAAAAAAGGTTACAAGGAACTACAGACTGGTGAACCTGACATCAATGGTGGGTAAGTTGTTGGAGGGGATTCTGAGAGATGATCTACATACATTCGGAAAGGCAAGGGCTGATCAGGGATAGTCAGCATGGCTTTATGTGTGGGAATGTCATGTCTCACAAACTTGATTGAGTTTTTTGAAGAAGTGAGCCGGAAGATAGATGAAGGCAGAGTGGTAGAGTCTTCAATAAAGTTCGGTTTAGTAGACTGGTTAGTAAGGTTAGATCACTTGGGATTCAGAGAGAGCTAGCTAATTGGATACAAGATTGGCTTGATGGTAGGAGACAGAGGGTGGGGGTAGAGCGTTGGTGTTCAGACTGTGACCAGCATTTTTCTGCAAGGATTGGTTGTGGGTCCACTGTTATTTATCATTTATATAAATGATCTGGATAAGAATGTAGAAGGCATGGTTCGTACATTTGTGGATAACACCAAAATTGGTGGGATAGTGAACAGTAAAGAAGGATATCTAAGAGTATCATGGTATCTTGATCAACTGGGTCAGTGGGCTGAGAAAAGGCAGATGGATCTGAATTTAGATAAATGTGATATGTTGTATTTTAATAAGACAAACCAGAGCAGGGCTGACATGGTTAACAGTAGTTCTGGGGAGTTTTGTCGAACAGAGAGACATAGTTCCTTGAATTGGAGATGCCGGTGTTGGACTGGGGTGCACAAAGTTAAAAATCACACAACACCAGGTTATAGTCCAACAGGTTTAATTGGAAGCACACTAGCTCTCGGAGCGACGCTCCTTCATCATCATCTGATGAAGGAGCAACCATCCGAAAGCTCGTGTGCTTCCAATTAAACCTGTTGGACTATAATCTGGTGTTGTGTGATTTTTAACTTAGTTCCTTGAAAGTGGCATCACAGGTAGACAGGATGATGCAGAAGATGTTTGACACGCTTGCTTTCATCCGTCAGAGCATTGAGTACATGAGTTGGAACGTCACGTTACATCTATAGAAGAGACTGGTAGAGCCACATTTGGAGTATTGCACACAATTCTGATCATCCTGCTGTAGGAAGGATATTTTCAAACTGGAAAGAGTGCAAAAAAGATTTGGAAGGACATTACCGAGACTGGAGGGTTTAAGTTAGAAGGAGAGGCTGGATAGGCTGGGACATTTTTCCCTAGAGTGTAGGAGGCTGAAGGGTGACCTTATAGATGCTTATAAAATCATGACGGGCATAGAGGAGGTGAATAACCAACATCATTTCCTCAGGGTAAGGAAGTCCAAAATGCGAAAACATAGGTTTTAGGTTAAAAATCACACAACACCAAGTTATAATCCAACAGGTTTAATTGGAAGCACACTAGTTTAAGATGTGATTAAAGATTTAAAAGAGATTTAAGGGGCAACTTTTTCACATAGAGGATGGTGTATAAATGGAACTAGTACCAGAGGAAGAAGTATAGAAGAGTACAATTGCAACCTTTAATAGGCTTGAATAGGAAAAGTTTAGAGGGATATGGGTCAATTGCAGACAAATGGGACTGGTTCAGTTTAGGATGCCTGGTCGACATGGATGAGTTGGATTGAAGAGTCTGTTTCCATGCTGGATGACTCTAAATGGTGTGGCTAGTGGAACAGCAGGGTTTGATTCAAAAGGTGTGGCGCTGGAAAAGCACAGCCAGTCAGGCAGCATCCGAGGAGCAGGAGAGTCGACATTTCAGACATAAGCCCTTCATCAGGAATGTTATGTTCAAAACGTCGACTCTTCTGCTCCTTGGATGCTGCCTGACTGGCTGTGTTTTTCCAGTGCCACACCTTTGACTCATCTCCAGCATGTGCCGTCCTCATTTTCTCCCAGTGGGATTTGATGACCACTATACTCCATCTGCCATTTTTTTGCACACTCACATAATCTATCTATATCTTTACAGACTCTCTACCTTTCCATGATAACTTAATTTCCTCCCTATTTTGGTGTCACTGGCAAAATTAGCAATCATACAGTCACTTCATTCATCTAAATCATTGATGGAGATTTTAAATATTGCAGGACGTAATGCTGATTCCCGTGGCACTCTTACTCGTGATAGTTTAGCAACTTGAGAACGGGCTATATATTTCCACTCTCTATTTTCTGAAAGCTAGCCAAACTTTTATCCATGTTAATATGTTACAACTGACTTGATGTTCTCATAACTTGTGGAACAATCTATGATGTGGCACCTTGTCTAATGTTTTGGAAATCCATATAACTACATCTACTAGATCCCCTCTGTCCGGCATGGTTGCTACTTTATCAAATACTCAAATAGAATAGTTAAATGCAAACAAATACATTTCTGTCAAATCTCAGTCGGTCTGGCAGTGTCTGAGGAGAGAAATCGAAGTTAATGTTTTGGGTCCAATGATCTTTCCTCAGAACTTTTTCAGTTTTTAGTTAATAGTGTCACAATACTAGTTCTTTTTACATGGTTTTACAACTCAATGCCCTTGGGTATTTTTCCAGAGAGGGGGTAAGTGGCCAGGTTCCAACTAGGCTGGGTTTGGAAGATTTATTGGGGCCCTTTGTTTATCTCTAATTGATAGTGCTTCAGGCTAAAAGCTTTCATGTCTTTAAAATAATCCAGTATAATCAAAGGGGAGTGGCCAGCTAGCTGTGTAGCTAGCCTTTTAGAGTTTTTTTTTATTCAGAACAGTTGCAGTAGGGGATGTGTGAAACAGGCTACTAACCTCTGTCTCTGACCTCAAGCCTGTAACCCCTAGTTAGTTTCATTTTTATTGTATGTGCTAAGGGATGCGTATACTGGGGCTGTTGCAAGTATTTGTGGGACAGCATCATGAAGTCTGGTTTGGATAGGGTAAGTTATCCATTATTCTGTTTTTTGGTTCTTTGTGTTCACTCCGTAATTTTATAAATAAATTTTGTTTGTTTAAAACTTGGCAGTTGAGCCAGCTAATTTACTCCAGGAATATCGACTATACACATAGCTAAAACAAAAGGCAAAGTTACGGTCTCGTCTACCTACTTAAAAATGTTTTGAGGGGTCTGGCCTAGTCCATAACAATAGTTAAACACAAGTTTCCTTTGATAAAGCTACACTGGGTCTGCCGCATAAATCATGATATGCTCAGTATCCTGCAACAGCTTCCTTTTTACTAGATTACAGATGTTAAGCCAATTGACTTAGAATTTCCTTCTTTATGTTTCCCTCCTTTCTTGAATACATGTGTTACATTTGCTGTTTTCCTAGCTGTTGGGATCACTGCAAAATCTAAGGAATTTAGTGAGTTTGGAACTGAAATGATTATAATGAGGCCAGCTAGGTGGACCTCATAGAATATGATTTCCTGATTGGGGATGTTAATCCCCAGGGAGCCTTGGCTGATAGATAAGAACAGGAATGTTAGGCATCCTGTTCACTCTGAGAGTTGGGTCTGAGAAACCTGGATCATTGTCAAGGACTCTCCACGTGTCAATAAAGGGTGACTTGGTGACAGGATTCTGGCCTCTGTGGAGTTATTTCGGTAACTAATGCATCACGATCTGCACCACCATTTCCGTTCAGACCCTAAAATGCAGGCCATTTGGTTCTGGAGACTTGGCGGGTTTAGATTCCTTGGTTTTCTAATGTATTTGCTTTGATAATGGTGATTGTTCTATGTTTATACTTCTTTATCACATCTTTATCTTTGATTATCTTTAGGGAATTATCCATTTTCCATGATTTCAGTCATAAACACCCTTCAAAACTGTCACCATCTTTTGCTTTTTATTATCAATTCCCCAGATTCAATCTCTAGACAGCAAATTAACTGTAGTTATTTTCTTTCCAAGGGCAGCACGGTGGCACAGTGGTTAGCACTGCTGCCTCACAGCGCCAGCGACCTGGGTTCAATTCCCACAGGCGACTGACTGTGTGGAGTTTGCACGTTCTCCCCGTGTCTGTGTGGGTTTCCTCCGGGTGCTCCGGTTTCCTCCCACAGTCCAAAGATGTGCGGGTCAGGTAAATTGCCCATAATGTTAGGTAAGGGATATGGGTGGGTTGTGCTTCGGCGGGTCGGTGTGGACTTGTTGGGCCGAAGGGCCTGTTTCCACACTGTAAGTAATCTAATCTAATCTAATCATATCCAGCATCTGCAGTTCTTTCGGTTTCTATAAAAGCAGCAATGTTATGCTTCAGTTCTGCAAGCCACTGGTGAAACTACATTTTGAATATGGTTTTGGTCTCCTTATTTAAGGAACGATGTAAATACTTTGGAGGCAGTGCAGAGGTGGTTTACTAGATTGATGGCTGGAATTAAATGGGTTATTTTATGAGGAAAGGCTGGGCTTGTTTCTACTTGAGCTTGGAAGAGTGAGGTGTGACCTGATTGACGAATGTAAGATCATGAACAGTCTGGACCAGGAGGGAATGGAAATTTCATTTCCCCTTGTGGATGAGTCCAGAACTAGGGGACTCTGTTTTAAAATTTGTGTTTTGTCTTTTTTGGACGGGGTTTCAGAGAGTTTTTTTTCTCAGAATATTCTGGTACTGAAGGCTCTGGAGATGGGTTCATTGAGTATCTTTAAGATGGAGGTAGACAGGTTCTTGTTTGATAGGGAATCAAAGATTATCAGGGATAGATGGGAAGATGGAATTCAAACACAAACAGATCAACCATAATCTGATTGAATGATGGAGCAAACTGAGGGTCCAAATGGTTTACTTCTGCTCCTACTTCTGTCCAATCCTCTGACCCACCACCAGTCTTAGTGCATATGTACAGTGTTTCTTTCAATTTAATACTATCCTTAATCTCCTTAGCCATGTATGATGTATCCCTTCAAAGGAACCTTTCTTTATCTTTTTTGCAAATTTTAAATATCTCCTTTAAAACAAAATCCAGTACAACTTTCTTTCCACCCTTTTATGCTAGGTTCCTGGTTCAGCCTAGCAGGCTCTGTCTCTATATCCCTAGAGTTACCTTTATAGAACATAGAACAATACAGTACAAAACAGGCCCTTCGGCCCTCGATGTTGCACCAACCTGTGAACTATTCTCAGCTTGTCCCCCTACACTATCCCAAAATCATCCATGTGCTTATCTAAGGATTGTTTAAATCTCCCTAACAGGTAGGGCATTCCACACCCATACCACTCTCTGCGTAAACAACCTGCCTCTGGCATCTGTCTTAAATCTACCAACCTCAATTTATAATTATGCCCCCTCATACAAGCTGACGTCATCATCCTAGGAAAAAGACTTTCACTGTCTACCCTTTCTAATCCTTTGATCATCTTGTATGTCTCTATCAAATCCCCTCTTAGCCTTCTTCTTTCCAATGAGAACAGACCCAAGTCTCTCTGCCTTTCCTCAAAAGACCTTCCCTCCAGACCAGGCAACATCCTGGTAAAAACCAAATAGGTTGAAAGAAAAAGTCATTGATTGTCACTTCTTTCTTTCAAACTGAACATGAAATTCTTTCCTGCATTGTCACTGAAATCTAGAAGCTCCTTTGTCACGAGGTTATTGATTAATCTTGTCTCATCATTGCATATGATCAACATAGAGGTTGACAGATTTTCACATATGAAAAACACCAAGGAATATGGGGATAATGCAAGAAAATAGTGTTGAAATAAAAGATCACCCACTATCTCAATGAATGATTGAGGGGTTTGAAGGCCTGAATAGCCTTCTCCTGCTATAATTTCGGAGGGTCAGTGTGGACTTCTTGGGCTGAAGGGTCTGTTTCCACACTGTAGGGAATCTAATCTACTCTAAATCAAGGGTGGTAGAGGTTTGGAATTCTCTTCCAAAAATGACAGTTGATGCTAGGTCAGATGTTAGTTTTAATTCTGAGGTAGATAAAGGTTTTTTTTAAGCAAAGGTATTGTGGGATATGGACCAAAAGCAAGCACGTGGATTTAGGCCATGGATAGGCCATGGTACAGGCTCAAGGGGTTGAATGGCCTACTCTTATTCCTCTGTTCTTATGGTGAACTATAGACTGCTTCCTGGCTGGCTCTGAAACATCCTACTCTCACCTTGGTCACCTTGAAATGGCTGTAATGCCTGTCAGGACGTACATATTTATCTCTTGTTACGAATGTTGTATGCACCCAGATAGCACTTTTTAAAACAATTCTTGCAACCTTTGGCCTTATTTGTTGATGCATTTTTATATGTGTATATTCAATCCCTTCCTATAATCATTATATAAATTGCTGCCTAATTCTATCAGCTCGTTGTTGCCCTTTACTTGTTCCCTTTACTTTCCCTCACTTGTTTTGTCCTGACACTAGATAGTTTAAGCCCTCTCTATCACCATTATAAGAATCACAGCATAATACTGGTGTAGGCCATCCCAACAGCTCCCATCTTCCCATGTTCTGGTGCTAGTGTCCCATGAATTGAAATTTATTCTTCTGACATCAATCTTTGAGCAATGCATTCATCTCTTTAATCACTTTTTACCATATACCAATGTGTTTGGCTCAGATAACAATTCAGAGATAATTGCCCTGGTGATTCTGATTTTTAAGACAGACCATGACTGCTTATACTCCTACAGCAGGATCTCTCTCTCTGGTTCTACCTATGTCATTGCTATAAACCTCGGCCATGACCACTGGATCTTTCTCCTCCCACCACAAATTCCTGTCCAGCCTATAGCAGATGTTCCAAATGCAACACAACCACTTGGATTCTCGCTCAGGACCACACAGAACTATATCTATTCCCCTGACTACACTATTTCCTACACCACTCAATTGCTTATATTTTCCAAGCTCGAATAGCTTTATGTATCGCAGTGCCCCGGTCAGTTAGCTCAGAACCCTATCCAAACAACTTGAACAAACCTCAAACCAGGATTGAAGTTCCTGCATTCCTCCCTTCCAGGTCCTCTTACTTTATTCATTTGCAGTCACCCCCTCTTCTCCCTAATCACTAGCCAAAGGGAAAGACCCTGTCGTAAGAGGTGTCACGTATTCAGGATTTGTTAGTTTTCAGCACTTGCTCTTTTAACATCAAATTTGTAGCATTTGTGCAGGTAGTCTAGTTTCATCAGGTAAAATGCAGCTTAGCTAAGGTAAAAGAGAGCAGCGGGAGCTGGGTGGAAGTGAGGTCAGAGCACAGAGGCTGTTAGGAAGGTTCATGAGTACTATTTAAGTAGGTGTGTTCTAGGCCCCAGGTCTTACACAGTAGGGCCTCCCTGTCAACCTCCTCCTTTAACCTAATTAAGAGTCCACAGACCCGCAGCAAAAAAAAAGGGGGTCAAGGGAAGTGTTTGACGAGAAAAGTGCAAGACTTTGGCTCAGGAGTCTTCGGTGAAGAGGCTGAGTGACGAGATTATGCCACAGTTGAAGAGGATGAAGATATGATTGATTCAGTGTGCTGCGTGCATACTGTGGGAGGTCAGGGACACTGATGGCTGTGGAAAGTGTGTACACATTCAGCTTCTGAAGGAGCATGTTACAGCACTGAAGAAAGAACTAGATGACCTCAGGCTCATCCGAGAGAACAAGAATTTTCTGGACAAGATCTTCAGCGAGGTCATTACATTGAGCATATCAGAAGAGAGAAGAAGGGAGATGATGATGAGGAAGGAAGAGATTATTCAAGTACAAGAGACCCCAGGGGAAGTACCTATCATGAACAGGTTGAATCTCTTGTAAAATGTCGAGACAGATGACACTGCTAGTCCAAGAGGTGGACAGGTCTGCCAATTGAAAATTGGTGTGGAGGCAGAGCTGAGGAGTCAGACATCATGCAGAGCTGTGGTAATAGGGGACTCCGTAATGAGAGGGACTGAAAGGGGTTTCTGCGGCAACAGGCAGGGTTTGAGGATGGTGTGGTGCTTTCCTGGTGCCAAGATCCAGGACATCACCGACAGAGTGCAGGAAATCCTCAAGGGTGAAGGTGAAGAGCCAGAGGTGGTGGTGCATGTCGGCACAAATAACGCCGGGAAGAAGAGGAGGGACATTCTACAGTGGGACTTCAGAGAACTCGGAAGAAGGCTGAAAGACAGGACTTCCAAGGTGGTGATCTCCGGTTTGCTTCCAGTTCCTCGGGCTGGAGAGGGCAGGAACAGGGGGATAATGGACTTGAATGTGTGGCTGAGGAACTGGTTCAGGGAGCAAGGATTTAAATTCTTGGATCACTGGGGTATGTTTTGCAGTACGGATAAATTATACAAAGTGGGGGACCAGCATTCTGGCAGGCAGGTTTGCCACTGCAACACAGGTGTATTGAAACTTAGTAGTGGGGGGGAGGGGACAAACTGGAAATTTAAGAAGGACATTAAAGGGCAAGTGAGAATAAGAGAAGTTAAGAAAGGCAACAGAATCAATGGAGCAGAAAACTCAAGAAGGGATCATACAGTATGGTCAAGTGAAATAGGGATTGATAGGAAGGTTGAGGGGAGTAACAAATTTAAAATATTATATATGAATACACGAAGCATAAGGAATAAGGTGGATGAGTTTGAGGCTCAGTTGGAAATTGGCAGGTATGATGTGGGGATAACTGAGACGTAGCTTCGAGTGGACAGGGTCTGGGAAATGAATATTCAAGGCTATACGTGCTATTGAAAGGACAGACTGATGGGCACAGGGGATGGGTTGGGCCTGTTGGTGAGTAATGATATTCAGTCCCTTGCGAGGGGGGACATACAATCAGGAGATGTAGAGTCAGTATGGATAGAGCTGAGAAATTCTAAGGGTAAAAAGACCCTAATGGGAGTCACCTGGATTATATCCAAATAGTAATCTGGATGTAGGGTGTAAGTTGAATAAGGAGTTGAAATTGACCTGTTGCAAAGGTATTACCACAGTTGTTATGGGCGATTTCAACATGTAGGTAGACTGGGAGAATCAGGATGGTACTGGCCCCCAAGAAAGGGAGTTTGCGGAGTGTCACCGAGATGGATTCTTAGAACAGCTTGTACTGGAACCTACCAGGGCAAAAGCAATTCTGGATCTGGTGTTGTGCAACGAACTGGATTTGATCAGGGACCTTGAAGTAAAGGAGTTATTTGGAGATAGTGACCATAATATGATAAGTTTTAATCTGCAATTTGAGAGGGAGAAGGGAGAATCGGAAGTGGCAGCATTGCAGTTGAACAAAGGGAACTATGGAGCTATGAGGGAAGAGCTGGCCAAAGTTCAATGGTTCAATACCCTAGCAGGGATGGCAATAGAACAACAATGGCAGGTATTTCTGGGTATAATGCAGAAGGTGCAGGATTGGTTCATTCCAAAAAGGAAGAGAGATCCTAAGGAGAGGCAGGGGCAGGCATGGCTGATGACGGAAGTTAAGGACTGTATAAACATAAAAGAGAATTCTGGATCAGTAGTGCTGGAAGAGCACAGCAGTTCAGGCAGCATCCAACGAGCAGTGAAATCGACGTTTCGGGCAAAAGCCCTTCATCAGGAACATAAAAGAGAAGTATAACATAGCAAAGATGAGCAGGAAGCCGGAGGACTGGGTAACTTTTGAAGAGCAACAGAGGATAACTAAAAAGGCAAGATGCTGAGAAAAAATGAGGTACGAAGGCAAACTGGCCAAAAATATGAAGGAGTATATGAAGTAAAAGCTCTTTTAGGTATGTGAAAAGAAAAAAAATGGTTAAGACTAAAATTGGGCCCTTGAAGACAGAAACGGATGAATTTATTATGGGGAACAAGAAAATGGCAGAAGAGTTGAATAGGTACTGTGGAACTGTCTTCACTGGGGAAGACACAAGCAATCTCCCAGATGTAAAAGTGGCTGAAGGACCTAGGGTAATGGATGAACTGAAGGGAATTTACATTAGGCAGGAAATGGTGTTGGATAGGTCTGAAGGCTGATAAGTCCCCAGGACCTGATGATCAGCATCCCAGGGTACTTAAGGAGGTGACTCTAGAAATCATGGATGCATTGGTAATCATTTTCCAATGTTCTATAGATTCAGGATCACAATCCTGTGAATTGGAGGGTGGCTGATGTTGTCCCACTGTTCAAGAAAGGAGGGAGAGAGAAAACAGGGAATTATAGACCGGTTAGCCTGACATCAGTGGTGGGAAAGATGCTGGAGTCAATAATAAAAGATTAAATTACGACTTATTTGGATGGCAGTAACAGGATAGGTCAGAGTCAGCATGGATGTATGAAGGGGAAATCGTGCTTGACTAATCTTCTGGAATTTTTTGAGGATGTAGCTATGAAGATGGACAAGTGGATGTGGTGCACCTGGACTTTCAGAAAGCCTTTGGTAATGTCCCACATTAGACATTAGTGAGCAAAATTAGGGCACATATATTAGGGGGCAAAATACTGACTTGGATTGAAAATTGGTTGGCTGACAGGAAGCAAAGAGTAGTGATAAACGGGTCCCTTTTGGAATGGCAGGCGATGACCAATGGTGTGCCGCAGGGATCAGTGCTGGGACTGCAGCTTTCTACAATGTACATTTATGATATAGATGAAGATAATAAAAGTAATATTAGCAAATTTGCTGATGACACAAAGCTGGATGGCAGGATGAAATGTGAGGAGAATGTTATGAGAATACAGGGTGACTTGGACAGGCTAGGTGAGTGGATAGATGCATGGCAAATGCAGTTTAATGTGGATAAATGTGTGGCTATCCACTTTGGTGGCAAGAACAGGAAGGCAGATTACTACCTAAATGGAGTTAATTTAGGTATAGGGAAAGTAGAACAAGATCTTGGTGGTCTTGTACATCAGTCAATGAAAGCAAGCATGAGGTAACAGCAGGAAGTGAAGAAAGCTAATAGCATGCTGGCCTTCATAACAAGAGGAATTGAGTATAGGAGCAAAGATGTCCTTTTTCAGCTGTACAGGGCCCTGGTGAGACCGTGTGCGGTTTTGGTCTCCAAATTTGAGGAAGGGCATTCTAGCTATTGAGGGAGTGCAGCGTAGGTTTGTGAGGTCAATTCCTGGAATGGTGGGACTATTCTATATTGAAAGATGGGAGCGACTGGACTTGTATACACTTGTCTTTAGAAGGATGAGAAGGGATCTTATTGAGACACATAAGATTATTAAAGGATTGGACATTCTGGAGGCAGAAAGCATGTTTCCGCTGATGGATGAGATCAGAACCTGAAGACACAGTTTAAAAATAAGGGGTAGGCCATTGGATAGAGCTCTTAAAGATAGTGGAATCAAGGGTTACAGGGATAAGGCAGGAACAGGGTACTGATTGTGGATGATTAGCCATGATCATAATGAATGGTGGTGCTGGCTCAAAGGGCCAAATGACCTACTCCTGCACCTATTGTCTATTGTCTAAATCATGCTATAAAGAGATCTGGAAAGTCCAACTCTGGAAAACTGGTGTTAGATCAAGCTGTAAATCAATATTTTTCTGGTTCTGGATAACACATCAGCTTTCAAAGCCAAATCGAGAGCTTACTATTGGCTGGACTTGTCACTTTTCACAGACAGAAACACAGAACTGTTCTGATACAGAAGAAGGGAAATACGCTCATTGTATGTGTACTTTTAAATGACAGGATGAGCATCCAAACGAGACAGGATGCCAATCATTGTTTGGACTAAGATAGGAAAGGTGTTTCTACCTACTTGTTACTTTAGTTGAAATTCACGGTTTTACTTACTGCATCATCCAATAACTTTCCTGCACTCTTCTTTCCAGGCGATTTAGTTGGAGTTGGAGATGGGGGAGGTGCCGAATGGGACTCTTCCTGTTCGATTTCTTTTTCCAGTTTGACCAATCCTGATGGCTCTACTCCAAATCTGGATTTCAAAGAAAAACAGTTCAGATATCATGAATTGTTAAATGAATCAACATGCACAAATTCACAGAAAGCCAGCTGAGTCTTGACTTGATTATGTGGGGTGGTGTAAGTTATCTGTGTTGAAGTGTACAATTTTAATTTAATTGTTTCCATTCATGTATAATGCCTGCCAAAATTAGCTTTACCTTTTGAAACACCAGTGATACTGATATGAAAGACATTACACAGGAATGGAAGCAATTATACAGAAATGTTCAGGCTGGGGAAGGGAAAACTATTTCACATATTTTAATCTTCATTGTCAGATTAGGCATGATTGCAACAAAGTCTTTTCAATGGCAAGGTTAAACTAACTCACGATGCATCTCACCCTGCAACATATGCAATAATATAGCAGTATCTACATCAAACTGCAGCACAGAAAAAAAATCACAAATCGCACTCCAGAGTTTGGGACTGATAATGAGATGTTTACAGCGAAAGCATTATTTGATACATCTGCTGGTATTGCATCTTATTACTAAGTTCCGAGGTGAGATTTCTATTCAGCATCCATTGTGCATTGTGCTTAATGCTGCACTTAGAGAAATCTGCTTTACATTTATTAAAAAGATAAAAGATGCAGTACACTGCTTAACGTAAGCAACATCTACATGAAATATTTGCTCCACAGCTGACAATGGATCTCCGCTAGGTCCAGGGCAGGGGCTGGGAGTGATCAGACTGAAGGAAGATGATCTTAACAGAGAGATAGGAAGGAAGGGTGCTATCAGGAGTAAAAGGATTGGGGCAGTGATGAAATGATCAGGGAGAAGAGTCGAGCACAGAGTGCAGCTATAATCTTCAGCTTTACGGTGGGGCTGGGAGAAACACATCTGGCTCTTCATTCAGGTCAACCTTTCTTTTTAAATCAACTTACCTTTTCCATAGTGAACTTCAGCAGGCTCTTTAAGGACTGCTAGTTAAGTAGCACATAGACCATATTTTCCTGTTTGGTGTCTGTAAACTGGGCACCGTGACAATGAATTCCTCAGTGAATCTGTTTTTGCTGACTTTTAAAAATGATGGGAGAAACACCTGTTACCCCCTGTGGTAGGTCACCACAACAAGTTAAATATTAAGCTTACATTTTTCTCAATCATAAGAAAGTCTGAAGTAGAATAAATCTAGTAATTCTTAACCAGTGTGCATGCACTGCCATTACTTGTATTTGAAAATAAATGATTTATTGTTTGTACAGTGTAAGGAAAACAATTTATTGCATTCCCTGTTCAACATTTCTCCACTCTGAATAAATGATTCAACACATTTCTGAAATGAACTTTAACATCTGCCTGATGACTCGCTCCAATTCAAACTGCAAACAAAAATGGGCATGGACCGGCAGCGCTGACTCAAACATTTCAATGTTTCTGCCAGTTCTACAGTAGTTGAAATTTAGAATCGATATCTTTTTATCCACGAGAATGGCAGAATCAGGAAGACATAACTCAAGGGTACTTCATACTTAGCTCTGCAATTTCTTCACAGTGAATTTCTAACCTCAGAAATGCCTATTGGTAGACTTGGGCCAGGGATTTCAGAATGAAAGACAAGAAAACAGAACAATAGATAAGACGGATTCCTTTGAAAATGGCATACCATTTTCGTGTTGCCACCTTCATTATCATTTCCAAGTCAGGAAGAACCAAAGGACATTACCTGGTGATTAATGCATCATTATAATGTATCTAAATAGTACTTAACAGCTGTCATCATAATTCACATATTCACCGTTGTGGTTTTGTTCGCCGAGCTGGGAATTTGTGTTGCAGATGTTTCATCCCCTGTCTAGGTGACATCCTCAGTGCTTGGGAGCCTCCTGTGAAGCACTTCTGTGATCTTTCCTCTGGCATTTGTAGTGGTTCGAAACTGCCGCTTCCGGTTGTCAGTTCCGGCTGTCCGCTGCAGTGGTCGGTATATTGGGTCCAGGTCGATGTGCTTATTGATTGAATCTGTGGATGAGTGCCATGCCTCTAGGAATTTCCTGGCTGTTCTCTGTTTGGCTTATCCTATGATAGTAGTGTTGTCCCAGTCGAATTCATGTTGCTTGTCATCTGTGTGTGTGGCTTCTAAGGATAGCTGGTCATGTAATTTTGTGACTTGTTTGTGTTCATGGATGCGGATCGTTAGCTGTCTTCCTGCTTGTCCTATGTAGTGTTTTGTGCAGTCCTTGCATGGGATTTTGTACACTATATTGATTTTGCTCATGCTGGGTATTGGGTACTTCGTTCTGGTGAGTTGTTGTCTGAGAGTGGCTGTTGGTGTGTGTGCTGTTATTAGTCCTAGTGGTCGCAGTAGTCTGGCTGTCAGTTCGGAAATGTTCCTGATGTATGGTAGTGTGGCTAGTCCTTTGGGTTGTGGCATGTCCTCGTTCCGTTGTCTTTCCCTTAGGCATCTGTTGATGACCCAAAGGACTAGCCACACTACCATATATCAAGAGCATTTCCGAACTGACAGCCAGACTACTGTGACCACTAGGACTCATAACAGCACACAAACCAACAGCCACTCTCAGACAACAACTCACCAGAATGAAGGACCCAATACCCAGCATGAGCAAAACCAATGTAATGTACAAAATCCCATGCAAAGACTGCACAAAATACTACATAGGACAAACAGGAAGACAGCTAATGATTCGCATCCATGAACACCAACTAGCCACGAAACGACATGACCAGCTATCCTTAGTAGCTACACATGCAGATGACAAGCAACATGAATTCGACTGGGACAACACTACTATTATAGGACAAGCCAAGCAGAGAACAGCCAGGGAATTCCTAGAGGCATGGCACTCATTCAGATTCAATCAATAAGTACATCGACCTGGACCCAATATACCGTCCACTGCAGCGGACAGCTGGAACTGACAACCGGAAGCGGCAGATTCAAACCACTACAAATGCCGGAGCAAAGATCACAGAAGCGCTTCACAGGAGGCTCCCAAGCACTGAGGATGACACCTGGACAGGGGACGAAACATTTGCAACACAAATTCCCAGCTCGGCAAACAGAACCACAACAACGAGCACCCGAGCTACAAATCTTCTCACAGACTTTGATCACATATTCAGTTTTAAGTAACAACCTAGTGCAGAAATTGCTGAAGAAACTCAGCAGCTCTGGCAGCAGCTGTGGAGAGAACTCAGCATCAACTTTTTGATTCCAGTGAGCCTTCTTCAAAGCACAACATTGTGTTCTGAAGAAGGGTAACTGGACTTGAAACCGTAATGCTGCTTTCTCTTCACAGATGCTGTCAGATCTGCTGAGTTTCTCTCACAATTTGTGTACTCAGTTGTTTCTTCTCACTGAACGTGTGAATTATGATGACAGCCATATTATTCAAACAGACCTCCAGAGGGAAAAACACAATAAAAAACACAAGAAATGAACATACTGGTCATACTGGACCTCCTTTTATAGAGTTAAATAAGATGAGTCAAATCATTATCTGTCATTTGCAAGTTTTACTGTTTTGTTCCCTTCCTGGTTCCACAATACATTACTGTACGTCCCTATCTCTTTGCAGGAAAAGATGGCACTCAACCAGAATCAGAAGGAACAAACCAGAGAGGAACAGGTATGTCCAAATTTCCATGGCCATAGCTCAGGGCATAAACAGAAGAGTAAGAGAAACAACTGAAGGTGATGGCATCTTCCAACCTAAGCCTCCGTCTACCATTCCAGCTCCCCCTCTCTTCACAATCTTTTCAGATGTACAGGCTGCATTAATTATGTACCTCCCTAGAACACGATCTTACCTGTGTGCCTTTTTCCTTTCCAAAACCAAGGGTGCAACTATGGCAGTGGAGGATGCAGTAATGTTGCAGACACACTATCAATTAAAATCACACTCCAAGCCACCCAACTCAATACTGACTCAACATGTTTCTTAGAAGGTGACCAAGAGCAGGACTGCACATGGCAAAACCCTGGGCTTGAAAGAGCTACAGTTAGATTGGGGTCATGACAGAGCAGGTACCAACTCACCAAAATTGGAGGTATAGTGGACAGTGAAGAGGGTTACCTCTGATTACAACAGGATCTGTACCAGATGGGCCAATGGGCTGAGAAGCGGCAGATGGAGTTTAATTCAGATAAATGCAAGGTGCTGCACTTTGGGAAAGCAAATCTTAGCAGGACTTATACACTTAATGGTAAGGTGCTAGGGAGTGTTGCTGAACAAAGAGACCTGGAGTGCAAGTTCATAGCTCCTTGAAAGTGGAGTCACAGGTAAATAGGATAATGAAGAAGGTGTTTGGTATGCTTTCCTTTATTGGTACGAGTATTGAGTACAAGAGCTGGGAGGTCATATTGCAGCTGTACAGGACATTGGTCAGGCCACTGTTGGAATATTGTGTACAATTCTGGTCTCCTTCCTATCGGAAAGATGTTGTGAAACTTGGAAGGGTTCAGAAAAGATTTACAAGGATGTTGTCAGGGTTGGAGGATCTGAGCTACAGGGAGAGGCTGAACAAGCTGGGGCTATTTTCCCTGGAGCATCGGAGGATGAGGGTTGACCTTATAGAGGTTTACAAAATTATGAGGGGCATGGATAGGATAAATAGACAAAGTCTTTTCCCTGGGGTCAGGGAGTCCAGAACTCGTGGGCATAGATTTAGGGTGAGAGCAGAAAGATATAAAAGAGATCTAAGGGGCAACCTTTTCATGCAGAGGGTGGCACATGTATGGAATGAGCTGCCAGAGGATGTGGTAGAGGCTAGTACAATTGCAACATTTAAGAGGCATTTGGATGGGTATATAAATAGGAAGGGTTTGGAGGGATATGGGCCAGGTGCTGGTAGGTGGGACTAGATTGGGTTGGGATATCTGTTCGGCATTGGACCGAAGGGTCTGTTTCCATGTTGTACATCTCTATGACTCTATGACTTGAGGACAAAACCAGCCTGTGATTGGCCGCAATCAAAGTTTGATGAGCCAACCTATAGAAGAAGATTGAAAACAATACACAATGAAATGCTTACTGCCTAGGACAGTCTGCCAGAAAGCTTGTGGACAGAACTAAGGATCATTTGAGTCAAAAGTGTGGTGTTGGAAAGAAACAGCAGGTCAGGCAGCATCCATGGAGCAGGAGAATTGTTGTTTAGGACATAAGCCCTTCATCAGGAAAGGTCTTTATGAAGGGCTTATGCCTGAAACATTGATTCTCCTGCTCCTCAGATACTGCCTACCCTGCTGTTTCTTTCTAGCACCCTCGACTCTGATCTCCAGCATCTGCAGTCCTCACTTTCTCCTAAGGACCACTTCAGTCTAGCTTCAAACTTGATACAAAGCTTGGAGCACGGAATTGGTGGGCAAGCTTGTCACTTAGGAGGGCCAGACATTGATGAAGTATTTATGGTCAATGTTGCACATCCACTGGAACATAAGCAGCAGCTGCCCAATGTCTGTGTACCACAGTAGAAGCTAAGGTTACAAGCATGCAAACTCAAATGGTTTCCATCATGGCTATGGATTTCAACATGCAAAGAATGTCACAGCAGGCCAGCAATTTGTCCCCTAGCAAATTGTTTGAGTTCTGTGGCAACATCCCAAGAAGTGGCACTGTCTTCATGGTGCTCAAACCTGATGTCTTTCATAACAATATCAATGATTGTTCACTCATCTCTGCTACTCTGCCAGTCTCCTTGCTGTTGCTGGCCAGCTATCTAATTTAGACTTCCACCATCCATGGTGGGATGGTGCAGCCTAGCTCCATGATATTTAAGATCACTCTGAAAGGCTGTTTCTAATATTTGCTACTGAATTTCAGCATTTTCACAGCAGTCAGTCTCTAGGCCAGGAGCAAAAGGGAATGTTCAGCATGTCATGTGACAGCATGGATTTCACAGTTTCTGTTCTTTGTTTCAAAACTATTCATTCATGGGATGTAGGTGTTATTGGCTAGGCCAGCATTTTATTGCCCATAGCTATTTGTCCTGTGGGCAGTTAAGAGTCGATCACATAGGTGTGTGTGTGTGTGTGTGTGTGTGTGTGTGCGCGCAGTCACATGTAGACCAGACAAAGTAAGGTGAGCAGATTACCTTCCATAAAGGGCATCATTGAGCAGGTGGATATTTACAATAATTGACAGTAGTTACATGGCGACTAATAGTCCAGCTATTAATTTTAGATTTTTCTTTAAATAAAATTTTACCATCTGCCAAGGTGGGATTTGAACTCATTTCTTTAAAAAGTTAACCTGTGGTCCCAAAACTATACTGTAGTGACATTCCTGCTATACTGCCACCTTTCCTGGTTAGACATTAGAGTTAGTGACTAGCCTTCATTGAACAGCAGCCACCCTGTCATTTGTTCTGGTGACTCAAATGTACCTGACATGCAAGAATAGAACATAGAACATTACAGCGCAGTACAGGCCCTTTGGCCCTCAATGTTGCGCCGACCTGTGAAATGAATCTGATGCCTATCTAGCCTACACTGTTCCATTATTATCCATATGTCTATCCAATGCTCATTTAAATGGCCTTAACATCTGCGAGTCTACCACTCTTGCAGGCAGGCCGTTCCAAGCCCCTACTAATCTCTGAGTAAAGAAACTACCCCTGATATCTGTCCTAAATCTATCACCCATCAATTTAAAGTTATGTCCCCTCGTGCTAGCCTTCACCATCTGAGGAAAAAGGCTCTCACTGTCCACCCTACCTAACCCTCTGATTATCTTATACATCTCGATTAAGTAACCTCTCAACCTTTTTCTTCCTGATGAAGAGCTTGTGCTCGAAACGTCGAATTCCCTATTCCTGAGATGCTGCCTAACCTGCTGTGCTTTAACCAGCAACACATTTTCAGCTCCAATGAAAACAGTCTAGTTCGGTCAACCTTTCCTCGTAAGACCTTTCTTCCATATCAGGCAGTATCCTCGCATACATCTCCTCTAAACCTTTCCAAAGCTTCCATATCCTTCCTATAATGTGGTGACCAGAACTGTATTCAACACTCCAGATGCAGCCTTACCAGTGTCTTGTACAGCTGAAGCATGACCTCGTGGCTCCGAAACTCAATCCCTCTATCAATAAATACCAACACATTATATGCCTTCTTAACAACCCTATCAACCTGGACGGCAACTTTCAGGGATTTATGCATCGGGACACCGAGATCTCTCTGTTCATCTACACTGCCAAGAATTTTACTATTATCCCAGTAATCTCTATTCCTGTTACTTTTTCCGAAGTAAACTTCCTCACACTTTTCTACATTACATTCCATTTGCCACTTCTTAGCCCAGTTCTGCATCTTGTCAATGTCCCTCTGTAACCCATAATAACCTTCGGCACTGTCTGCAAATCTGCCTACCTTAGTGTTATCCACAAAACTACTAACTCATTCTTCTATGCCAACCTCCAGATCATTTATAAAAATGACAAACAGCAATAACCTACTGCATATTGAAGATATTTTAGACTGGAGGATTTGCTGTCCTGGTAAGACAGCAGCTGAACATTGAGAGAGTGGAACCCTTTTCAGTTTTGGTCCATGACAAAGTTGACATGAGGTGCCCACAAAGCCATGAGCATGAAATCCATGGCACCTATCCATATGGGGAATCATGAAATCCTAGCAAAGTCACATTCTCAATCTGTCTCTGGTAACATAGAATGAAATGTACAGAGCTCTCTTTGAATAGAGAACCTTAGCATCCTCCCTGATGCAAAAGTGAATGGTGAACTGTAAGAGGATGCAACTATCTCCAGCTCCAATTGGGAAGAAGCCAGATGCAGAGGTTCATTATTACATTGTCACTGCCAATAGTCTTTCCCGTGCTCTGAGGCTGCAGCTGTGGCTGAGCAGTTGGAAGGTTTTAATGGGATATCTTTATTCAGCATATATTTCGTAAAATGTTTCTATGGAGGTTCAGTTGGAGAATTTTTCGATAAATACCCTGGGCTAACATGGCCTTCTGCTGACAGCCTTTCTCCATTGAATCTTCCTCCATCTTTTAGCAGCTTCTCCTGTTATGTGTGTCTCTATTCATTCTCCTTGTGATTATATATTCAATGAAGGCTAGTCACTAACTCTAATGTATAACCAGGAAAGGTGGCAGCATAGCAATAATGTCACTACAGTATCGTTCTAGGACCACAGGTTAACATTCTAAAGAGATTGCCTATATCTGGGAGTATTGCATGGAAACTTAGAAATCTGCAAAGCATTTTTCAGTGCTGACCACACACTCCCTGTAGACCTTTGCAATTTAAAACAATGATAAAATTCCAGAAAATACAGCAAGATGAAGTCTACCAAAAATCTTGGTATTGCCATATAATAGTGTTGCCAGGGGTTCCTCCTGCCAATGAGCACATTCAGCCATGCAAAGTTAACAGAGGTCTTTGGCCCGAACACCGAACCCCAAAATGACATTGCCTGCTGCTTGAAATCATGATCTGTATGTTTCCATTAGTCAGTCACTGTGCACAAAAATGTCGACATCAAAACACAGTCTGGCGCAATGTGTTTCCCATCACTAGGTCTGTATGTGAATTGTGGAAACTATTTGAAACTCTAAGGACACTCATAGCACCCACAGAACAGATAAGTCCAATTTCTGACTTTTTCCATTGGTCTGACACAATAGATCTGAATTACCAGGTTACTCAGCTCTCTTAACAGAGCAGCTCAACATTGTGAGTAGTTTAATTTGTTTTCATGTTCTTCTGAAATCCTATTCCCAATATCTTTTCCACAATAACTACAAGCAGCTCTTTGCCATTGCAGTTAAGAAAATCTGATCAGCTATCCTTGCTGCTTCCTTTGTTTCACTAGCCCACAAGCCAAACTTCCTCTAACCCTCGCTCCCTCCCTTCACCACCCCCCACCCCTCTCCCCTCCCCCACCCCTGCTTTTACATTGGCCTTTTGGCTTTCTGCAATGCCTCTCCTAACAAAGCTATCTCCAAGCTCATTTTGTCTATGAGACTCACTTCCTGTTCACTCGGCCCTATTTCCACTACACTGCTGCCAACACAAGTGTCCTCTCCAGCACCCATTTTAGCTGATACTGTCAACAGTGTTATTTTACCACCTGAGCCAGTTGATGAAGTAAGAAATGAGACACTAAAGCTTGGAGACTCAGGGCACCTTCCAAAATGGCAGATGGGACCTGGATCCAGACGTGTTAACCCTATTTCAGACAAACCCTATTTTTACCGGGGTGAAAGAAAGAGGCACAGACCTGACTCCCCCATATTGCATACCTGAACTCAGCAGGGCCAACTGAACCCAGGGCTGAATTCAAATAGATTGAATTTTCATTGGAGCAAGGACCTCATTCCGCAGTTTAAAATTAAAAATCTTCACTAACCTCCAGCCATCAATACTCGTGTGCAGGCACACACAAGAAAATAGAAAATGATATGCACTCATAAGAAACAAAAAAATGATCAGTAATTGCAAAGAATATACCTGTATTGATTTTCTATTCCATGGTGGGCGGCACGGTGGCACAGTGGTTAGCACTGCTGCCTCACAGCGCCTGAGACCCGGGTTCAATTCCCGACTCAGGCGACTGACTGTGTGGAGTTTGCACGTTCTCCCCGTGTCTGCGTGGGTTTCCTCCGGGTGCTCCGGTTTCCTCCCACAGTCCAAAGATGTGCGGGTCAGGTGAATTGGCCATGCTAAATTGCCCGTAGTGTTAGGTAAGGGGTAAATGTAGGGGTATGGGTGGGTTTCGCTTCGGCGGGTCGGTGTGGACTTGTTGGGCTGAAGGGCCTGTTTCCACACTGTAAGTCTAATCTAAACCTCTGACCTGACTAAAGCATGAAACTGTATTTAACAACTGTTCATTTTTAGTCAGAACTATCTGAAGCACTTTAAACTGACAAGCAGGGATTGAATACAAGCAGATGTTTGGAGTTCTTTAACTTCCGACTGTGAATATAAACTGATTATTAGATTTTCTATCAATTTATCTGTGATATGAAAGCTGCACTAACAAGAAAAGACAAAGAAAAAAGAAACAATTCTCAATGCCATTTCACATTTGGACTCAAATACAAAGTAGGATGTTGTAAATTGGAAAAAGCTGGAAATGTGTTAACATACACAGATGATAAAAGGCAGGTTTCAGAGATTCTTGTCATGGTTATTGATTCACACCATAGGTATGTACAGCAGCAGTTAGGAAATAAAAACAGAAGTCTGGCTCATTGTAAATGGTAGCTAAGGTACGCAAGTAAATAGTGATAAAACAGTAACTGATTCAAATTATATTGATCCAAATGAATTCCATTCTGCATACAATAAACTCAAGCCACTAACTGATTGCTTTTTTTGGCTAATAGCTCATGTGGCCTATTTAGTGAAAAGTCAGCCGCACCACTGTGACTACATACACTGAATATATCCTTTTCCTGTATGTCTGGAGGGGTTGACAAGTTGTAAATCTTCTTACTCTCACTGGGCCTCTTCCTCTACCTGGCTTCGCACTCACTCTCAACACAAACAGTCTGCTTCTGTGCAAGTCTCTCCTCAATCTTCCTCTTTATGATTTAATTAATCCAACAATTTTTCATACTTCCTTGTGCAGAAAATCTCACCAAGTAATTGATGATAAAGGAAGATTTGTGTATCCTTCAACTCTTGTTGGTGATAAATATTAAATACAATGTAGATCTTTCCTCATAGGTCAAGTGAAGATAAATTATGTTGTGGGACTAAAAATTGTCTAAATATACGATGTGATTAACCAGAAAGAACATGAGATAAAAACACTTCATTTCTTTTTGGTTGATTATTCTAAATTCAGTTATTCTGAAATGCAACAGTAAACACCAAACTAGCAACGTTGTCATTAAAGATTAAATGGATGTACTACTTTGTATGGAATTGCAGCCAATTGTGGAATTCCAACTCAAGGAGCATGAGAAGTCCAAAGGGAATGAATACTGTTATGGTCCCAGTTGATGGTAATAGTCAGATCCCAGAATGAAACCTGGCTTGATAGATCATAAGTTTTACTTTTCTTTTTGCTGACTCTGAAGGTCATTCATTGAACATTTTCACACGAGGTTGCCAATGTACTTGCAAAAAAACATAAGTGTCATAACAGAAAAGAAAAGCACAATGTATGTTACACGAGACAAGAACAATCAGAATGGTCTCATTACAAAGGGGAAGTAATATTCCTTATTTTGTCCCCAGCAACATGCAAACCTCTATGAAGAGTCAATCGTATCTTCATGTAAAACCTTGCTCAGCTGGCATGGTTACACTCAGTTTCATTTGATAAACGTTTACACACTAAAATTTTGCTAATGTCTTTATTTAATGTATCTCTCTGTCATCTAACTGAGCTCACTTGTCCTTAACATGGATCTTTAAGAACAAACAATAAAAAAGAAAGAACAATACAGGATAGGAACAGCTCCTTCAGCCCTTCAAGCTTGTGTCACTACATTTTGCCTTTCCATATTAAAACTGTCTTCACTTACAGAATCTGTATCTCTCTATTCCCTTCCTATTCGTGTGTTCATCCATATGTTTCTTGAGTGCTGCTATTGTGACTGCTTCCATCATCTCCTTTGGCAGCCTGTTCCAGGCATTCATCTCCTTTTGCATGAAAAACATGCCTCGCACATCTCTTTTAAATTTCACCTCTCACACCTTGAACCTATGTCCCCTAGTAATTGACCCTTCTATCCTTGGAAAAAGCATCATACTTTCTACTCTATCCATGCTATTCACAATCTTATAAATTTCTGTCAAGTCGCCCCACAACCTCCTGTGTTCCAGTGAAAACAAACCCAGTATATGCAACCTTTCTTCATAGGTAAAATCCCGAATAGCAGGTAACATCCTGGTACCCTCTCCGAAGCATCCACATCATTCTGGTAGTATGGTGATGCGAACTGTAGGCAATATTCCAAGTGTGGCCTAACTAAATCCTATAAAGCTACACCACAGTTTGTACATCCTTACACTCAAATCCCTTTCCATTGAAATCAAGTATGCCATAGGATTTTTAAAAATTACCTTATCTACCTGTGTTGCCACCTTCAATGATCTGTGGACTTACACGCCAAGATCTCTCTGCATATCAATACTCCCAAGGATTCTGCTATTCACGGTATAATTTCCACCTGTATTGATCTTCCAAAATGCATCACCTCACATTTGTCCAGATTAATCTCTATCTGCCACTTTGGTGCACAAGCCTCCAACTGATCTATATCCTGCTGTATCCTCCAACAATCCTCTTCACCATCCATAACTCCACCAATCTTTGTATCGTCCGCAAACTTCCTAATTAGACCAGTTACATTTTCCTCCAAATCATTTATGTAGACAATGAACAGCAGAGGTCCCAGCACTGATCTCCATGGAACATCACTAGTCACAGGTCTCCATTCCAAAATGCATCCTTCCACCGCTACCCTCTATCTCCCAAGACTAAGTCAGTTCTGTATACATCTTGCCAGCTCATACCATATGACTTCACCGTTTATATCAGTCTGCCATGAGGGACCTTGTTAAAGGCTTAAATTCATGTCTTCAACAGCTTTGTTGAGGATATGTCGACAGTTTCTTTCCTGAAGCTTTCTTTACACTGACTTTCAAGCACTCAACTCAAGACTTCTTCTCAGCCCTAACTGCTTAGAGACTGCTAATAACAACACCCTAGCTGTTACACCTCTACTCATCGAGTCATAGAGATGTGCAGCATGGAAACAGACCCTTCAGTCCAACTCGTCCATGCTTACCAGATCTTCTAGCCTAGTGCCATTTGCCAGCATTTGGCACATATCCCTTGAAACCCTTTCTATTCATACAGCCATCCAGATGCCTTTTAAATGCTGTAATTGTATCAATCTCCACCACTTCCTCTGGTAGCTCATTCCATACACACACCACCCTCTGTGTGAAAAAGTTACCCCTCAGGTCCCTTTTATGTTTTTCCCCTCTCACCCTGAACCTAGTTCTGGACTGCCCCACTCCAGGGAAAAGACCTTGTCTCATTACCCTATCCATGCCCCTCATGATTTTATAAACCTTTATAAGGTCACCACTCAGCCTCCGATGCTACTGAAAAAACAGCCCCAGCCTATACAGCTCAAATCTTCCAACACTGGCAACATCCTTGTAAATCTTTTCCAAAAGCGGCCTAACCAATGTCCTGTACAGCCGCAACCTGGCATTCTAACTCCAATACTCACAGCTGTGACCAACAAAGGAAAGCATGCCAAATGTGTTCTTCATTATCCTATCAATCTGTGAATCTACTTTCAAGAAACTATGAAACTTTGTTCAGGTCTCTTTGTTCAGCAACACTCCCCAAGTCCTTATAATTAGGTGTATAAGTCCTGCTCTGATTTGCTTTTCCAAAATGCAGCATCTTGTGTTTATCTAAATTAAACTCCACCTGCAACCCCTCAGCCTATTGGCCTAACTGATCAAGATCCCATTGTAATCTGAGGAAACCTTCTTTGCTGACCAGTACCTCTCCAATTTTGGTGTCAGCTTCAAACTCACCAACTATATCTCCTATGTTCACATCCAAATCATTTATGCAAATGATGAAAAGCAGTCAACCCAGTGCTGATCCTTGTGGTACACCACTGGTCACAGGCCTCCAGCCTGAAAGTAAACCTCCTCCACCACCCTCTGTCTTCTATCTTCGAGCAGTTCTGTATCCAAATTTCTTACTGCATGAACCTGGGTATAGCTATTCTCTCCATCCCGGCACCAAAAATCTCAAGTCAGCAAATACCTTCGTAATTATCTCCCCAGGTTTCCCAGTAATTTAGCTAATATCACATGACTTATTGGAATTTTTTAAACTCACTGATCAAAATACCTTTCTGACCATAAAAGTAACAAGTTAGACTTTTACAGTACTGCAAATTAAAATCTATTTTTCTTCCACTTTAGAATTCTAGATCCCAAATGGTAATAATGTATTGACATTATTCTTAATTGATATTGAATTATATCTCAAACATATTCACTTCCTTCTGTGACAATCTCTAGACCTGCACATTGTACACCTCAGAACTTCACTACTGAAAGTTTTTGGTTTTCTGATATCTTGCAACTTGTCCTTTTTAGGTAGTTTTTTTTGTTTGCAGCTGGTTACTTAAATTCACTTCCTGTAACTTCTTTGGTGCACAATTCTAACAGCAGTATTCATACTCCTTCAAATTTTAAAGCCTATTTAATAAGCCCACTTATTTCATGCACCTTCTATTAGACCTGTCAATAGGTATCCCTATTTGGATTACAGAATGCCTATGAATGAAGGAAGTTGTGCTTGTAACTCAGATGTCTGGCACCAATGCATTGAAGCACAGGGATTACAATATTCAATATACAATACTCAGGCTTAATTATTGGCTAACATAGTGCCACCATTTAAGAAAGGTAGTAAGGAAAAGCCAAAGAACTATAGACTAGTGAGCCTGATATCAGTGGTGGGCAAGTTGCTGGAGGGAATTCTGAGGGACAGGGTTTACATGTATTTGGAAAGGCAAAGACTGATTACGGATAGTCAGCATGGCTTTGTGCAAGGGAAATCATGTTTCATGAACTTGATTCAATTCTTTGAAGAAATAATGAAGAGGACTGATGAGGGGAGAGCAGTGCACTTGATCTATATGGACTTCAGTAAGGCGTTCAACAAGGTCCCTCAAGGTAGACTGGTTAGCAAGGTTAGATCTCATGGAATGAAGGGAGAGCTAGGCATTGGGATACAGAACCGGTCAAAGGTAGAAGACAGAGGACGGTGGTGGAGGGTTGCTTTTTGGATTGGAGGCCGGTGACCAGTGGTGCGTCACAAGAATCGGTGCTGGGTCCAATGCTTTTCATCATTTATGTAAATGATTTGGAAGTGAACATAGTGGGTGTGGTTAGTAAGTTTGCAGATGACACCAAAATTGGATGTTTAGTGGACAGCGAAGAAGTTTACCTCAGAGTACAACAGGATCTTGATCAGATGGGCAAATGGGCAGATGGCAGATGGAGTTTAATTTAGATAAATGTGATGTGCTGCATTTTGGAAAGGCAATCAGAGCAGGACTTATACACTTAATTATAAGGTCCTGGGGAGGGTTGCTGAACAAAGAGACCTTGTAGTGCAGGTTTATCGTTCCTTGAATGTGGAGTCACATGCTGATAGGATAGCGAAGAAGGTGTTTAGTATGCTTTCCTTTCTTGGTCAGCGTATTGAGTATAGAAGTTGGGAGGTCATGTTGCGGCTGTAAAGGACATTGGGTAGGTCACTTTTGGAATATTGTGTGCAATTCTGGTCTCCTTCCTATCGGAAGAATGTTGGGAAACTTGAAAGGGTTCAGAAAAGATTTACAAGGATGTTGCCAGGGTTGGAAGATTTGAGCTATAGGAAGAGGCTGAATAGGGTGGGGCTGTTTTCACAGGAGCATCAGAGGCTGAAGTGTGACTTTAAAGATCCTAAAGACTAGGATCCGAGAGCACAGCCTCAGAGTGAAGGGGTGATCCTTTTGAACTGATCCTTCGCAATGTTGCCTGAGAGTGCCTGGGACATTAGTTCGATTCCAGCTTTGGTCGACTGCCTGTGTGGAGTTTGCACATTCTCCCTGCGTCTATGTGGGTTTGCTCCGGTTTTTTCTCACAGTTCAAAGGTTAGATGGATTGACCATGCTGAATTGTCGAGTAGTGACTGAGGGTGTGCAGGCTAGGTGGACTAGCCATGCTAAATACAGAGATAGGTTAGGGGACTGGATGGGATACTCTGTGAAGGGTCAGTAGCCTTTTTCTGCACTGGGGATTCTATGAAATTTATTCAGTCAGAAGATGGCGAATCTGTGAAAATCATTGCCACAGAAGGCTGTGGAGGCGAAGTCGTTGGGTGTATTTATGGCGAAGATAGATAGGTTCTTGATTAGTAAGAGAATCAAAGGTTACAGGATGAATATAGGAGAATGGGCCTGAGAAACATATCAGCCATGATCGAATTCATAGATTTGTACAATGCAGAAAAGGTCCTTCGGCCCATCAAGTCTACACGGACATAACATTGACTTTACCACTAAAGTTGCTCTAATCCCAATTTCCTCATTTGTCCCATATCCTTGAATGTTATGATATTTGAAGTGCTCACCCAAATATATATTTTAAAGGTTGTAAGGTTTCTGACCTCCACTATCTTTTCAAGAGTGCATTCTGGATTCCCACCACCACTGAGTGAAGAAGTTTTTGTTCCTAAATCCCCTCTGAACCTCCTGCACCTTACCCTAAAACAATGCCCTTTCATGTTTGACCCCTTAACTAAGGGGAACAGCTGCTCTCTATTCACCTTGTCCATGCCCCTCATATCTTATACACCTTTACTATGTTCCCTCTCAGTCTTCTCTGCCATAGCAAAAACACCCAAGCCTACCTTGTCTCTCCTTATAGCTCAATTTATCCAAACCAGAGAAAATCTTAGTGAATTGCCTCTAGACCCCCTCCAGTGCTATCACATCCTTTCTATACTGAGATGATCAGAACCGCACATAATACTCAAGCTGTGGCCTGACCAATGATCTGTATAACGTTACCTCCTTGCTCTTATACTCTGTGCCATGACTGATGAAAGCAAATATTCCACATGCCTTCTTTATTATCCTACTCATGTGCTGTGCTGACTTCAGGAATCTGTGAATAATTACCCCAAGTTCTCTCTGTTCCTCTAAGCTACCCAGTGAATGCCATTCATTAAATACTCCCTCATTAGATTAGATTACTTAGAGTGTGGAAACAGGCCCTTCGGCCCAACAAGTCCACACCAACCCGCCGAAGCACAACCCACCCAGACCCATTCCCCTACATTTACCCCTTCACCTAACACTACGGGAAATTTAGCATAGTGCTGCCTACCTGCATACCTGCATATTTTTGGACTGTGGGAGGAAACCAGAGCACCCGGAGGAAACCCACGCAAACTCCACGCAGAGAGTCGCCCAAGATGGAAATTGAACCCGGGTCTCTGGCGCCGTGAGGCAGCAGTGCTAACCACTCATCTTGATTCTTCTTCCAAAGTGCATCACCATGCACTTGTGAGGATTAGATACAATCTGCCACATCTATATTTCCCTGTAACCTACAACCATCTTCTTCACTATTAACCACTCTATCAATCTTGGTGTCATCTGCAAATTTGCTTAACATTCCCCACACATTTTCAACCATATAATTTATGTACTTAACAAACAGTAAGGGTTCCAGTACTGATTCTTGAGGTACACCGCTGGACACCAGCCTCCAATCACTCAAAACATTTCTGATCCATCTCGCCAAGTTTTCTTGAATTCCATTTGTTTTATCCATCTCAATCAGTTTCCCATGTGGGACCTTGTCGAAAGCTTTCCTAAAACCAATTAAAACTACATCAACTGAATGTCCCTCATTTACATACTTGATCAAATTTTCAAAAATGCTAACAAATTTATTAGGCATGTTCACCTCATTGACAAAGACATGCTGACATGCTGACTATTCCTTATTAACCCATGCCTTTCCAAGTGGGTATTAATTTGCACCTTAAGCCTTTTCTCCAATAGTTTCCCTACCACTGACTTGAGACTCACTGGTTACTGGTTCATCTCTATTACCTTTCTTCGAAAGTGGAACCACATTATCCATCCTCCAGTCCCTGGCACATCCCCCCAGCCAGAGAGGGATCAAAAATTTGTGTCAAAGCCCCTGCCTTACCTCCTACAGCAGCCTGGGTGCAGTGCATCTAGACCAGGGTATTCGTCTGTTTTTAAGCCTGACAGATACTCCAAAACCTCCCATTTCCTTTGTCAAACTGCACAAGTTCCTCACAGTCCCCTTTCCTGAATTTCATACCTATGTTCTCCTTTTCCAGCGTGAAACCCAAAGAAAAGTATTCATTCAACACCTTTTCAATGTCCTGTGGCTTCAAACACAGGTTGCCCCCTTGGTCCGGAATGGATCCTATTCTTTCTCATGTTAACGTGTTAGTTTTAATGTACTTATAAAACATCTTGGGATTCTCCCTAATCTTATTCACTAGTCCTTTCTTATGTCCCATTTTTCCTCTTCTATTTGCGTTATTAAGTTCCCTCTTGCACTTCCTGTATTCCTCTAGGGCAGCGGCTGAAATGTTGGAGTAGATTTGATGGGCTGACTGGCTTAATTCTGCTCTTGTATCTATGGTCTTACATCCCTTCCATTCTCATTTCTTTTCTCTCTTGCTTGAATGATCTAAGTCATTAATCCATCAGCAATTCCTTTTCCCTTGCAAATTCCACAAATGTTTTCAGGTTTTACTCTTGAAGTCCTAAGATTCAATTGATAAGCTTCAGGCACAAGCTTATAAGCATTCAGTATAGTCTCTTTGACAGTTTTATACACCACATATTGTTCTTTTGCCAAACTGGCATAAATGGCCATAGCTGTACCTGCCAAAATACTGCAATATTAAGGACCAAACCTCTTCTGGGTGATATAATTTGTCTGACTACCTTTTCAAGTGATATAAGATACCAATCAACATTAAATTTAGGCACTGTGTAGGTTCTTGGTTAAATCAAACCCCTCATTGGAATTAGAATCATTACATGAGCTACTATCTCTTCCTTCTTTTTTTTCAAAGATTCTCTTTTGCTAAATCATGTTCTTTAATTTCCTTATCACTTCAGAGTTCACGTTTTCTCAACTCCATTTCTCTTTTCTGTTTCAAGTTTTTAATTTACTCTTTCTATCTCATTTCTAACAGTGTTCTATGAATCCCGGTTGTGACATTCCAACTTCAGGTTTCCTATCACCAGCCAAATACAAAATCCACTGACTACTAACTCAACCCAAATTCACAAAAAAATAACATTAGAAATTATCCATATAAATTCAATAGTTTGCATCATACCATAAAACAGACAGACAGAAAGGACAGGTAGCTGTCATTGCCTGAAACCCATTTAGGAGATCCCTCCATTAAGATCAATTAAATTGATGTGAAGAAAGTCAATCAATTGCATCATTTTGCAAATTGAAATAGGGAAAATACAAATACTATTGTCATATATAATCACGGGGAGATGGGAATGAAGGCACAGAGAAACTGGACTATAGTATGAATAAACTATGAAAATGATAATAGGAATATTCTTTATTGGGAAGGGGATGTACTAGACCTTGTATAGGGGAATGAACCTGGTTAGGTAATCAAAGTTTCACTGGGGGAGCATTTTGGGATAGTTTTAAGATAGTTATGGATGAAGTTAAGACTGGTCTTTAGGTGGAAATGCTAAATTGGGGAAAGGCTAATTACAACAGTTTTAGGCAGGAAATGGAGAAATTGGATTGAATCAGAGAATCCCTACAGCATGGAAGCAGGTCATTTGGCCCAACGAGTCCACACCAATCCTCTGAAGGTTATCCCACCCAGATCCAAGCCCCTGCACTATCTCGGTAACACTGCATTTCCCATGGTGAATCCATCTAACCTATACATCCCTGAACACTACAGGCAATTTAGTATGGCCATTTCACCTAACCTGCACATCTCTGGACTCGGGGAGGAAACCGGAGCACCTGAAGGAAACCCACGAAGATATGGGGAGAATGTGCAAAGTCCGCACAGTCACCAGGATTGGAATCGAAACTGGATCCCTGAGGCTGTGAGACAGCAGTGCTAACCACTGAGCCATCATGCTACTCTAAAGTATACAGGTCCTTTGTTCCTGTGTGGTTATGAATCACTCCAATTAATAGCCGAATGTGCTAACAGATTGTGCCATAGAAAGGGGCAGATTGGAGCAGCTGTTTCAAGGTAAATCCACATCTGACATACATGAGTCGTTTAAAAGCCAGTTGATCAGAGTTCAGGACGAACATGTTCCTGTGAGAAGGAAAGATAAGGATGGCAAGATAAAGGAATCCTGGATTACAAGAGATGGCCACATGTGAGATCCCAGAAGACTAAGAATAGCCAAAGTTCCTTTGTTTAAAGAGGGATAATCCAAGAAATTATAGACTAGTGACCCTTATGGAAATTATTGGAGAAGGTTCTTAGGGATAGGGTTTACTTGCATTTGGAAAATAATGAACTTATTAGGGATGGTCAGCATAGCTTTGGCGGGGAGGTCTTATCTCACAACTTTGATTGAGTTTTTTGAGGAAGTGATGAAGATGATTAAGGGTACTATGGCCAATGTAGTCTGCACGGACTTTATTAAAGCATTTGACGAGGGGCGTCATGGTAGGTTGGTCCAAAAGATTAAGTCACATGGGAATTATAGTTAGTTAGTAAATTGGATTCAAAATTGGCTTGGTCATTGAAGACAGAGTTGTTGCAGAAGAGCATTTTCCTGACTGGAAGTCTGTGACTGGTGGTGTTCTGCAAAGATCAGTATTGGGACCTCTGCTGTTTGTATTTTATATCAGTAATTTGGATGAAAATGTTAGTCATCTGATTAGTAAGTTTGGAAATAACATGAAAATTAGTGGAGTAGTGTGTAGTGAAGAAGGTTGCCAAAGAATACAGCAGGAAATAGATTAGTTGAAAAGTTGAATCAAGAAATTCATCTGGACTAGCATCACTACTTGGGGTGATAGCTCCTTAAAGGTAGTAAGACAATTGGAAAAGGTGTTAAAAAAAGGTGCACAACATGCTTGCCTTCATCGGTCAAGGCATTGAGTATAAAAGTTGGCAAATCATGTTGCAGCTGTATAAATCTTTAGTTAGGCCACATTTGGAGTATTGTGTGCAGTTCTAGTTGTCACACTATAGAAAAGGTGAGGAGGTTTTGGAAAGGGTGCAGAAGAGGTTTACCAAGATCTTGCCTTGATTAGAGTGTGTTAGCTAGAAGGATAGGTGGGACAAACCTGGATTATTTTCTGCCAGAGCATCCTGAGGGGCAACCTGATTGAGATATATAAAATTATGAGAGGTAGGATTAGACAAGCTGTTGAAGTCTTTTTCTCAGAATTCAAATGCTAAATACTAGGGGATATATGTTCAAAGTGAGAGGGTGAATAATGTTTAAAGGAGATCTGTGAGACAAGTGTTTTACACAGACGGTATAGGTACTGGAACAAGTTGCAGGGTGACGTGGCAGAAACTGATCAGTTAATAATGTTTAAGAGGTATTTAGACAAATACATACACAGGCAGGGAATAGAGGAATGCTGCTTAAAAATGTGTTTCTGGAAAAGCGCAGCAGGTCAGGCAGCATCAAAGGAGCAGGAGAATCGACGTTTCGGGCATAAGCCCTTCTTCAAGAAGGCTTATGCTCGAAACGTCGATTCTCCTGCTCCTTTGATGCTGCCTGACTTGCTGTCCTTTTCCAGCAACACATTTTTAAGCTCTGATCTCCAGCATCTGCAGTCCCCACTTTCTCCTAATAGAGGAATGCTGACCATGTTCAGGCAGATGGGGTTCATTTAGAAAGGCATCACGGTCAGTGCACACATGGTGAGCTGAATGGCCTGTTTCTGTGCTGTATGCTCTATATTGTATGAGGTCCTCTGGAATAGGCAGGTGCATTTTCAACTTGAGAGTTCAAGCCCTAGTTTACCCCACCTTTTGTGGATGGTCAAGGATCTATTCTAAACCATACCCTTTGCCACAACTGAAGCTTGCCATCAAGATGGACTCAGATTCTTGTCAAGGGAGACAAAATTTAAGGTCACAACAAATGGTACAACAAATGTCTCAATGCTGCATGTACTGTCAGCATAGGTACATCATCACTCACACATCAGTCCATCGACACCCCTGAAAGGCAATGCATGGTTACCAGAACTCAACATGGCTTTCACTACCATTAACGCCATCAATATAATTCCTGTACCAGTCACCAAGATGTATCTTCCAGTTTGTGTAGCCATTCAGACCTCGACTTTAGAAATGAGCAGATGAAACTAGCAGCACACACTGGGTTGAGTAATAAGTTGACTGAAAATGATCCACATTTATCTTTATGAAAAGAAGAGAAATGTAAATTTACCTGGAAGCAATTCTTCCCAATTCCAGCAAACACAGACATACTTCTCTGGGTTGTTTATGAAGGACTGTAAACATAAGGCATGAAGAATAATTAGTGCTTTAATGCTAACTATTAAACAGCACTGCTGTGCAAAATATTTTTATAATGTTTATGCTTCAATTAATTATAGTAGTTTTCACTTTATGACTTCGTTTTAATTTGTGTTCATGCCACACATTCCTTTTAACGTTTCAGTGCAGGCTGTGTTGTCCTTGGACAAGTTTTCAAACTTTAATTTGCAATTTTACAAGAAGTATTTTAAAAATCATGGATTTAATCCATTTTCTCATGTAAGTCTACTTTTTGTGAAGAAATTAATGCTACACAACAAAGCAGAATATTTGTAAAACTAAAATACTTTAGTGTCGTGCAATTAACTGCTCATTTCAACGTCACAAACTGAGTTCAGTAAGAACTGAAGTCATGCATTTTCTTAGTTCCAGTCCTCAGTTGTTGGAGTTGTACTTATCTAGACAAAGGGAGAATACTCCATCACACTACTCTTTTTTGTCTTGTAGATGTTGGACATTTGGGACTCCTCAGGTGAATTTCACACTAGAGAATACTCAGATGTAAGTTCTTCTCCAACTACAGCATTTTATGCCCCTCTGCTTAGATTTCTGGTTGATTGCATAGCCCAGATTTGATCAGGATTAATGCGATTAAATATTTAAGTCAGGCAGCAAGACTGTCCCTTACATGGACATGATCATTTCCAGGCACTTACATGGCACAAAAGTATACTTGACACATATCAGTCCGAACTTCGTTAAATGTAGGTCTTGTATACGGCACTGTGTTTCAATATCTGAAGAACAGATATTGTTATTTGCAACAACCCCAGTTCTGATAACCTACATTTGCCCTTGGAAAAATAATATCTTGATTTTTAAATTATCTTCCTTGTCTTTAAACATGTCCACGGTTTTGTCGTTCCTAACTCTACAATGTCCTCTTGCCCAAGAACACCCTATGCTATCTGCACTCCTCTAATTCTGGGCTCTTGATTATCCACAATTCCAACAATTCCACCATGACGGCCACACATCTCATTGCCCAGGATTTAAGCTCTATTATTGTGCCCCTCCACCTTTGTATGACCCTACTTTGCTATTGCCCTTTAAGATCCTTTGGATCCAATTGAATATTGACTGAAAAACAATTGTGCAATTCTCATTAGATTGCTAAATGCTCCACCCAAAGTGGGATGAGTAAACTTTTATGGCTGGGTTGTGGATTTGCAGCTTAGATTTTGGGCTGATTGGAGGGCTGCCCCTCACTCATTCTGAGTCCAATGGATAGGCAATCAAGACTGCCTGATTTCAATTCCCACATAACCAATAAATCAACATAACTCATGGCATCACATTCGAATGAGTTGTGGAGCCAAAGAATGCTATGGCCTGATTGCACCTTGTGCTGGCTCAGGTTTGCACAAAATAATGGAGCAAAGGAAACACATTCAGTCCTTAATTTGCATCCTTGGTGTAGGCCAACTCTCACATGAACTGCAAACTCCAGCATCCCAGTTGGAAGCTCCTGCCAGACAAGGGAAGAGTAAGGAGGGAAGTAGAAGTGCTAAATGGTTCGACTGTAACCTCCTTAAAAAGGAAGCTGATGATTGTGTGGGGAATTGTGGAGTGTCCACTAACATCCTTTAATTATCCTGGACAATGTGCACTGCCTCATACACCTGAAACTTTGGTCACAAGGACCTGGCCTCAGAAACCATGTATCAAATAGCTTTTTATGGTGCAAACACTGGGAGGAAAGAGGCTGGGTGTGCAACATTTCTAAGTATAGAATTTACCAAAAGCATCATAGAGCAGGCTTGCAGGACAAGGATCAAAGTGAACAATGACTGCATGCATTAAATTGTTATCTTCAAAGATCTGCTAAAATTACTGGCCACTCCCCTGGGCATCTTGCAGCATACAAGGAACCAGAGGTGAAAGATCCCCCTGCTGCTGTCCAGCCAGCAAAGCTACAACATCAATGGCAACCAGCAGCAAGCTGCCCACTGGCACCCAGTTTGTGTTCCACCAGGGCTGCTCAACCCTTGACCTCATTACAGCCTTGTTTGAAACACAGACAAAATAGCTGAATTGCAGAGGTGAGGTGAGAGTGATAGCCCTTGATGTCAAGGTCAAGTTTGACTGAGTGTAGCATCAAGGAGCCCGAACCAAACTGGAATCAGTGGGAATCAGTGGGAAAACTCTTTGCTGGTTGGCGTCATATTGCATATAGGAAGATGACTATTGCAAGTTAGTTATCTCAGCTCCAGAACATCTCTGCAGGACTTCCTCACAGTAGTGTCCTAACCCAACCATCATGAGCTGCTTCATCAACGATCTTCCCTCTATCTTTAGATCAGAAGTGGGGATGTTTGCTGAAGCTTATACAATGTTAACCATCATTTGTGACTCCTCAGATACTGAAGCAATCTATGTCCAAATGTGGTAAGACCCGAACAATATCCAGGCTTGGACTGAAAAGTGGCAAGTAATGCATGTGCCACACAAGTGCCAGGCAATGACCATCTCCAATAAGAGACCATCTAAACATCACCCCTTGACAATCAGTGGCATTACCATTACTGAATTTCCCACTATCAATAATATATCAATAATTAACTCACCATATAAATACAGTCTCCAAGACCAGTTCAAAGGCTAGGAATACTGTAGAAGAAATTCACCTCCTGACTCCCCAAATTCTGTCAACTATCTACAAAGTACAAGTCAGGAGTGTGATGGAATACTCCTCACTTGCCTGATGAGTGCAGCTCTGACAACACTCAAGAAACTTGACACCATCCAGGATAAAGCAGTCTGTTTGATTGACACCACAATTCAACACCAACCCCCCCCCCCCCCCAACTTCTGATGCACAGTAGCAGCAGTATGTACTGTCTATAACATGCACTACAGAAATTCATCAAAGATCCTTAGACTGTAGCTTCCAACCCCAAGACCACCACCATCTGGTAGGGCAAAGGCAGCAGATACATTGAAACATCTCCATTTGCAAGTTCTCCTCCAAGCCACTCACCATCCTGACTTAGAGATAAGTCAGCATTCCTTCATTATCACTGATTCACAATCCTGAAATTCCCTCCCTAATGACATTGTGCATCTATCTACAATATAGGGACAGCAGTGTTTCAAGAAGGCACCTTATCACTATCTTTTCAAGGGTAACTTGGGATGGGGTGTAAATGCTGATTCAGTTAACGACGTCAATATCTCACAAGTGAATACAAAACAAGGCAAAAGTGAACACTGGCAGAAACTACATCTGTCTGACAGGCAATGATGAAGACAATTGAGGATGGTCTAGGAGACAATCCCATGTTGATTCCTTGAACATGATGGTGGCCTTTAATTTTTATTGGTGCATCATTTCAAGGAATAACTGAAGAACTCTGCAGAAGTTTGCAAGCATCTGCTCATTAATGTTTCTGGGCAGTGACTGATGTTCTCTTTGCTAAAACAGACTCATTTATTTCCTTCGCCTTGGATACAGGGAGCTAGGGTTATTGGCTTTATTGCTAGATCAGGTTTTTCAAAAGTATAGCATGGTATCAATCTCTACGAAAGAGTGCCCTAACAGCAACCATCAGTATTCATCAATAGAAAAGGTTTTCATTCTATGAATGTGCAGATTATCAGAGGGCACACCGCTGTATGCAGTATCCAGGATCTGTCATGGCTCTTAAATTCTGGAGCACTCACATTAGCCTGCATTTTATTCCAAAATCCCTTGAGTACTTACATGACTGGTTGCTCAGTGACAAGGCTATGTCCTCATGAGCTGGCTAATGACACCTATTCAGAATCCTCAAACTGATGCTGAGGAGAAGTACAACACTGCATGTCTTTACAAAGGCCAGGTCATGGACCTTTGAAAATGAGAGTCTGAAGCTTCATCCACTCAGGTGGTTCACTGCTGTATAACACAGACAGAGCATCCTTCATCATTGCAGTTTGTTGCATTCTCCACAATCTCCCTCAAATAAAGGTGGGACAGCATCACTTGGCAATGCCCAAATCCCATGAATGAATGAAAAAAAGATGTCATAGGTTAATACCTAACTTTTAACTGTGCCTTTTATCTTAACCAAGAAGAATAATTTGCATGAAAAGAAAATACCAATAAAATTTGCCAAAATATAAGCTACAAATTCAGGTGCTGTATCATCAACAGCACTTTCACAGTTTCAGACCAAGAATAGTAGCTAAAATTGAGGTCGCAGCCATATTCTTCTGAACTGACGTCAAGTAGCTACTGCCACTATTGTTCTGTGAATTGGTGGTAAAAATTGGTGGTATCAATTCTGAAAGCTCTTGTCAGAACAAGTTTAATCCAGCCTCCAGCAGATTAGATTTTCAGTTTGGGTATCAGTGGGTTGGCACTGCTGCCTCAGTGCTGATTTGATTCCACCTTCGGGTGACTGTCTGTTTGGAGTTTGCACATTCTCCCTGTGCCTGTGTGGGTTTCCTCCCATAATCCAAACATGTGTAGGTTAGATGGATTGGCTTAAATGTTCTTTAGACGGTCTGTATTGGATTCGATTGGCCAAATGGCTTGTTTCCACACTGTAGGGATTCTATGATTCTATGATTCTATTTCAGCTGAGGTGCAAAAGGACACAACAAGTTTACTTGTTTGAGCAAATTGCTGCTAAGACAGCCATAACGGAAAATTGAATTACCATCAATGTATTTAATTTAACTACCAGAAGCTTGACAAACTCTGTCACTCTCTTAATAGAAAATATTTAGAACAGCTTTGCTTTGAATAATAAACTTAACAAAAATAAATATCATACAAAATATACTGAGTACTTTAATGTCCAACTCATTGGGTATGCTCGGCTTATAAACCCCTCTTAGGTAATGTCTGGTAGGACTAAATATTTGGATTGGTTAAAATTGATGCTAGCTCATTTACTATGCACCTTAAACAGAATCCAAAGATTGTGGGAATTTATTCACTAAACTGGTAAGCCTGTGCCATAGACTAATGTTTTTGGGACATGGGTTCATACCACATAGAATGTGGTGAAATTTGAATTCGATTTTAAAAACTGGAATTAAAAGCTAACTTAACGGCAAATGATGTTGATTGCCGTTACTGGTCTGGCCACATGCAACTCCCCCCTATAGTAATGTGGTTCACCTTTAACCCCTGAAGTGACTTAGAGATCCAATCAATTCAAAACAAATGGACAATACATCTGATGTATGTGTGTGTTTTTTTTGCAAATGCGACATAGCCCATATCCAAAACTAAGAAAACCTGACAGAAATATGACTATGACTGCTTCACTCAATTCAACCTAATTTCTCTAAGCAGTTCCAAGGCTACTTATTAACAGTGCCTAATCCTATTTTGGGCAACCATATGAGAAAACATCGAACCAAAGTTTAGATCGGACACTTTTCAGATGCTCCTTAAGCACAGAATGCCAGTCTCCAATACTGGATATTGTGCACTAGGTTCTGAATAGATACAATGGTTTACTGAACAATTGATCCAGTAGCGTTCAATGTAAAAGAAAAATGACCAAATTCTTGTTGATACAATTTTCCTCAAGTAACAGAATTACAACAAGCTCACTATATTTTGTTTTACTTTAAGAATTTATATGAATAAATATGTGCAATATGATTTAGTACAGTTTTTATGAATAATAGTACAGAAGTTCTCTGCATAACCTAAACAAACACATTAGTGAAATACCATAATGATCTTTAATCTTCTTAAACCTGAGACTCGAGAAACGAAACAACTAGCCAGTTTTCCTGCTCCCAACTGCTATCCAAAGTTACTGGTATTGCATATTTTAAAATCCTGTACATAGTAAAATCTGAAAATATATTTTGATGTTCAAGGAGTTTAGTACATCTCTATGACTATTTCTAACTGGTTTTGAATTTGAATTCTAAATAAACAAAAAGTGATGAGTTTAATCTTTTCAGTCACTCCTTAAAGTGCTACTTCAAATAAATGCCTGAAGTTAAAACATAACTGAAGGATATTGAAAAGAATTAGGTGAGGCGGAAGCATAAGTTTACTGTTACTAAAATCTTTCTAATTGATGGTATCTTTTTAGTCAAACTGCAAGTCCTGTTAGGGTACTGTTTGTCAAATATTAGAGGCTCAGCTGACACATAGATTGTTTTCACATGCATAAATGAAAAACAAAGTGGAAATGAATGTGGTTTTTATGCACAGTAACTGGGAAAGGACTGTGGTTGATGAAAGAAATCAGTAGGTAAGGTCAGTCAAAAGACGCAAATTACAACACTGATCATACAAATTATATAATACACAGCATTCCAACACCAACTGAGGTGGAACCTTTGTCAGAATCTCTGCTTCAGCTCTTCTTTGTCTCACAATGAAGAAGGCTCCTTCCATTGGCGGTATGTCCTAAAAAAGCAATATTTGAGCCAACAGTGTCAAAGTGCAGATAGTCACCTTTGAGGCCATTTCTCTTGAGATCACTGACAGTTTCATGTTGCATTACAGTATGTCAGAAAAAAGAAGTGATAAGTATATCAAGCTGTCAGTTGGAAACAATAGTGCAAAATAGTTCCATTAATACATAGAAAAAAGCATATCAGTTACTCGAACGATAAGCACTGCAGTCAGTTTTTGTCAAGTGAACTTTTATCTTTTTTGAGAAAAGAGGTTTCTCAGATACACAAAGGCTCATTTATTCTCCAAGCAATATAGACAATGCATTCATCAAACTAAATCGGGCTTTTCACATCGAATTCAGTGCACCAGTGCAGATCACAGAAAATATTTGACCTATCACAGTAAAATCTTCAAGATATTCTATATTGCAGTTAATCCTAATATAGCATGTCATGATGTATATATAACTGACTACGTACCTAAACCTTCCGACTCAAAAAGAAAAGTATCATCCACCCCTACTTCTCTACACCAGGCGAGGAAATTCGCAGTATTGTCACGGGCAAAGAAAGATCCCGAAGGGGCATTTGCTTTGCAAGGAATTTTCTTTGGAAGCAGATGCTGTGAATATAAAGAAAAGTATTGATTCATTGAAGAAAATATCTCAGGCTAATGAAGTATGTGGCGAACTGTACAGTCATCCAGTAAACATATATTAAATGTTTTACATCTGCTCTTACCTCCTATGTGTGCCACTTAAATTCTGTACTTCTGGCATACTTATTCATGTATTAACCCAGAATTTATGATCGGTTTGTCTTCAAATACACCTATTGGTCAATGAATTACTCTAATTTTCTTTCATTTTTGCAAAACATTTTATGAAAAGAATTTTAGTCAAAGATTTCAATCCTTGTTAACTCAAACCCAAAATAAGTGTTGAAACAAAATTTGAGAAAATATGAATTTCACAAAAACATGATTATACACACATTGGAGAGTACTTTGTGAAATCTGATCTTTTCTTTAAAGCTTTCAATTGAGGGCCTCAGCCACTCTAAAAAGCTCAGATTTAGAATTGAGATTTGAGCTCACACCTGTGACTCTGTGAACTGAATTTTGATTACACAATGTAATGTTCCAGAATGTATCAACATTGGTCAGCTGCACTAAACAATATACTTATTCAGTATCTTCAATTTTATGCTCAGAACATCATTTTCAGATGATTTTGAAAAATAAGAGAGTAAATTTAACTTGTTTATCTCAGTTGTAATTTATACTGAGTGTCTTTAGAAAATGTGTGTAGTGACGAAGTGAGACAAATTACAGCAAAACTATTACATACTTAATTGTGTTTTTAACGTTGTATGAACTTCAAAAAATATAGTAAGATAGGCATCCAATTAGCCCAAAGTGTAACTCCTCTTTATCTGAAAAGTGCATTCAGTCTTGAATCTGCTTTTGCATATGAGAGATTACTTGTAGTATTGTAAAAATTACATTTGACGGCATTTCCTGATAACTTCTTCCATTAAACAATGTTTAGTTTGCAATGTAATAGAGATCTGTCACATCATGATTACATTTTCCCTCCAGCAGCACTAATCGGAGGAGAGTGTAAATACGATGTGATAAGTTGCCATAAGCAATTTCTGTCATAAGAATCATACAATCCCTACAGTGTGAAAACAGGCCATTTGGCCCAACAAGTCCACATTTATCCTGCGAAGGGTAACCCAGCCACACCCATTCTCCTATCCTATTACTCTACATTTCCCATGAGTAATGCACCTACCCTATATATCCCTGAAAACTATGGGTAGTTTAGCATGGCCAATTCACCTAACCTGCACATCTTTGGATTGTGGGATGAAACCAGAGTATCCAGAGGAAACCACACAGACACTGGGAGAATCTGCAGATGCCACACAGTCACCTGAGGCTAGAATCGAACTCGGGTCCCTAGCGCTGTGAGGCAGCAGTACTAACCACTGAGCCACCGTGCCATCAGAAATAAGGACAAAATTACCTTTGAATATAATGATATGTAGGACCTTAAAATGGTGATTTTTGTGCAATTCGTTTCAACTTCCCAACCCACTTTATCTAAAAATATTATAATCTTATAAACTATATCCCAGATTTTGAGGTTATACTGATAACAACACCGTCAGAATTTGACAACACGACCACTGTGAAACACAGAGCAACTCTGATATCTGAACATCATCATCAAATGAGGAAATGCAAAGGTTATTGTCAATGATTCTCATTCCTCAGTAAGATGTATTGTTTAAGTTCTTGTTGATGGATATTCCCAAAAGTCATTTGATTTGACATGGACTTCCACATTTTACTAGTCTTCCTGTAAAATTCCTGTAAAAAAGGGCAAGTCTTGTTGAATGAGTAGGATCTGTGTTAACAGTGTACTAAGTAATAATTATTACTGAAGTATTTCTCTGATCTAGAGAAACCTATATGTGGATATCTTCATCACAAAATAAGCATTAGATGGGTTCCTTGCATTTTCTACAGCAATGCCTGTACCAATCACAGCCCACTCGATAACTATCAGCACTCTCTTCTCACACCGCATGAATGTTGTTTCCCTTTAGCATTTCTTGCAATTGTCCGAATGAAAGCAAGACAAAAATTTCAGTAACATTCCACAGATTATAGAAAATTAATTTTTAAAATGAGTTATTAAATTCTGATGATCATATTCAAATGCATATGTCCTTATCTCTTGTTCTCTGTATGAAATGGTTAAAAAGTGAAGAATAATCAGTATTTTTTTCATTCTTGGTTTGATATCTATGGAAATTATTGAATGTGATTTGATGACATACCATTGCAAGTTACCCATTATTGATGCTGGAATTAAATTAACATTTAAATTGATATTATCATTTAAAAAAATACTGCTAGATCTTGGTGGGAAGTTGTCTTCGTGGTCAGCATTGAGTATTGCCACTTCATAGCTGACCACAAGATCTGGGAGCATCTGCTTCCCAATTCAGGCTCACACAATCAGAGCAGTTTATTCTTAATTACGTGAGGGGTAATTTGAGCACCATACACTGGCAGCAAGCTTCCTGTGAAATTTTAAGCATTAAGAAGGGTGAAGTCTTGCCGAATTTAAGCCACGTTTTCAAATTTCCATGGATATTCTAAAATCACGATGGACTTGTTGGAGAATCTCTGCTGAAATTTACCTCCCACACTTGTGGATAACATTGAATGTTGTAATTCTGCTTGAGGCGACATTGTTTAATGTACACAAAAAGTTATCAATTTCTTTCAAAACCACTCATATGCTGAAGCAAGATGTAACCTTATTGGAATGCAGTAGTAATATAACAGAATCCTAACCTTTCACCTAACATAATCTCACACAGTTTATCTTTTTTATGAAGTGCCAAGCCTTTGTAAACTGTTTGGAACAAATGATCTGCTGTTTCACATAGCAACTAAAGGATTCTTGTGGCTCGGGTGGGGAGTTCACAAATTAATTCTAGCTAGTTTTAAGTAATCAATTACAATGCTGCTACATTGGCTCCAGTGTTAGGAGTGCAATCTTGACTGATGAAAAATGGAAACACTAAGCATGATTTATGTCTGCACAATAATAAGAGCAAAAGGGTAATAGGTCCATTTAAACCTCCAGGGATTAGCTGACCTTACCCTTTTGTGATTCGCTGCAGGCTCAGGTAAGAGTCACATGCTTAGGCTTATGAGCCATAACCAAAGGCAATAACATAAAATGTGCATTGGCAGAAGAGCCAGAACCTCGAAGGGCAATGGTGGCTTGCAGACAAAAGATCTTTCAGGCAAATGACTTACATTTCCTTTAAGCACTCAAGGGGAAGGTAGAAGAAAAACATAGGAAACCACCTTGTGTATTTTTTCCTTTATCATCGTGCTTCTGAAAAAGGGGAAGTTGCTTCAGACCACTGAAGAGAAAAGCATGAAATGGAGAAATGAGCAGGTGACCTACTCTCAGGAAGATCATTGCTACGATTACAGTCTTCCCAGGTTATATAAAGCATAAAACTGAAATGTAAATTTAGTGCACCTTGCAGAAAACCATATTCAAAAGGAGTCTGAGTTCAGGCTAAGCCAGCAATGTTGAGCATTGAATTTACTGTTAAATTTAATTTGTAATAACTCAGGAAGCCCAACTAGAAAGGAACATAGAGTCTTGAGGTCTACAGCACGAAAACAGAGCCTCCGGTCTGACATGTCCATGCCAAGCAGATATCCTAAACGAATCTAGTCCCATTTGCTAGCATTTGGTCCACTTTCCTCTAAACCTTTCCTATTCATATGTCCTCCCCGATGCCTTTTAAAAGTTGTAATTGTACTAGACCTCACCACTTGCTCTGGCAGCTTATTCCATACATGCACGACCCGCTGCATGAACAAGTTGTCCCTGAGGTCCCTTTTTAATTTTTCTCTTCTCATGTTAAACCGATGCCCTCTAGTTTTGGACTCCCCCAGCCCGGGGAAAAGAGTTGCCTATTCACTCTGTCCATGTCCCTCATGGTTTTATAAACCTCTATAAGGTCACCCCTCAGCCTCTGACGCGCCGGGGAAAACAGCCCCAGCCTATTCAGTCTCTCCCTAGAGCTCAACTCCTCCAACCCTGGCAACATCTTTGTAAATCTTTTCTGCACCCTTTCAAGTTTCACAACATCCTTGCTATAGCAGAAAGACATCATCACTTATTGTTGAGCACAAGTCATTGCTAGTTCCAGCCAGTTCTGCTGGTTCTACTTTATTTTTATTGAACCTATTTTGCTGATCAATTTGTTCAGAGATGTAATTACACACCTCTGGAGCAGGTGAAACTGGAACACAGGCCTCCCAGGTCAGGGGAAGAGACTCTACCACTGTACCACAAGAGAGCCATTAAGAAGTTGTAATACATCTGCATGACAGGTGGGTCTTGAACCTGGATCCACTGGCCCAGAGGTAATGAGTCTGCCACTGTGTTGCAATAGAGGGCCCAGTGACGAGAAATACCCTGAAAATAGTTATTCTATAAAACATTAGATTAGATTAGATTACTTACAGTGTGGAAACAGGCCCTTCGGTCCAACAAGTCCACACCGACCCACCGAAGCGCAACCCACACAGATCCATTCCCCTACATTTACCTCTTCACCTAACACTATGGGCAATTTAGCGTGGCCAATTCACGTGACCTGCACATTTTTGGATTGTGGGAGGATACCGGAGCACCCGAGGAAACGCACGCAGACATGGGGAGAATGTGCAAACTCCACACAGAGAGTCGCCTGAGGCGGGAAAATGAACCCGGGTCTCTGGCGCTGAGAGGCAGCAGTGCTAACTACTGTGCTACCATGCCGCCCCATGTTGGATCATCTTTGTAGCAATAGCAATCAATTCAGTTGGACTTTAGAAATCTCACAAAATACCACAATGCAATGACAGCAACCATAATAATCCATTATTAAGATACTTTCTTTTATTTTTATCCATATTATCCATTTATAATCAATGACATGATGTCAATATTAATCAATCTGTTTCTTACCTTCTAGTCTCTCATGCAATCACAACAGACTGAAGGAAGCCATATTGTGGAATGGATTAAAAATTAAAAATCACAAAATGGAAAAGTAATCTGCTGTGTTGCAGTGTCGGTATCCCACTGGAAAGGAAGTTTAATTTATTATAATAATTAAACCAGGTTGACTGAGCAGCTGGGAAACCTGATTTAATTGAAAGCTAACTGGTCAGATTTCCCAGGGCTCAGAAAGCACAGTAGCAAAATGGAAATGGAAGCAGACTGATCAAGCAAAATCAGGTTATCCAGCACTGTTTATAGGGCAGAGGGTGTCGTGCTCCACAAGTACTATTATGCTAATTACTCCACTCCACATTGTTATTTGGAACTCTTCTCCAACTACAATCTGAAGCTTTTAGCCCTACATTTTTTGTAACTCTCGCTACCAATTCTGCCCCATGATTTGCCAACATCCCACTTTTTCTGGCTTGCCATCTACTAACACACTTTCTACCTTTTGCAGTGTGGCCTGCCAAAATTGCCAAGGGTTATCCCAAGACTCCCTGACAGGGCTCTCCTCCAGTCAGCCTCCAATCAAATGCATTGACTAGCATGAAGTTCACATATTAACATGGTTGAAAGGAAGCAAACTTACCACAGAACCTTAACCAAGTCATTTCATACCTAACAATGTGGTTTATGTTACAATCTGCAATCAATCTAGTGCACTGAAAATTAACAATCACAAGTGTGGATATCTTACCTTCTTATTTTAGTTTTTGTAGATTTATGGATCCCTTTCCTTGACATCTTAATTGTTGAAGATTTAAAAGTAAAAATAAGATTTTTATTTTACTTCACTTTCATCATTTTTTCTCCCTCTCTTGTCTCTTAATCCATTTCTTTCTTTGTCTTTATTTATCTTGTTGTTAAAAGGCAGTTGGACATCTATTTAATTTGTAGACTTTTGCTATAAAAGTTGGGAAATGGAACTTAACTAGTCAGCTCTTTAAAAGCTAGCAAAGACATAATGGACTGAACAGCCTCTGTGGTGTGGTGGTTCTTACATAGTTGCATCCCCTGCTCAGTCAGGTCCAAGATGCCCTGTAGATGACACCATACTATTTGAATCTTGCACTTTCAGAAATTTGCAGGGCAAAATATCAATGACATTAAATGAGTAAGGTCAATTCTAGATAACAAAGAGTGCCATTTGTTGGACTGCTATAGGAATCTTTGGGACTAGTTTGAAAAGATTCCATTGTTACTGACATACTGAAGAGACTGTTTCAGTAACCCTCCACCACAGACTATAACTACTTACTGCAGTATCCACTGCTGAATTTGGAAAGCTAATATTGAAAAACTAGATTCATGTATTTTCAAACCTTGACAGAACTAATCCTCGTACGCTACATATTTTAGATTTAGTTTTCTTGTACAGGAGTTGATAAAATTCAGGGGAAAGATTGATTACTGGAGTTAAAGAAAGATTTTGTAATGAATTCAAAAATAAACTATTGGATCCTTTAATATTTTGAAATGTGAACGATGAGTGCAAATATGTGCCCATTTTGCACATACCAGTAGTTCTTACGTACTGTATTGATGACAATTTTGTCAAGTAAATCTTTGGAAGAACTATCTTCAACTCTACACACCGTTGTGCCACATGGTAACATGGATAATTTTCAGTTGCCATCCTGATATTGCAGTAAATTGAATCAATTATTGTTGAAATTTGGCTAGCACCCAGACAATGAAGCTAAAACGTCACTCCCAGTAATTCCAGTATTCCTGCCTTCCCAAATTCAGGGAATTCAGGAATAAGCTAAAAACCAGGTTGATTATTATTTAACCAGGAAATATCCAATGCTATGAGGAATTATTGTCTGCTCCATCCTCACTATTCTATTTTTGAGCTGAAATATGGTCAACATAATTGGTTATTGGTCAACATGGTTGCTAATAAAGCTTTTCTCTCAGATTAATGACATTATTCATAACTACACTACTATTGGGAACCTGGGTTTGAATCTTGCCATGGTAGATGGTGGAATTTGAAATCAATGAAATTTTGAAAATAAGAATCCAATGATGGCTATGAAACTATTGCTGATTGTTGGAAAAACCCATCCATTTCACTCATGTCCTTCAGGGAAGGAAACTGCCAAACTTACCTGTGCTGGCTTACGTGTGACTCCAGAGCCACAGGAACGTGGTTGCCTCTTAACTGCCCTCTGGGCAATTAGGGATGGGCAATAAATGCTGATCTAGTCAGAGATGCTCTTGTCTTATGAATGAATTTAAAAAATCACTTATCTATGTCAGTTGTAACAATCTATGTCAAATGCAACACAGGAGAATAAGCATGTTATTTAAAGATTGCTAGATGATCTTTCCTTGTGTTCGAGTAAAATGAGAAAAGCTATTCGAAGCTTAATATTTATGTTAATTATTTTAAAAATCTAACCTTACTAGCAGTTAAGATTGAACTTGTTTATTAATATGCAATTTTAAGTATGTTTTATAGCAGAAAAGAGAGGACTGACACTTATCCTATGCCACCCAAACAGCATTTCCACCCAACAGCAAAGATGCATATTGATCAATATAATTGGGCTCACTAGTAAGTTTAAGTATTAACATTCCAATGTGCCGGAAATATCACACGCCAGGAAAACCAACATACAAATTACATCAGTATCCAACTTCGCACAAATATGTACCTCTTCTGGGAAAAGGCAAATCAATGCTATTATGTTTTCAATTGTCGAGAGATCAGAGTTGAATTTCACTACCCCAGGTAAGGAAACGACATCTCCAGATGGTAAATGCAAATTGAGAAAGTGATGTTTTCACCATATGGAGATTGTTGCCTGACTTGGGAGAGGCGAATTAAAAGAAGACTGAATGAGCTGGCGGAACACTGGCTACAAAGTTCGTTGGTAGATTATCAACACATGGTGCAATGAAATAGCACTGTGAAGTAATAAGTCAATGCTTTAAGCATCGCCACAAAGTGCTAGAGCCTAGATTTTGATCTTTCATTCGTCACTTAGCATGCTTCTAACTTCTACCATGTCACTGGGGAGAAAGACAAATCAGAGACAGGGGTATCCCTGTAAAATGAAAGGAAAGTAAGAGGAAGAATCAACTGCTTTGGCACATTTCATTGGAGCTAACTGAGGAGATGCAGAATTTTAAAATGGTCACAACGCAGAAGGAGAAAGTGAGGACTGCAGATGCTGGAGATCAGAGCTGAAAATGTGTTGCTGGAAAAGCGCAGCAGGTCAGGCAGCATCCAAGGAGCAGGAGAGTGGACGTTTCGGGCATTCCTGAAGAAGGGCTCATGCCCGAAACGTCGACTCTCCTGCTCCTTAGATGCTGCCTGACCTGCTGCGTTTTTCCAGCAACACATTTTCAGCACAAGGCAGAAGGAGGTCATTTGGTCCATCATGCCCAATGCCTGCATCTATTGAAATCTCAAAATATACCACTAGTCATCCTCCCTGTTTGAAAATGAGAAAGCAAATATAATATGGCTATCCTTTGTCTAGAGCTCCTCCAAGATGGCTATTTTAAAAAAAGCTAAAAATCATTTTCTTAAAATAAATGATGCAATACGTTTGAGTTCTTAATCTGATTTATTTTACATTTACAAACCTATTGACTGTGTTTTTCTGAATTAGTCCCAACATAATATTCTTACTAATTAACCTTCATAAATTAATACTCTTCATTACTTACTACTCTTTCTGCTGGCTTTTGTTCATTGTTTCCCTCTCCACATTCCTCTTTGTTTCCTTCTGCATTCCCACTGCTTGCTGCCCTCTTTAGATCCACTTTTTGCTGTCCCTCTCTTGAGTCCTCACTTGGAAGAGCCAGGATGAATAAGGCAGGAGAAAGGAAGTACTAAGAGGGTAAGAGAAGAACTTGGGGAGCGGGAGGGAGTGAGGGGTTTGTGAGATAGAAGTGGTGAGTTATGTGGTGTGAAGGAGTCAGGAGACGGAAGTGGGAAGTGGTAGGGAGGTGGAGGGGTGGATGGCAGTGAACATTTCGACAGATGAAAGCAGGGATCAGGAAGCAATGATGGGATCAGAAACGGGAAGCAACTGAAAATGGGATTATTGAAAGAGACAGGAACAAAACAGGCAGTTGGGATGGAGTGATGAGGATTGGGAAAGGTCAATGGCATCAGAGGGCCATGAAGTGAAGGGGTAGAGAAAAAGAACAGAGATGATGTAAAAAGCAAGAGGGAACGGGAGGGCGATGAAGGGGTGGGTAACAGCAAGTAAAGGAGAAAGCGAAGCAACAAGTGAGATCCAGTGGGGGCTGAGGGAGGGATGTGGCCAGGGAAGTAAGGGGCTGAGGAGGAAGCTGAGCAACAGTGCATTTAATAAAACTTGCTGAATGTGCTTTATTCCAAAACAGTTCTTGATATATACAAAATCACATCACAAAGCAAAAGTGGAGACAAGTTATTCTGTTATTTACAAATGACAGTAAAATTAAGACATGCTATTAGAAGGCTCTTTAGAAGAGAGACACCTGTGAATGAGATGGATTATTACATTAAATCAAAATGTAAATTAAGTTTTTTCTTTTCCACTGAATAATGAATTAATCTCCTTTTCACTGCATTTGTCTCTTAATGCTATGATGCAAGTTCACAGGCAACAGGACATTTGCCAGAATTTTAAAATGGCAAATGTCAGAATCAATACTGCTCTTCATAACCATTGCAAGCATTGAAAAATGGATCCTTTTAGTAATGTTAGGAAGGAGTAATTTGGTTGGGAGTAATTAAGTAATTTCTGTGTGTTATTACAGCTGGCATTTTTTTTTCAATCTGGCCAGGTAGAAATTAAAGAAGACAAGCAGTAGATTTTTGCATTATATCTTAGTATTGGAACAACTAAAAACAACTGCTAAGTTTGTCTTACTAAGAATATTTTATTAGTAGTTTATTATTTTTTAAATTCATATGTTCATTCAGATGGTAAAGGTATTAGCTAGAAATAAAACGCAGTATTGTGAAAATGTGAGGACAGGTACATAGACTTAAAGTGTTCTGTATAGGTACTTTGTGTCAGTCTTCATGATGGAAGATACCAGCAGCATCTCAGAACTTCAAGAGAATCGTAGGGCAGAGGTACGTGCAGTGGGCATTACTAAAGAAAAGTTGCAGGGGAAGCTAAAAGGCAGGAGATGCATAAATCAACCAGACTGACTGGACTACAGCCAGGTTTCTGAAGGAGATAGCTGAGGAGATTGTGGAGGCATTGGTGGCAACCTCTTAGGAATCACTGGAATTAGGAAGGTCCCAGAGGACTGCGAAACAGCTAGAGTATCACCCTGATTATGAAGAGACGGAGGCAGAAGAAGGAAAATTATAGGCCAGTTAGCCTGAATTAGGTTGTTGGTAAAATTGCAGTGTCTATTATTAAGGATGAGATTGCTGAGCACTTGGGAGTACAAGGTAAAATAGAATTGTGTCAGCATGGCTTCGTCAAAGAGAGGACATGCCTGACAAAGCTGTTAGAATTCTTTGAGAAAGTAACAAGCAAGTTAAACAAAAGAGAGCCAGTAGGCATAATTTATTTGGATTTCCAGAAGGCCTTTGACAAGGTGCTGCACTGGAGGATGTTAAATAGGATGAGAGATTTGGTGTTGGGGGTTGGGTTTAGGCATAGATAGGGGATTGGCTGACTGGAATAAGATGAGAGTGTAGATAAAAGGGTCTTTTTCAGGATGGCTGCCAGTAATTAGTGGAGTTCTGCTGGGGTGATTGTTGGGACCATAACTATTCACATTATACATTAACAATCTGCATGGAAGAACTGAGGACATTGTTGCTAAGTTAACTGATGAAACAAAGACAGGTGGAGGGACAGGTAGCGTTGCGGAGGTGGGGAGGCTACATAAGGATTCCAACATGTTAAAAGAGTGTGCAAAGAAGTGGCAGATGGAATACAATGTAAGAAAGTGTGAGGTCATGAACTCTGGTAGGAAGAATCGATTCATAGATTATTTTCTAAAAGGGGAAAGGCTTTTAGTCTAACTTTCAGAAGCTGCTTGGATCTTGAAACTGGATGTTGAAGCCGTTATTCTTCTCTCTGTTACAGCTAAGAGCTTGGGTTATTTTACTGCTATTAGAATAGCATGAGAGTACTGAATTTACCTTTGCTAAGCATGTGTTTATGGGATGTTATCTTGGAACAGTTGCTGTTTAGTAGGTAAATAATCTATTTTTCTGGTAAGCTTTCCAATAGAGTTAAGTTATTTCAATTCTCCTTTCTTTAACTATAGTATAAGAATAAAGTGTGCATTGTTTCAAGCCTGGCAGTTTGACCAATTGAATTGCATCCAGAACACAACACCTCACACTTTACTTTAAAAATAAGAAAAGGTTGAGGTCTAGACTATCTTTTTAATATATTTTGAAGGGGTTTAGACTGGATCATAACAAGGGGACTGGGACATTTACAAAATTGATCTTGGTTTGTCATGTGAAGAGCAGTTGAGGACATTGGGTCTGTACTCAACAGAGCACGGAAGGATGTGGGGGTGGGAGGTAACATTGAAACTTACAGAATTTGGAGAGATCTGGATAGAGTGGACATGGAAAGGATGTTTCCATTAGTAGGAGAGATTAGGACCCAAAGGTACAGTCTCAGAGTGAAGGGATAATCCTTTAGATGAGGAGAATTTTCTTCAGCCAGGGGATGGTGAATCTGTGGAATTCAATGCCATTGAACACTGAAGAGGCCAAGTCATTGATTGTATTTAAGACTGAGATAGATACGTTCTTGATCAATGAATACAAGGAGAAGGCAAAAGAATGGGGTTGAAAAACCAAACAGTCATGATTGAATGGTGGAGCAGATTTGATGGACCGAATAGCTTAATTCTGCTCCTATACCTTACGCTCTTCTGGTCTAATATTGAATTTGATTAAAATTGATTTTGATACTTCTTTGGGCTAAAAAAGCAGCCAGTGCAGCAATTGCAATGTGCGATTATTTCAGACGCAGTGAAGGTTAAGCAGAGAACACAAAATTTGCATTGCCTGGTTATTATCGTGTCAGCATGATGCAGCCTAGAAGGAAACATACTACTAAAGCTGCACGATCAGTGTGGTCATGGTTTGCACGAGGACCAGCACATCTGCATTTGGCAATGCTAGCTGTGTCTCTTACATGTGAGATTCATTCAGGCTACAGCAGTTCATGGACTTATTTAAGAAAGTCTTTCAGTGAAGGAAATGTAGTATTGTATGATGAGAAAGGGCTAATGATTAACTTTGCCATAATGTAGCCTTTGGGTAACAGTGGCTACAATATGGATTTTCAGTGGACTTTTGGTAAGGTCCCACTATCCAAAATTAGAGCACGTGGGATTGGGGTTAACATATTACAATGGACTGAGAATTGACTAAATGACAGAGAACAGGCAGTAGGAATAAACTGGTCATTCTCACATTTCCAGGCTGTTACCAGTGGAGTGTTTAATAGACTGATATCTAAATATTGAATTAGGCAATAAAAGATCATTAGAGATTTGCAAGGGGTTTATGTTAATCTATAGCTCAGCACAAACATCAGTTTTCATTGTTTTCCATCCTGGATCCTTTTCCCTTTCCAGAGGCCATGATCCCACTGAGGAAGAACCCTGTTCCTTTTTTTTTGTTTTAACGAACCCACCACCAAATTTTCTAATCATTCAGTCAATCCTGAACAAACACTGCCAATTACGGGCAATGCAACAATAACAAAAGTCAAAAAGATGGGGAAATAAAGCAAATGACTAAATCAAAAAGGAGTTAGTGGAGGATATAATGGACCCCAGCATCCACAGTACCATCTCCTTCTGAACGTTTCAAGGATCCTAGCGGACAATGTTTAGGCCTGGCAATCAGGAATAATGATCCCTCCATGACCTGCTGCTTGGACCTGTCGATGATTACTTTAGACAGACCAAGGCCCAAAGGGAGATTCTCTGACCTGCTTGTCTGTCTCTGTACGAAAAAGTGCGCAAACATCAGGTACAAGGGGCTGAAGTATACTCAATAGAATAATGACAAATTCTCTAAGTGACTAAATGCCAATAAAATGACAATAAAGAAAGGAAAGGAGCAGGCCATTTAAACCTTGAGTCTGCCGAGCCATTCAATAGGATCATGGCTGGTCTGATATTCTTTATTGCCCAAAATAGACATGGTGCATGGACTCCACGGCACAATAAACTGTACAGGAGGCTGGCAGTTTGGGAACCATTTCAATCTACAAAAGGATGGAATTGCTGCATGTTGTGCTCTCCACTCCAAATCCTCAATAAGAACATAGCTCTCTTTTTGAAAAACCAATGACTGAATAAATAAATTTATTAATGATAAAAAAACAATTATTAACAAGCACCATCCACCAATAACAACACAAATGACAGAAATGTAGGGAAAGAGAGAGGGTTAAATCAAAACAAAATTGCAGGGGGGATATCAGAGATATCAGTTAGTGTTGGGCTGTTCAAAATCTATAAAAATTATTTTGATGATGTGGTGGCTAAATGTAATATTCTCAGATATTGCATAAGTACATAAGAATGTAAATTCTGAGGAGTTTGCAAGGGATTTGGACAGGTTCAGTGAATAAAAAGGAACAATGCAGATGAAATGTAATGCAAATCATTGGAAATGAGAAATATTGGTCTGACTTGCCTCACAATCACCAGTCTGCAAGACGAAGTTCAGAAAAGAAACAGGAGAAAGGAATGCCAATGATCTCAAGGCCAGGAAATATTTCCATCTCCCAGAAACATCTACCACATATATGGTTGGAGATAAGGCGCTAGAACTGGGCTCATCAGCCAAGCAAGAACCCACAGAACCTATGACCAATGAGAAGGAATTTCCTAGATGGATAGTCATACCAGTGAGTGTATAATGGCGATGACTTCAACATGGAGCTCTGACATGTCCAGTATGTTCAGTTCCAAATATTTGTTCTTTCACCACTTTTCCCTTGAGTAGAAAAGTAGTCTTCTACTGAGAACCCCCTTCCACCTCTCTTTGTGTACATTATGTCCTCTTTGCTCCCTAGTCTCCATTTCTATGCCTTTTCAGATACTGAGGGGAGACAGTTGTATTGAATTAGGATAAGAAAGGAAATTTTGTGGGATATGGATTTGAAATTTGTACTTGTAAAACGTCAGGAATTCCAAATCCAATTCGAAAGTGAAGACTATGTTAACGGTTGGTACTATTTATTCTGAATTCTCAAAAATAAGAATTTAAAGGGATTTTCAACTACAGTTCCCATTGGTAATGCCAGGTTTCTGGCACAGAAGCCTTCAAGCTCTTCAGAACTCATTGGAAAAGTCAAATATCATTCATTTAGAACAGACGGGTGGCACAGTGGCTCAGTGGTTAGCACTGCTGCCTCACAGTGCTAGGGACCCTGGCTCGATTCCAGCCTCGGGTGACTGTCTGTGTGAAGTTTGCACATTCTACCTGTGCCTGTGTGGGTTTCCTCCAGGTGCTCTGGTTTCCTCCCACAATCCAAAGAGGTGCAAGTTAGGTGAATTTGGTTATATTAAATTGCCCATGGTGTTCAGGGACATGTAGGTTAAGTGCATTAGTCAGGGGTAAATGTGGAATATTGGGTAGTGGAATGAAGCTGGATTGGTTACTCTTTGGAGGGTCACTGTGGACCTGTTGGGCTGAATGGTCTGTTTCCACACTGTAGGGATTCTAAAAAAAGACTATATGATCTTAAGAAATAGGAATTGGAGTAGCCTGTCTGCCTTTCCAGCCTTCTGTGCCATTCAACAGGATCATGGCCCATCCAACATTCTTCATGGCCATTTTCCCGCCCTTTCCCCATAACCCTTGATTCCTCAATTGATCAAGAATCTATAAATTAAATACACACAGGATTCTGGCTCCACAAGTCTGTGGCCCTTAACTCCATTTGTTGTTTCCTGACAATTAGTAATTCTTCATTTATGCCAATATACTATCTCCAATACCATGAGTTCTTACCACTTAACCTCGCCAAATGCCTTCCAGAAGTCAAAGTACAACAAATCTACTATTTCTCCTCTATTCACTCTGGTTGAGCTCTCCATGAAAAACAAATTGAACAAAGAGATGATGGAGTGAAGTTTCATAGTTTTTTGAAAGTGAAGTCTCAGGCAGATAGGATCATGTTTAGTATGTTTGCCTTTATTGGTCAGAGCATTGAATATAGGAGTTAGGAAGCCATGTTGTGGCTGAACAGGACATTGGATTCTGGTCTCCTTCCTATCGGAAAGATATTGTGAAACTTAAAAGGGTTCAGAAAAGATTTACAAGGATGTTGCCAGGGTTGGAGGATTTGAAGAGGTTGAATAAGCTAGGGCTCTTTTCCCTGGAGCATCGGAAGCTGAGGGGTGACCTTATAGAGGTTTATAAAATCAAGAGGGGCATGGATAGGATAAATAGACAAAGTCTTCTCCCTGGGGTGGGGGAGTCCAGAACTAGAGGTCATAGGTATAGAGTGAGAGGGGAAAGGTATAAAAGAAACCTAAGGGCAACTTTTTCATGCAGAGGATGATAAGTATGTGGAATAAGCTGCCAGAGGAAGTGGTGGAGGCTAATATAATTGCAACATTTAAAAGGCATCTGGATCAGTATATGAATACAAAGGGTTTGGAGGAATATGGACCACGTGCTGGCAGGTGGAACTAGATTAGGTTGAGATATCTCATCAGCGTGGACAAGGGGACTGTTTCCATGCTGTCCATCTCTATGACTCTAATAAATTAGTCAGACATGATTTCCCTTTCATGAAGCCAACCTGACTCTGCTTAATCAGATTATGCTTTTTAAAATGTTCTATTAGTTCCTTAATAATTGTTGCCAATACTTTGATATTAGGCTAATCATTATGCACTTTTTCCCTTCCTCTCTTTTTGAAATCAGGTGCTAGCTTTCCAATCCTCTGGTTCTTCTCCAGAATCCAATGATTTTTGGAAAATTACAACCAATTACAATCACTATCTCTGTAGCTACTTTCTTTTAATATCTAAGACACCAACAACCCTTCCGAACTCTTCCAACACTTAACACAGTATTTCCAATCACTCTATGGCAGCCAAAGAAAGGAGAAAGCTCTTCATTTGAAAGTTCTTTGGTGATCATTGAAATGACACTAATGTAACAAGGGGGCCTTCATGCAGCTGCAAGCATCTAAGTGAAGTTCAATATGGCAGTTCAAAAACCACATCTGTATTAGGATCTGAGTGAGTAATCTGTCCATTCCACATGCTCGTATTACATGCATGACATATCTGTGATGGCATGCTCACAAACATGCTGCTATGGAGGCTATCCTTGGAAATGGCTCAGCCACCATTTTACAATCTCCAGTCTTTCATTGTGCCCACAACTTTGTGTAGCCTTTCTATTGTAGCAGTTTTCTCTGGATAAAATATACATACATTATATGCAATTGATATAAGAATGCATTTAATGAGCTATTAATTGCCAGCTTAACGGCAATACGTTTTAAAGGCATGATTTGCAGTATCTAATTGTAGTGGAAAATCAGAAAGGAACTCCTGATCTGCGGAAATGAAAGGTGAAGTATCCCTCGGGAGCTCTGAAAACGTACTCTTAAAAATTGAGAATAACCAGTTACAAACTTTAACACAGTTTCTGACACATTGGTTTGGAATTCCTGGCATTTTATACATTTGAAGGTCTGATGTGTTATAGATCTCAAGCATATATTAAATTTTCTTTTTTTATTATTATTTACTGATTCAAGTTCTTCACAAACAATCTGCAAATGCTGAAATACAGCAATAGTAGTTTGGCTGTGAATTACCTATTTCAATGTCATATACCTGAAACAACATAGAAATCCAGATATAAACAATCACTTAACTTGATACACAATCCCAGCTTAACATTAATTATCTAAAGCACCAAAACAGCCTTTTGCTATGGGTCAAATTTAAACATTTTTTAAAAAGTCACCATCTTAATGTCTTCCAGTATTGATTGAACGATGGTAAATTTCTTACCTTGGCAGCTTTGTTTTCACTGCTGTTTTCTTTGAATTTCTCCTGTAATGCTTGTGCCAGCTGGCAGAGCAGTGCTCCATTATCCAGCTTTTCCATAAAACTTTCTGCAGTGATCTCTTTCCCTTAAAGAAAGAAAAGTAAAAATTAAAACTGATGATTGTTACTTTCCAGTAGTCTTGCAAACGGACAGGTGCATAAAAGACACAATGAGTTGCTTTTGTCAAGATAATTCTCACATACATCTCACATGATTCTGCCACAATCTTAGCATAGTCCATGTCATATAGCCATTGAACAATGAAGTCATATATCATGGAAACAGACCCTTCAGTCCAAACAGTCCATGCCTACCATAATCAATTAGGCCCCTATTAGATTCTGCTAGCATTGTTCCCTTTGTCGCTGGAATAATGACTATGTATTTGCTAAATCTTCTTTAAAATTTAAATATCATCAATTTATATATTTTTTATTTGCATAACTGGTTTTGTGGTACTTTAAAAAAATTTGCTCCAAGTTATGATGGTAATGAAACAAACTCTCAAAATTCTTACAGGAAATGTATCCTTCTAAAATGAAGAACAACATCTCATCTTCAGACGAAGCACTTTACAGCCTTCCAGGCTTAATATTGAGATCAACACCTTCAAATTGTGATTCCCCCTCCCCCACCCCTGATCTATAGTATAAATACTGTCCATCCACACTTCAGATCTGATAAAGAGTAATCAAAATTTGAAACATAAGTTTGCTCTCTCTCCATGGATGCTACCTGACCCGCTGTGATCTCCAGTATCTGTTGTTTTCAATTCAAATGACTATCAAACTTTCTGCTTTGCTGCAGAGCTTTCATCTTTCTGTGCGGGAGATTTTAATCTAATTTTGCAGCGGGATGAGGCACAGAGTTAATGTTATGTCGGGAACAATCAGATGTAAAAGGAATGCTATTAGGCAGAGAAGACATGGCAGGATAAGACACATGGGACATTTAGATAGGTAAATTCTTTCTATTTTAATGCAAGGAGGTTGACTGGCAAGGTGGATGAACTTACAACACTGACCAGCACATGAGAATATGATATTGTTGCATTCACTGAAACGTGGTTGAAGGAATGCTAGAATTGGCAGCTCAATACTCCAGGGTATGGAAGATTCAGGCATGATGATGGGATATAAGAGAAGTGAAGGCACTGCATTATTAATAAAGGAAACCATTATTGCAATATGAGGCAATATGGTCGAGAAGAGTTTTCAAATGAGGCCATCTGGGTAGAGTTTAGGAATAAAAAAGGGACAACTACATTAGTGGGATTAGACTACAGGCCTCCCAACAGTCAGTGAGAGATAGAGAAGCAGATATATAGTAAAACACAGAAATGTATGAAGACATAAGGTTATAGTAGTAGGCGATTTTAACTTTGCTAATATTAACTGGGATCACTTTAGTGTGAAACCAATTCAACTGGGCAATTTTTAAAATGCATTCAGAAGAGTGTTTTGTGCCAGTTTACAGACGGTCCTATGAGAGATGAGGCACTCCTAGACCTAATCCTGGAGAATGATAGTGGTCAAATGGTTAAAGTTTCAGTGGGTGAACATTTTGGGAAGAGTGACCATAACTCAGTAAGATTGGAAATCATTATGGAAATGGATAATAATGATGCAGATGCTACGTGATCTAAATTAGGGGAAGGACAATTTCAACATCGTTAAACAGGATCTGGTATAGACTGGGAACAGCCACTTGCTGGTAAATCTACATTTGGAAAGTGGGAATCTTTTAAAAGCAGTATAGTGAGAATTCAAGGCCAGCATCTTCTTCTAAGAATGAAGGGCAAGGGCAGCAACTCCAGGGAACACTAGATGTCAAGGAATTTAGAGAGTTTGATAAAGAAAAAGAAGGAAACATCTGTCAGGTACAGTGCATTAAAAACAGGGGGGATCCTTCAAGATTAAAAAGAGTGTAGGGGTTTGCCCAAAAAATAAATTAGGAGGGAAAACAGGGACCACAAAATAACTTTGGCAAATAAGATTAAGGAAAACTGTGAGGTATTTTATCAGTTATATTAAGAGGGAAAGATTACCAGGGAAAGATTGGGGGCCTGTTTAGAGACCAAAGGGGCAACCTGGCAAGGAGCCAGTGAAAACAAAAATAGCTATTATCATCTAGATTTAAAATGTTAACTTGCTTTCTCTCCACAATTGCTGGCTGACCCACTGTGATCTTCAGCATTTTTTGTTTTCATTACAGATTCCAGCATCTGCAGTAATTCGCTCCTACATGGAGCATGGCTGAGGTTGTAAATGACTACGTCTCATCTGTATTCACAGAGTTGGGATGGTGAGGTTCTAGAACATATTAAGATTAGTAAGGAGGAGATATTAGATGTTTTAGCAGGCATGAAGGTGCATAAATTCCCAGTGCCTGATCCCAGGCTGCTATGGGAGACAAAGGTAGGAGGTTGTTGGGGAACTGATGGAGTAGCTTAATACTTTGTTGGCCACAAGTGAAGTACCAGATGACTGGAGGATAGCTTATGTGGGTCTTTTGTCAATGAAGGGCAGCAGGAAAAGGCAAGGTAATTACAGACCAGTTAGTCTGACATCAGTGATAGGGAGATTATTGAAAAACATTTCTGAAAGACAGAATTAATCAACACTTGGAAAGGCAGGGTATAGTCAGCATGGAGTCGTTAGAGGGAGATCCTGTCTGACCAGTTTAACTGAGATTTTTGAAAATGTGACTGATTGTATTGATGAGGGTGGTGTTTGCTGTGGTTTAATGGATTTCAATAAGGCCTTTGACGAGGTCACATGGAAGGCTGGTCCAAAAGTTAAGATCCCATGGGATACATGGAAGTTGGCAAACTGATGCAATAAGTAGCTTATAACTAGAAGGCAAAGGGGTAATTTTCAGTGTTATCTTTGTGATTGAAAGCAATGTACCACAGTAATTAGTGCTGGAAGCCTTGTGGAAGACCCCAAACACCTCTCACTCAAACATTTCTCCCTCCTATCATCGCGCAGAAGATACCGGAGCATTCGTTCACTCATGACTATACTGTGCAACAGTTTCTTCCCCCAAGCCATCAGGCTTCTGAACACTGTCTGATCGGACTTTTTTCCATCTGAAATTATTTGCACGACTTCGAATTGCTGCTCGAATAATGTCTATTAATTATCATTCTTTTATTACACTGTAATCTGTGTGGTTTGCACTTCTTATGCATTTTATGCTGCCATTTGTATGACCATGTAGTGTGTGCTGTCCATGTAGCACCTTGGTCCTGGAGGAATGCTGTCTCATTTTTTACTGTATCAGTTGTATATGGGAGAAATTGGAGAGGGTGCAGAGAAGATTCACCAGGATGTTGCCTGGGATAGAATGTCTCAGTTATGAGGAGAGGCTGGATAGGCTGGAGCAAAGGAGGTTGTGAGGGATATCTGAATGAGGTATATAAAATTATTTGATGGGGTAGATTGTGAGAATCTTTCCCCAATGGCAGATGTGTCTCAGACCAGAAGGCACAGGTTTACTAAAAACCAAAAGAACTGCAGAAGCTGTAAATCAGAAACAAAAACACAAGTTGCTGGAAAGCTCAGCATGGCAGGCAGCATCTGTGAGGAGAAATCAAAGCTAACTTTTTGTGTCTGATGACCCTTTCTCAGAACTGATGCTAGCTAGGAAAATGTTGGTTTATATCCAGAAAATAGTTTTTTGGGGGGGGAGATTAGGGGTAACATGTAAATGATAGGTAGGCATAGAGCAGAAATAAAAAGAGAAGAACAGGTGGATAGAAATATGAATTGATAACAATTGGGCTGGAGGGTGAATAGAGTCATAGAAATGTACAACATGGAAACAGACCCTTTCGTTCAACTTGTCCATGCCGACCAGATGTCCCAAATGAATCTAATCCCATTTGCCAGCACTTGGCTCATATCCCTCTAAACCCTTCCTATTCATGTACCCGTCCAGATGCCTTTTAAATGTTGTAATTGTACCAGCCTCCACCACGTGCTCTGGCAGCTCTTTCCATATATGCACCACTCTCTGTGTGAAAGAAATGCCCCTTGTCCTAAATTCATGCCCTCTAGTTTTGGACTCCCCCAAACCAGGGAAAAGACTTTGTCTATTTATCCTATCCTTGCCCTTCACGATTTTATAAATTCCTATAATGTCACTCCTCAGCCTCCAACACTCCAGGAAAACAACCCTGGCCTATTCAGCCTCTTCCTATAGCTCAGACCTTCCAACTCTGGCAACAGCCTTGTAAATGTTTTCTATCCTTTCAAGTTTCACAACTTCCTTCCGATAGGAGGGAGATGAGAATTACATACAACAGTCCAAAACTGGCCTAACCAATGTCCTGTATAACCACAACATGACCTCCCAACTCCTGTACTCAATGCTCTGACCAATAAAGGAAAGTATACTAAATGCCTTTTCATGATCCTATCTACCTGAGACTGTACTTTCAAGAAACTATGATCCTGCACTCCAAGGTCTCTTTGTTCAGCAACACTCCCCAGGATCTTACCATTAAGTATGTAAGTCTTGCCCTGATTTGCCTTTCCAAAGTACAGCACCTCACATTTATCTAAATTAAACTCCACCTGCCATCTCTCTGCCCATTGGCTCATCTGATCAAGATCCTGTTGTACTCTGAGGTAACCTTCTTTGCTGTCCACTACACTTCCAATTTTGGTGTCATCTGCAAACTTACTAAATATACCTCCTATGTTCACATCCAAATAATTTATATAAATGACGAAAAGCAGTGTACCCAACACCGATCCTTGTGGCACACCACTGGACACAGGCCTCCAGTCTGAAAAGCAACCCTCCACCATTGCCCTCTGTCTTCCACCTTTGAGCCAGCCTGTATCCAAATTGCTAGTTCTCCCTTTATTCAATGTGATCTAATTTTGTTAGCCAGTCTACCATGAGGAACCTTGTTGAATGCCTTACCGAATATAGCTCGCTTCCACCGCTCTGCCCTCATCAATCTTCTTCCTTATTTTTTTAAAGTTTGTGAGATATGATTTCCCATGCACAAAGTCATGTTGAGTATCCTTAATCAGTCCTTGCTTTTCCAAATACATGTAAATCCTATGCCTCAGGATTGCTCCCAACAACTTGCCCATCTCCGATGTCAGGCTCCCCGGTCTATACATCTCTGGTTTTTCCTTACTACATTTCTTAAATAGTTCACCACATTAGCCAACCTTCAGTCTTCCGGCACCTCATCAATGGCTACTGATTATGCAAATATCTCAGTAAGGGGCCCAACAATAACTTCCCTAGCTTCCCACAGAGATCAGGGTACACCTGATCAGGTCACAGGGATTTATCCACTTTTATGTGCTTTAAGATGTCCAATAACTCCTCCTCCCTAATATGGACATGTTCAAGATATCAATATTTATTTCATCACATTTTCTATCTTCCATATCCTTCTCCACAGTGAACACTAATGCAAAATACTCATTTAGTATCTCCCCCATCTCCTGCAGTTCCAAGCACAGGCTGCCTTGCTGATCTTTAGGGCACCCTATTCTTTCCCTAGTTACCCTTAACCCTATTTGCTAAAGCCATCTCATGCCCCCTTTTTGCCCTCCTGACTTTCCTCTTAAGTATACTCCTACTGTCTTTATCCTCTTCTGGGGATTCAGTAGATCTCTGCTGTCTTTACCTGACATATGCTTCCTTCTTATTCTTCACCAAAACCTCAATTTCTCTAGTCAGCCAACATTCCTTACACCTATCAGCCTTGCCCTTGATATCCACCACAAATTCACCTGCACCTCCACACACATCAGTTACTGCATCCGCTGCACCCGATGTGGCCTCCTCTATATTGGAGGGACAGGCTGCCTACTTGCCAGACCAAAGCAACACGACGGCTGGAGGAAGAGCACCTCATCTTCCGCCTAGGAACCCTCCAACCACAAGGGATGAACTCAGATTTCTCCAGTTTCCTCATTTCCCCTTCCCCCACCTTTTCTCAGTCCCAATCTTCGAACTCAGCACCACCTTCCTAACCTGCAATCTTCTTCCTGACCTCTCCACCCCCACCCCCACTCCGGCCTATCACCCTCACCTTAACCTCCTTCCACCTATCACATTTCCAAAGCCCCTCCCCCAAGTCCCTCTTTCCTACCTTTTATCTTAGCCTGCTGAACACACTTTCCTCATTCCCAAAGAAGGGCTCATGCCCAAAACGTCGTTTCTCCTGCTCCTTGAATGCTGCCTGACCTGCTGCGCTTTTCCAGCAACACATTTTCAGCTCTTCACCCAATCAGGAACATACTGTCTCCGGATTCTTGTTATCTCATTTTTGAAGGCTTCCCATTTTCCAGCCAACCCTTTACCTGTGATAATCCACCACCAATCCTTTCTGTTGAATAATACTTCATTTCATTTTCTAATGATCTTCATGATTATGCAATACATGATCGCCCTTCACATTAATTTTCAATTTTTTGTTTCAGCTCATAACAATTTCCTTTCCATTCATTATCTCAGTGCAAAGGAGCATTCAATGCTTAATAAACTCAACAGGTCTGGCAGCATCTGTGAAGAAAACAGAGATCATGTTTCGAGTTTGGTGACCCTTCTTTAGAAGGTCCATAAACTCTACTTTCTCTATTATCTATATCGAGAGATATTAAGATAGATTGATAGATATCTAAATCTATATATTTTCTCTATTATCAGAGATGCTGCTAGATTTGTTGAGTTTCTCCAGCAATTCTGTTTTTGCTTCCTTCTGATCTCCAGCATGTACTGCACTTTATTTTCGTCAATATTTGAGGACTTTCTGAGGCTTGGCTTATGTACATTCTGTCAAACTCTTCTCCCAAGTATTTGTTGAGGTGGTCTAGCTATCAATACAAGTCCATCTTAGCCTATTTTCCAATTTGCCTGATTCTTTCTCAGCCTTGAATGGCTGCTGCTCATGTTCATTCAGCCTTTACATCTCTTGAATTTCCTTCCCAAAATCTCTTTGCATTGTATCCTCCCTATCAGCCTACAGAAGCTTTCTGAACGCTTACTTATGCTATTGGTTTAGCCCTGTATAGAAATTCTACTTTACCAATACTTTTAGTTTTATTCGTGTTCCATTTCATGCTCAGACATATAAAGAATTCTGATACACTTTTCCAACATCAGGAGTTGTGTATAATTGCAAACTGTTATCCTAATTTTTCAATTACTCCGGGGAGAATGTAAAAATATATTTTGAATGCTCTGCATTCAGTTTGAAATGAGGGCATGATATTTTACAATGTCATCACAAGACACTGTAACACAAGCAGGCATTCAGCAAAGGCCTTCTACAGAATTAAAATATTCTGGGTTTTTCTCATCAGAAAGAATAAAGAATGCTTGGCTTGAACTATTCTGCAGCTTTTCAACAATGTTATCAAGATAGGCAGTTATATTGAAACCAATATAAAGTATACCAGAAAAAAGGCTCAGTTGCAACCTGGCATCAAATCAAAACAAATCAAAAATATGCCTAGTCCAATTATCCTTGAAAAGTCCTTCTCACTTCTATCTTGTGTAAGTATCCATGTAAAGAAATCTGGCCATACTAAGGAATTTTAGGGTTAATGTGGTGCTTATAACAAAGTCAGCCAACTGAACATCAAAGAATACGAGTTCCCTGATTGGGGCTGTTAATGTGGTCCAATCAGAGAGACCTGGTGGATATAAAAGGATGATTGTCAAGGGATATTGACTCAGTGAGAGGCAATTGTCAAAGGCAATGCAATTGTAAATGAAAGGTGTTTAGCGATGGAATGTCAGCCTCTGAAGAATTATTTCGGTTAATGTCAGGTCTTTCTCCTGAAAGAAAGAAATCTTAAGCTCTTTAAACGGCTTAATACTGTCTATACTGCATAGCCATGAGCCCTTGCATGAAAGGATTTGCCTATTCCTACAGCAAAAAGAAACTCCCTAACGAGTTGGATCCAAATGCAAATTCACAGAGCAAATCATTTTGCCACTAGGATGGCTACTGCAGTCCAGCAATTAATAAGATTATTTTGTACTAATATTATCTTATACTGGCCTAAACCAGAATCAACAGAAATTTCACAAAGTTATTCTAACTCAAAAACTGTATTATAATCTCAAAAGAAAGCCAGCTTTTTTTTAAATTCATTCATGGGATATGAGGATCACTAGCTGGGCCAACATTTATTGCCCACCCTGGTGCTTTTGAGAAGGTGGTATTACCGACCAATATAGTGGAGGGTGCTCTCAATGTGAAGATAGGACTTCATGTCCACAGAAACTGTGCAGTGCTCACTCTCAGTGATACTGCCATGAACAAATGCCTCTATGGCAGGCAGATTGGTGGGATGAGGTCAAGTGCGTTCTTCCTTCTTGTTGGTTCTCGCATCATCTGTCATATACCCAGTTGACTAGCAATATTCTTTAGGATTCAGCTACATTGTTTAGTAATGTGCTGCTAAGCCATTCTTGTGAGTACATTCTGCACTGTTGCCATTTTCAACATTTTCTCTCTGTGGTATTCAACATGGAGGAGTACTGGATCACTGGCTGAGAGATATTGTAACATCGAAGTCAGCAGGTTTCTTTGCCTATGTCTGAACTGATGTTGGGAGAATTCATAGAGTCTAGAGTCAATGTTGAGAACTTCTAGACTTCCCTGCAACTGTATATCGCTGAAATCACCTCTGCTGAGTCTGTGCTGCTGAATAGACACGAATATCCAGGGATGGTGATGGTGTTATTGAGACTGTGTCAGGCTGTTGCTTGGATAACCTGTGAAACAGTTCTCCCAATTTTGGCTCTCGGCTCCAATTTTGGCTTGGGGGACTTCACATGGTTGACAGGGCTGAGGTTATTTTCATAGTTTCTGGTGCCCAGGTTCTCACCATCTGGTTAGTGGTTGGTATGACTGAATAATTTGTTAGCCCACTACAGAAGACAGTTAGAAGTCAACCACATTATTGGGAGTCTGGAGTCACATATATGTCAGATCAGTTAAGGCTGTCAGCTTTCCTTCCCAATAAGGCATGAGTAGACTTTATGGTAGTCAACAATGGTTTCACAGTCATCATTAGACTTTTAATTCAAGATGTTATTGAATTTGAATTCCACTATCTACCACGGTGGGCTTGAACCTGGGCTTCCAGAACATTACCTGGGTCACTGGACCAGCAAATACCACTTCCCATCATCTCCCAGCTAATTAAGTAAAATTTGGACATCATGAACCCTCAGAGTCTGAACTCTTTAAAATCATTGATGGGTTTTGCATGGAAATAAAAGTTTCTTAGAAATCAAAGAAAGACAAATCTATCTGGAAATTAATACTGATATTCACCCTACTTGGTACATAATGAGGCTGAATTTAATTACAGTTAATTTGCCACCTCTATACGTAAGAAATTAGTGATTCAATCTTAAGAAAGAAAATAAACTTTGAGAGCATTATTGGAATTTTCAATTTGCTGAAACTCAGCAGCTCTCACAGTAAAGTTACAATTATTGGGGTTCAGTGACAATAATTCTCTCTCGATCTGGGTCATTAATTCTGTAAGTCTTCACCCAGGAATTAAGGTAAATGCTACTTTAATAATTGGTAGATATCTTATTTAAAACGTTTTGCTGTAACAATAATTGATTTTTAAAACTAGATAGTCTAAGAAAAATAAAAGTTTTTTTTGTAGTATTCTTTCATGTTCTTATTGACTATTTTCATTATTCAGTGAATCACATGTTTAGTTCTTTAATAAACAGCTATGAAATTTAAAATTTAAATAATCAAAAATGGTCTTCAGGATCATTAATCCGTGTACATTACTCTTTAGTCTCTTTGGTACAGGGTTAAATTACTGAGGAGTTATTCCCAGGTCTAAGATAATATAATCTGTCCGAAACTTTTTAAGAGAGCTATCTATATGTTGACAATTCTCACAGCCAACTACAAGTATTTAAGGAGTTCAGACTTTCAGTCTTATTTAGTGTCTTTGAGATTCTTAATATTCTACCAATTGTTGAGGGAATCATCCTAGAAGTATATCAGATCTAGAATTGTCCCAGAAAGGGGATCCGATTATAACCCAATGCAATGTTGAAAAACACCAAAATTCAAAGTGCTTTTCATTCATGTTATTTTATTATTTCAGATACTGAAGCATTCCTAGCCTCCATGACTTGGACAACATTCTGGCAGTAATTCATTAGTGACAAGTTATACTCTTTGGACATAAGTACCAACCAATGAACATCTCCATCACAAGAGAATTTCATGAACTCTCCTCAATATTCCACATCACCATTAACAACATTCTAGGCATCACCGACAATGCAAGTTGCTGCAAGTGCCAAACAGTAATTTGTAATTCTGTAGCAATTATCCCATTGTTTGTCTTCCCAAAGACTGCCCACCACCTACAAGTCCCAAGTTAAGAAGGTGAATGACTATTCTCTGTTTACCTGGATAAGTGCAATCCCATTAATACTCAAAACGTTCACATCATTCAAACAAAGCAGCTTTCTGAACAGTATCATCTGAGTATTTAATTTTGTACCACTGTCAAAATGTGGCAACATGGTATACCAGCTACAAGATGCACTGCAACAAGTGGCCAAGATTCCTTTGATTATGTCTTCCAAAAGCATGAGCTCTACCACGTTGAGATAAGGGCAGTAGATACATTTAGACATCACAACCTGCAGGTTCTCCTCCAAGCCACACACAATCCTGACATGGAACTAAATTGCCATTCATTCACTGAGTCAAAATACTGGAACCCCCTTCCTTAATTGTGCTGTTGGGAATAATTACATTATCATCATCTTCTCAAAGACAATTAGGAACGGGAAATAAATGTTGGGCTTGAAAGCAGAATTCAGATCCTCAAAACAAGATTTAAAAATGGTTAGCCTTTCTAAACATAGCTGATGCGTGAGTAGCATTATTCTTAAAGAAGGAAAAGAAAAATAACCATAGGATTTACCCCTTAGATGATTCCATTCCTCACTTCTAATGATACGCTTTGCAGATATATATTTTGCATATACAACTGAAGTTATATTTAGTTTATTGGTGCAAAACTCAGTGCAAATCCAAATTTTGAACAGTTCGAAATATATTGCAACTAATATGTTGGCAATTCAAGTAAGTATGACACTCATATCAAAATGTCCAACCTGACCAGTGATATTTCTTTGTTACCTAATAATTGTCTTTTGGCAGGAAGTAACTTTGCTTGCCTTTTGCAAAGCTACAATGTGTTTATGTTGATACAGAAATCAATAGCACTCAACACAATACTTCTTTTACCATTTCAAAGGAACATATTTAGAATATTATCGCTAACTGCCTAGAAATATAAATTCATTGGAGTATCAACAACTAGTTTCAAAGATGGATGTTTGACTTTAACAGGATAATTCTTCCTCAGGAAAAATAAGAGAAAACCAGATAATTCAATTTTCTGTTTTTGGGCTTTGCTGAAAATGAATACAATTGATTTCCTGTGGTTGTGAAAAATTCACCTTGAGACTGCACAGCAAGAATAAAATTCTCATCCTGAATAATTACATTCCACATTGCAGATTTTTGGATTCTCTTTCAGGACGAATGCCAGTACAAATACTGCCGAGAACTGGAGGTAATAAATTTTAACATTTTAATCTATTATAGTGTCATTTATATTAAATGCTATTTAATGCTCCTTGTTTGTTCAACAGTTCAAGAATAATAATAGCACATTTTCTATCTTTGAAGTTATTGTTTCTATTTGTTCCATAATACTCTAAAGTCCTATTTATTTATCTGTGTTTAACTGACCAGTCTTTAGCTGGCTTGCTGCCTATCCCATCTGCAGCCAAAGAAAAATTTATAAAGTGTCAACTTTCAGCTGCCTGCATTTCATTCCTGCAAAAGGTAATATCATTCTTTACCAAAATATATATTATCATCAAATAGAACAGAAGAATAGCCATTTTGATTAAAAAATAAACAAATGTATATCAGTTCAAGTATTGTCATCTCGAATTCTATTAAAAGCATTCTTAGCAGTGATATTACTGAAAGTGATTTATAATAACCTGTAGTAAAAATAATTGGGATAATAAAAATTTTTCCATCTTCCTTCAGCTGATCCCCAGTTAACAACCTCTTCCTCCTCTTAAATGAAATCCTTTCACGCAGCTATATTCTGTTTCCTCAGATATTCAATGAATTGCGATCCATTTCCAGGTCCTGAGAACTAGTTTAACACAAGACTTAAATGTTCTCAGTCAGTGGACATTGTGGAGTGGTTCTTGGATGCAAAGACAGTTTCTCTTTACACATAAAACTTTTGGTTACAAAAATGTGCCAAATACAAATACTTGTGTTTATTGTATCCAATAAATTCTCTTTAACAGCTTATTTGGAATTATACATTAAAAGGTGTTAACATGAGAGGCATGTTAAAGAATTTTATATGAGTTCTGTGATAATAGGTACTGTAATACCTATCAAATGGAACAGGAAGAGACTGCCACGTTTTACTATACTGAAATGCTGGGCAATAGGAAATGTGGTGAGAATCCTTCAAAATGTTGAACAGAGTTGAAGTTCCTTTTAATTTGCAGGTGCTTGATTCTGAAAATGTGAAAATACACAATGTATCATGTATTTTTCCCTACCTCTGGACTAGGAGGTCTGGGTTCAAGTACTACCTGCTCCAAATGTATGTCATGCATTTCCAAATAGGTTGATTAGAAAATACTGTACCTGTACCATGTGCGAGTGCAAATATCACTCTCTTTGATGAATATAACATTCAGTGAAATAAATCATGTACAAAAATGTGGACTCCAGATCATCTCCGGGGAAAAATGGAAAGTTAAGATTCAATCAGTTTCTTTAAGAGTTTGGAAGAAATCTCCATTAAATCACCATTTCGGAAAGTATTCATCATGAAAAGCAAGTGTTTGGTTATACATCAGTCTATACATCAGTCAAATCATTCTTGAAATTGAATGTTTTGTGAATTTCTTCAAGAGTTTTTTCTGTTATTCAAGCATGTAAACAAAATGGCTCCATACTAAGAATTATTTTAAAAACAAATGGATTCAACTTTTTGTAAAGATTGGAAGCTACACAGAATAAGAGATCAATTCACAAAAAAATATGCTAGAAGATAAAAATAATCTCAAATATATAAGGTCTGATCAACAGAAAAAGAATTGAAAGAAATATGTTTAGCTCCTCACAGATAAAAAGAGTGTAAGAATGCTACTCTTTATTCCATCATTCAAGTTATTACGAAGAGTCACAGAAATATGTTTAATATAGGATTTAGAAATATCCTAATGATATCAAACTATGTTTTCAGGTGACAAAAAGACAAATTGCTGGAAAGTCAGCAGATCTGGCAGCATCTGTGAAGAGAAATCAGAATTAACGTAGTATAACTCAATAACCCTCAGTTCTGAGGAAGGGTCACTTGATATGAAATGTTTACTCTGAGGGTTATTACGTTATACTATGTTAATTCTGATTTCTCTCCACAGATGCTACCAGGCCTGCTGAGTTTTTCTGGCAATTTTTATTTTTGCTTCTGATTTACAGCATCTGCATTTCATTCGGTTTTTATGTTGTCAGGTGAGTTCTCTGCCCAAAGGGAGGTCCGGTTCACAGCATCACAACATCTACCAAGGGTAAGGCAAGGGGACATGTACTGAATCTACACTGGCTGCTACAAGGGTCAAACCCAATACTGTTGGCAGCCATTTGATCCATATTGGCCATCCAATCAACTGAGCCCAATCAGCATCCAGAGAATCTGGGTTGCTGTGGTAGCATTTAGTTTTGTATGTAAGTTGAAGCCTGGATCTCCGAATAATCATGACGTAGGCTCCAATTCCTTCTCCATCACCTGACTGATCAAGAGTCTCTCCCACTCTTACTTGGCATTGCAAGTTGACACTCAATCTGGACACGTTATGAACTCACTTTCAATTTCTAGAGTGGAACTTTAAGAGAATTCAGAGGCAGAAATGCAACTACTGTGCCACAAAACTTCCTTCTGTCACTATGATTGCGAAAAATTGTAGCATTTAAATATGATCTCAACAAATTAATTACTGAATGCTGCCATTTAGTGTGGTGTTGTTATCAGCAAATCTAATCAATGACTGGAAGTTATCTGTATATTTTGTCACAAGCAGAAACAATTTATTTCAGCCTAATGAGAAGTCTTGTCCTGTTGATTAAACACTTAGCTAATTATACCCTATAATTTGAAGGTGAGATTTGAGCTGAATTCAACTTAAATTCAGAACTTGTAATTGTTAAATGGATTAAAAATTTATATAACCTAAAGTTATTTAGTTGAAATTTTAATATTTAGAATAGAATATACAGTAACCATCACTTATGCATGACTAAAGATTAAAATATGTTTTCCAAACAGTAGAAATTGATGTAGGTAATAGATTTCTAATAAGAACAGTTAATATGTTGACTTATGTTTGTGTAAAGATATTGAATGAGTATTTGAATTAGAGTTCCAGGAAAATATTAGCTAAATAGATATGCAGAAATGATCAATTAACATATTGAAATTTCTTCATTGAGTTATAAGGTGCAGAATGTATCTAGGTTGGGTTAAATATTATAATATTAAACCATCATATAACCATGTATACATGGGAAATTCACTTGTATATGTCACATATTCAGGGTGAGCTTGCCAATTGGATACAAAATTGTCTTAATGGGCAGAGACAGAGAGTGATGGTGGAGGGTTGTTTCTTGTACTGGAGGCCTGTGACCAGCGGTGTCCCACAGTGATCGGCGTTGGGTCCACGTTTGTTTGTCACTTATATAAATCATTTCAATGACAATACAGAAGGCATGGTTAATAAATATGAGGATGACATCAAAATTGCTAATATAGTGGACAATGAAAAAAGTTATAGTTGATAAAATGTGGAGCTAGAAAAGCACAGCAGGCCAAGCAACATCATAAGAGCAGGAGATGAAGGGTCCTGTCTGAAATATCGACTCTCCTGCTCTTCTGATGCTGCTTGACCTGCTGTGCTTTTTCCAGCTCCACATTTTATCAACTCTACATTCCAGCATCTGCAGTCCTTAATATCTCCAAGTGAGAAAGGTTATCTAAGATCACAAAGAGATCTTGATCAATTGGGCCTTGGGCTGAAGAATGGCAAATGGAATTTAATTTGTATAAATGCAAATTAATTGCATTTTGGCAAAACAAACAAGCGTAGGACTTATACAATTAAAAGTAGGGTCTTGAGTAGTGTTATAGAACAGAGAGACCTGGGGTTCAGGTACATAATTCTTTGATGTTTGCACCACATATAGATAAGGTGGTTAAGAGAACATTGAATTACAGGAGTTGGAACAATATGTTGAGGTTGTACAGGATGTTGGTGAGGCCACTTCTGGAGTACTGTGTCCAGTTCTGACCACTGTTATAGGAAGATTATTATTAAGCTGGTGAGGTTTCAGAAGAGATTTATCATGATATTACTGGGACTGGAGGATTTGTGTTATAAGGACAGGTTAGATAGGTAGGAACATTTTTCACTAGAGCGTAGGAAGTTGAGGGGTGACCTATAGAGGTTTGTAAAATCATGACGTGTATATACAAGATAAATTGCAGTTGCCTTTTAACTATGGTGGAGGATTTTAAGACTAGGGCGTATATTTTTAACGTGAGAGAAGAAAGATTTTAAAAAGACATGAAGGGCAATTTCTTTGCAGAGAGTTGCAGATAGTGAAGAAGGTTACCTCAAAGTACAACAGGGCCTTGATCAATTGGGCTAATGGGCCAAGAAGTGGCAGATGGAATGTAATTTAGATAAATGCGAGGTGCTGCATTTTGGAAAGACAAATCAGGGCAGGACTTAAGCACATAATGTTAAAGTCCTGGGGAGTGTTGATGAACAAAGAGATCTTGGAGTGTAGGTTCATAGTTCCTTGAAAGCACAGTTGCAGTTAGATAGGACAGTGAAGAAGGTGTTTGATATGCTTGACTTTATTGGTCAGTGCATTGAGTACATGAGGTGGAAAGTCATTTGCAGCTGTACAGGACATTGGTTCGGCCACTTTTGGAATACTATGTAATATTCTGTCCTCCCTGCTCTCAGAAGGATGTTGTGAAACTTGAAAGGTTTCAGAAAAGATTTATAAGAATGTTGCAAAAGTTGGAGAGTTTGAGCTATAGAGAGAGAGGCTGAATATGCTGAGGCTATTTTCCCTGGAGCGTTGGAGGCTGAGGGGTGACCTTATAGAGGTTTATAAAATCGTGAGGGGCATGATTAGGGTAAATAGCTAAGGTCTTTGTCCTGGGTTGGGGGAGTCCAAAACTAGAGGGCTTAGGTTTAAGTTATGAGGAAAAAGAATTAAAAGGGGCCAAAGGGGCAACTTTTTCACACAGAGGATGGTGCATGTATGGAATGAGCTGCCACAGAAAATGATGGAGGCTGGTACAACTGCAACATTTAAAGAACTAGAGAGCATAGGTTCAAGGTGAAAGGGGTAGGATTTAAGTGGGACCTAAGGAGCAACTTTTTCATGCAGAGGGTGCTGTGTGGATGGAATGAGCTGCCAGAGGAAATGGTGGAGGCTGGTACAATAACAACATCTAAAAGGAATCTTGATTGGTATATGAATAGGAAGGGTTTAGAGCGATGTGGGCCAAATACTGGCAAATGGGACTAGATTAATTTAGGATATCTGGTCCATGCTATACAACCTTATGACTCTATGTGTAGTCTGAACAGGAGGAGGAGTTGAATGCAGGTACAGGTGAAATATTTAAAATACATTTGGATGTACACATGAGTAAGAAATGTTTGGAGGGATATGGATCAAGCATAGGCAGGTGGGACTAGTTTAGTTTGGGATTATGGTTGGTGTGCGCTGGTTGGATCAAAGGGTATTTTTCTGTTCTGTCTGACTCTATGATTCTGTAACATGATACACAAATTATCCACTTGGCATGCTTTCAAATAGCTCCATTGATTGTTGTTACTCAATAACTAAAGTTTAAATAGATACTTTGTGACTGATACTCCTGTTTTCTGGTAAGACATTCAGGCATTATATACAAGGTCAAAGTTAAATTTATAGAAAGCAGCCACATGCTCTTGAAATCACATTGAGAATTCCATAACTTCATAAGCCACTACCCAAGCAGTCAACTTAGCATGCCTACTCAAATAATGCAGTTCAGTTTCAAATCTCAACTCAAAACCCATAACTTTCTGAATCGAAAACAGAAATTACAACACAACCAACATTCTAAAGTGTTCTTGTTTGGTTTATGCATTTCGCATTCGGAGGTACAGAGGTCTTTAATAACACAAAGATTTTTACCACGTATTGTATTCACTTGGACTACCTGTCACAAACAGCAAGAAAGGTAGACTTAGCCTATAGGATATATCAAATGTCCAAACATCTAGAATACCTGAATCACTGAGCATGAGAAAGAAGAAGCACTTGAGAACAATAATGGAAAAGCTGCTGGCCAGGGGATCAGGCCTTATCTTTCCTCGAATGTAGAGCCTACAGCTGAAGACATCACAGGCCCACCTTATAAAACAAACATTTTTTTTTCTAGTGCAGTTGTCTATTGGTATCACTTCAGTCTATTCATAGCATCCTCCAACATATTACCATGAGTATGCAGGAGTCACTAACCACATCTGGAAAGCAAAGACTTCCTAGCAATGCAATGCACAGTGTAGTGTATACCGTATACATTGACACTTGCATTGGAAACTATGGTAGCACAATTGCTCTCCAACTGAAGTATATCTCACCATTGCTCAAACTGCTGCAATAGAACCCCTGTACCCTAACATGAAACAAGTCCTTATTTAGCTCACTTACAGGATGTCCCTGTCAACCTTTATTATTGATCTTAAATTGTACAACTGAGTAGTTTGCTGGATAATTTCAGCTACCACATTGTATCTCAGCCAAACCAGGTAAGGACAATCCTAAAGGGTATCCAGAAATCACATTGATTAAACAACAATACAGTAGATTGATGATCACTTGTTATTTTACTCCAAATATCAGTAGGGTTTCTGGTTGGGATTTTGATTGGTCACTTGGATCTTTTGCAGAGGCAATTGGGGAAATATTATTGTGCGGGAATCTAAAATTCATTTTCATGTTGATGAGTTAAAGTCCTCAGAAACTTTAAAATGTTGGCTTTTCTAACTTTTTTTGCATTCATTAGCATATTATGAATAATCATTAACACCACAACCAACTGTAATTATATTTACAAATGTAAGCTCGTCAAAAATGGGAAACACGTATTCACAAACCTGACTATACATATGAGGCGTCAACCTGCTGAGGTAGACGTTTTTCTTCAAGCTCCAGTGACTACAAATTATTTCAATTTCTTAACTATTTCATGAACATAGCATTTTTTTGCTCAAATGCTTACAATGCAAGCAGTCTCCATGGTAATTGGCTCATAAAAAGTATCAATCTGGTTTAATGTTGTTAAACACATACAGTGTTATGGCTGAAGCCTGACCAGTTAATGAGCCTGTTCATGCAAGACAACCACACTGACCATGGAAGGTATAAGCAGCTGAGCTCAGAGGGCGACTCAACTCAAAAAGCCAGTTTTGAGTTGTGTCTTTGTCCCATGCAACCCTACAATGAAAATCTATCAGGTACATTCTCCTAGTTGTGATGAAAGGCCAATGACATGATGGTAGGCAAACTCATAGATTCATTGCCTATTAAAGTATAGAAGGAGGCCATTCAGCACATCATGTCTGCACCAATCCACATAGACCTGACTACATTAATCCAATTTTCCAGTGTTTGGCTTAAGGCCCTGGAAGCTATGTGCTTAAGTATTATGAGAATTTCTGAGTTAACCACCTTTTCAGGCAACGAGTTCAAGAGTCCCATCACTTGCTTAGTAAAAAAAAAATTTCTCCTAAACTTTCCATGTAACTTTCTACCTTTTATCTTAAATGTATGCCTTTGCTTAATGATTTCCCTACTAATGGAAGAAGTGCCTTCCTATCCAATATATAAACTCTTTACAATTTTAAAAACATTTATCAAGCTCCCTCTCAACCTTCGTTGCTCCAAGGAAAACAACCCCAGTCTATTCAATCTTTCCTTGAAGTTCAGATCCTCCAGCCCTGGCAGTATCTTGGTAAATCTCCTTTGCACCCTCTTAAGGTTTTATCCGTATATAAAAAAGGTGCCATCTCAGCTCAGACAATGCATTAAAGGTGGAAGGTTAGAGTGTATCTGTGTCTCAACCTGGAGGTTGCCTTTTTTTATATATACTGATAAAACCTTAAGTTATCTCAGGGCAATGACTTGAAAGAAATTCTGGGATTTACATATTAATCAATCAAGACCTGCATCTCCATTCTAAATGATTAAAGACTTAACAGCCATCTAAGTTTGTCTAATACATCACATCAGTTGTATGTAACTTTGATCCTTTACTTATAAATTTTGTCCTATGTATCCTGTACCACTAGCTACCTGATGAAGCAGCAGCTCTTCAAAAACTGGTACTTTCAAATAAAACTGCTGGACCATAACCTGGTGTCATATGATTTTTAACTTTGTCCACCTAAGTCCAGCATTGGCACCTCCACATCATGGGTACATTCCGTGGCAGAACAAAGCAGATCACTCACTCTCTTGCAGCATGAAAGCCAGGTTTTTTTTAGCCACCCAAGGGCAGCGATCTCTGCAAGCCACCTGCGTCCAGGCTGTTTTAATCAGTTAGGTTGATATCTTATTGCAATTCATTGGCAAAAGAGTTTCTCCTGCCTCCTGGAGAGCTTTGAGAAAAATTAGTGAGGCGCCACTAAATCCTGGCGCCAATGTTTGTCAGTCACTGAAATTTCAAGTTTGAATGGAGGTGATGAGCAGGAATTGAGTGATGCTCCTGGCTTGCAGAGGGTAAAGTGTTTTAAAAGATGCCATCTGGATCTTGGAACTTAGAAGGTCCTGGGGGCTTAATAGCACCCTGCCCATAAAATTTGGCATTTTACCATTGCAGCCATATAAGCTGAGAAGAATGAAAACTCAACCCAGGCCCATGCTTGCTTCCTGTATTACGTCTGCCTTCAAAATTCATCTCAAGAAAATTCCATCCTCATATTTCTTCAATGTATTGGTAAACCACTGGTAGAAGATGATGGCTCAGGGCTTCACTAACTTTACTGCACAAATATCTTCTCCCACACACATGATGAGGGAATATCTAGAAACAGGTGCATAACTGACAAATACATGGCTGAATCCGGCAGCTCCAAAGGTGATAACCATCTACACCCACACACAAATGGATTTGGAAATAAGCAGGACAAATCGGGCTACTGCAGCAACAGATGTTACATAACTAACACTATGTAATGAAAAAGCATAAGGTGATGTAAAGCTGTCTGAATGTCACATTGTTTGCACTGACACTCAGCAGCCAGCCACCACACTTAAAAGGTCATAGAATGTGAAAGCACATAAGGAAATTATCCGTGCCAGCTCTCTACACCCTTTTAATATAGAAATTTGAACTATTTATGATAATAAGTGTAACAAAATATGACCCACCAAGACTCTTCCTTCTGAACAGCACACAGTAAAATTATTGATTGCCAAGTTGAACAAAGCAATTAACTTTTTTTTGTTTTGATTACAATTGCAGGGTGACAAGCGCAATTCTTCAATTTCCCAATTTTACCAATTTTCTCAAACTTATTTTATCTGATAGGAAAGAGGTGATAAATAACTAGAGAGTAAAGTCTCTAAACATGAACAAACTTTGCAAGATTTATCTATCCCGTAAATACAACCAAATCAAATAAAACCTCACTTGTGACGAGATCACTTTATGGATAGGATTTGCATGGTCACACAGATATGAAATTATTCGGCCTTAATTTCTCAGGTCATTATCCCAACCAGGATTATGCTGATGTTGTCCGAAAGTATTCATGCAGCCAGAGTTTGCTGAGTTACAAGTAGGGTATCCCTCAGTTAGCTGCAACAAGTAGATGAAAATGTAATTTCAAATACATCCTTAGAATCCTTTTCCTCCCTGGAGGAATGGCAACAAGTGGTTAATTGACTGACTTTGCTGTATGCAAATAGTGAATAGCCTTGGCATAGTCCTGGATTTAGAAAAACAAGAGGCGATTTAAATGAAAAATATAAAATTCTTCAAGGACTTGACAGGATAGGAGCTGAGAAAATGTTTCCTCTGGTTGGCAATCTCGAACACAGGTTCCAACTCAGGATAAGACATCAGCTATTTATGAGTCAGGTGAGGAGGAATTTATTCATTTAAAGAGTTGCAAATCTTAGAGATTCTCTACTATCTAGAGACCTGGATGCTGATGTATTGAATATATTCAGGTCAGAAGAAGATAGATTTTTGGTTATTAGGATATTAAAAAGGGGACGGTGCAGGAAGGTAAAGACAAGAAATCAGCCTTGATCCTGTTGATTGCTACATCAGATTCAAATGCCAAAGGCCTACTTTGGTTAACACACTTAGGTCAGTTGAGAACTTCTGACGGACCATCGCCTCACTAGGGCAAATTGCTGAGACATCTCCTCATCCTATACTCCACACTCTGCAACTGCCCCAAACTCTAACTGGTAAATCTTCAGCTCCTGGATGATGTGACCAACCTAGGATTTAGTTGAAAACATGTTATTCTGGCGTTCAGGGTTCTGTTTTTTGTATATTCCAGTATACTGCCATTCACTTGGCCCACTACCATCTATTCAGGGTGTGGGGACTATTCAGAGCAAGAGGAATTCTTGGTATGGGAGTCTGTTATCCTGACCATTTCCTTACCTTCACATCTGACTTCTAAGGGACAGTTGAAGGTTTTACTTGTCAGGATGCAACCAGGAAATTACCCCCACCCAAAAAAAGTAAAGATCTGACACATCTGGAACTCTACCACTATCTAAGAAGGTGTAATCTCCCATCAGATTCACAGTGGGAGACAGAGCAAATCTGCAAGGAATTTCCTATCTTAAAAGGTAATTAGCCAATCATAGAAATCTGTAATACAACATAAAATATAACATTAAAGAATACAATTATACATGTGGAAACATCTCTGAAGAGAAGGAAAGGCAGGTTGTAATATTTGTACATATGTCTTTCCTTCAGTAGATCCTGGAATTCTGATTTTATCTGGAACCATTTTTCTCAGGACTTTCACTTATGATTTTAAAAGTTATACTGCATGTGGTCAAATCATTTTTATGGGAAATAAGGTTTAAAGTGCATAGTTTTAAGGACGAATGTTCTGAAAAATATATATGAGCTGGTAAATGTCATGGGGATGCCACAGGAGGATCAACTGCGCTAAATCAACCAATTATTTGAAATGAGAATTTGCAAGTAATAAGCTTGTCCAGAGGCCTGCAGCCTTCATTTTAAGCACCAAAGATTTTGCTTTGGGCTTTCTTACAGGGTGTAGACCATAGATCATAGACTGCAAGATATAGGAGCAGAATTAGGCCATTCAGCCCATTGAGTCTGCTTCAAAATTCGATCATGGCTGATATATTTCTCAACCCCTATTCTCCTGCCTTTTTCCTGCAACCTTTGATCCCCTTACTAATCAAGAACCTATCTATCTCTGTATAAAATACACTCAAAGTCTTAGCCCTCATTGTTTTCTGTGATAATGAGTTTCACAGATTTGCCACCCACTGGTTGAAGAAATTCCTCCTCATCTCAATTCTAAAGAGTTTTCCCTTCAGTCTGGGGCTGTGGCCTCAGTCCTAGTCTCTCCAGTTAGAGACCCTCTCCACATCTACTCTATCCAGACCTCTCATTATTCTGTAGGTTTCAATGAGATCACTCTTCATCCTTCTAAACTCCATTGAGTACAGATCCAGAGTCTTCAACCACTCCTAATATATAAAGCCCTTTATCCTCAGGATCATTCTTGCAAATCTTCTCTGCACATCCTCCAACACCAGCATGTCCTTGCTTAGATTAAGCACCCAAAACTGCTCACAATATTTGAAATGCAGTCTGATCACAGCCTTATACAGCCTCAGCCGTACATTTCTGCTCTTGCATTATAGGCCTCCTGAAATGCAACAATCTTAAGCCTTAAATGTAGCACTGGCGAATTGCTCAGAATTTAACTGCATAACCTCCACTGTACTGGAGAAATTTGTAATTGGCTTAGGAGTCTCTTTCATTAGCTGCCTTCAGGCAGGTCCTATCTGGAGCCAGTAAGTATCCAATGTTAGGGCACTGTTGTGGATCAGACCAAACCTCCTCAAAACATTCAGAAGATTGTCTAGACCCTAACATTGTCTTCCTTTAAGGTAAATGTAAGGTGTTGCATTCCAGCTGCAATTTCTTGGTCACATTACTAGATTTAAAGCAAAACACACTTTGTTCATCCACTATTGTTAAAATGCAACAAATGAAAGAAGGAATTGAAATAATGTAACTCTATTGGAATACTTAACAGAATAGTAGATATAGCAACTATTGCTAATTAACTATTACCATAAACACAACTTTGGCAAAAATCAAATTCAGAAACAGGATGTCTCAAATGCAGCCGTCTCAAACTGCAGAAAGAGAACCCCCAGCTTTTGACTGTAACCAAGTAAGAGAAAAAAAATGCTTCCACTTCTTCAAAACTCCAACAGCAGCTGCCAAAAGCTAAAACTGAAAGTCCTGGTTCTATGGGAGCTTGAACACATCCATTCAGGCTGCTTCTATTGTTCCAACTTTAAAAAGGAACATGGCCTCACAAACTGTTTACTCTAGAGGCTCTGGTAGACCGCTCATTACCTCTGCCTTAAAACCTCTTTTCAAATAAAAGGACAAAATACACCTCTTAAAGCAACAGTATCATCACAGGTACCAAACAGATAGTAAACTGAACTGGACCCTGTAGTAACCAATGAGATAGAACAAATTACTAAGCACTTGTGCAAATATCCCGGGGTTACAGTGACCATAACATGAATGAATTTTACATACTGTTTAAAGAAATGTGGGAATTAATTTAAACAACAGCAATTATGGGGGCAGTGAACTGGCATTGTAGCTTAAGGGATTGGACAATAGAGATTCAGTGGGAAACATTAAAGGGATATTTCGGATAGCACAGAACAGATATATATATATATGTACACTCCGCCAAATATGAAAAAGTCAAAGATACTTTCAAACTCAAAGAAAAGACATTAATTGTGAAGATATGCTGCAGGTCAGATGTCAGAGTGAATACAAAATACAACAATGAATTAAAATATATTAAGTGAAGAAAAATGAGAATACAAGAGAAATTTTGCCCATAAAACCAAGAAAACAACTAAGAGACATTTCTTCCAATATTTAAAAAAGAGTTAACAAACTAAGTTTTGGTCTTATAGAAAATAAATTGAGGGAATTAATAATAGAGGATGAAGAAACAGCAGAGGAATTGAATATATATTTTGCAATAGTATCCTTTCTAAAGCATACAATGATGTCCTAGAAATAGATGTAAATCAGGAATTGAAAGCAAGGGAGGAACTCAATAAAATTATGATTTATTCAGGAGTACTGAGTAAGCTGTCAGAAATTTGATAAGTCCCCAGGTCTTGACGGATTTCATTCGAGGATCTTAAAAGAAATAGCCAGTGAAATAGTTGATGCATTGATTTTAATTTTCTAAAACACATTGGTTTTGGGGAAGGTTCCAATAGATTGAAAAATAGCTAATAAACTCCTTTATTCAAAAAAAGGAGGGAGCCAGAAAGCAGAAAGCTACAGGCCAGTTATGTAAATGTCTGTGATAGGGTAAATGTTGGAAGATATTATTTTTAAAATTGTAACAGAATGCTTGAAAAAGTTTTGGTAATTGGACAGCCAACATGGTTATGTCAAAGGGAATTCATATTGAGTGAATTTATTGGAGTTATTTGAAAATGGAACTTATGCTGTAAATAAAGGGAAATTCAGTGGATGTATTGTATTTAGATTCTCAGAAGATATTGAATAAGGTACCACATCAAAGGATACTGCAGAAAATAAATTGTCATGGTTTTAGGGGTGACATGTTGGCAAATGTAGAAGGTTAGCTGACAGACAGGAAGCAGAGAATTGAAATAAATGGGTATTTTCTCAGCTGGCGGGATGTCACAGTGGTGTGTTACAGAGGTTGGTGATGGGACCTCAACTTTACAATTTATACAAATGATGTGGTGACATGTCCATTGACATGGTAGCTACATTTACTGATAATACAAAGCTAAATAGGAGATTCTGTGAATAGTACATAAGGAGCATGCAAATGGATACTGAAGTTTAAGCAATTTGGCAAAGATCTGGCAAATGGAGTATAATGAGGGAATGTGAAAAATCCCTAATTTTGGGAGAAGAATAAGAAAAAATCTAGAGTGAGAGATTGCAGGGATCTGAGATGCAGTGAGATCTGAAACACTAACAGAATATATAAAAGAAACTGAGAAGGAGTTAACGTTTTGAGTCCGGTAATTCTTCATCAGAACTGAATCTGAAGAAGGGTCACTGGACTCAAAGCATTAATTCAAAACTTTGCTTTCTTTTCACAGATGCTGCCAGACCTGCTAAGTTTCTCCAGCAATTTGTGCTTTGTTTCAGATCTCCAGTAGCAGCAGTTCTTTGTTTTATTGCAGAGACATTTGTGCGTCCTAGTGCATGAATTGCAGAGGTTTAGCTTGCAGATGCAGTGAGTACTCAGTAAATGTTAATAGAAAGGTACATTGGAGAACTGACTTCAAGAATGGAGAGGTAATACTTCAGTTAGACAGGGCATTCGGGCAATCACATGTGGAGTACTGTGTACAGTATTGGTCACTACACTTGTGAGAGGATATTGATACATTCGAAGCAGTTCAGCGAAGGTTTACTAGACTAATGCCTGGAATTAGCAGATTGGCTAATGAGAGAATGCAAGACAGGCTGGGCCTGTTTCCTCTGGCTTTTAGAAGAGTCAGATGCAATTTAATTTCAATACATAACATTACATATAATTGAATTATATAAGTTATTAAGTGACTGACTGGGTTGGGGAGGAAAAGATGTTTCCTTTTCTGGGAGGACCTAGAACTAGGGATAATTTAAAAACAAAGGGTCACTCTTTTAAGACAGAGATGAAGAAAAAAATTCACTAAGTGTTATGAGTGTTTGGAATTCCCTTCCTCTTAAGGCTGTGGATGCAGAACATTGACATATTTTTCAGGCAGCTGTAGGTAGGTTCTTGATAATCAAGGGATAAAAGGTTATTGAGGCGAATGCAGGAATATACAGTTGCAGTCAAAATCAGATCAGCCATGATATCATTGAATGGAAAAACAGGCACAAACGGCTAAGTAGCCTACTTTTGTTCCCTATTTCTATACTTTCTTAAATCTGTACATGGCAAAACGAAAGAGAAAAGTAAAGGCATCCTTCGTCATATTCCAAAGCCAATGGTCAGTCTGTCATAGAGTCATAGAGATGTACAGCACAGAAACAGACCCTTTGGTCCAACTCAGATATCCTAACTTAATCTAGTCCCATTTGCCACCACTTGGTCCATATCCCTCTAAACCTTTCCTTTTCATACACTCATCCAGGTGCCTTTTAAAATCTGTAATTGTACCAGTCTCCACCACTTCCACTGGCAGCTCATTGGGGCGGCACGGTGGCACAGTGGTTAGCACTGCTGTCTCACAGCGCCTGAGACCCGGGTTCAATTCCCGACTCAGGCGACTGACTGTGTGGAGTTTGCACATTCTCCCCGTGTCTGCGTGGGTTTCCTCCGGGTGCTCCGGTTTCCTCTCACAGTCCAAAGATGTGCGGGTCAGGTGAATTGGCCATGCTAAATTGCCCGTAGTGTTAGGTAAGGGGTAAATGTAATGTATGGGTGTGTTGCGCTTCGGCGGGTCGGTGTGGACTTGTTGGGCCGAAGGGCCTGTTTCCACACTGTAAGTAATCTAATCATTCCATACATGCACCACCCACTACGTGAAAGCATTCCTCTTTACATCCCATTCATATCTTTTATATCTTTTCCTTCGCACCCTAAACCTATGCCCTCTTGTTCTGGACTCCACCACCCCATGGAAAAGATCTTATTAATTTATCCTATCCATGCCCCTCATGATTTTATAAACCTCTATAAGGTCACCCTTCAACCTCTGATGCTCTCGGGAGAACAGCCCCAGCCTATGCAGCATCCCTCTGTAGCTCTCCAATCTTGGCAACATCCTTGTAAATCTGTTCTGCACCCTTTCAAGTTTCACACTATCTTTCTGAAAGGAAGGAGACCCGAATTGCATGCAATATTCCAAAAGTGGCCTAACCAATGTCCTGTACAGCCACAACATGATCTCCCACTCCAAGACACAATGCTCTGACCAATAAATGAAAGCATACCAAATGTCACCTTCACTATCCTATCTCCCTGTGCTCTGCTTTCAAGGAACTATGGACCTTCTACAGGTGGAGATTAATTTAAGAATACTGTAACAAAAAGCCTGGAGATCCTGTGTATACTGCAGGCAGACAGCTCACAAAACAAGTCTTCATTGCTTTCTAATCTTCACCTGTAATGATGGATCCTGGTGGCCAAATGCAGGGCAGTGAAAAATCTGCTTTCCAGTGTTCCCCACCAACTAAATGGTTGAACTTAGACCTTTAAAAGCACATGCATCAAACTTTAATTGATTAATTCTAGCCAATGCTGAGTCATGTTATCTGGTCGTCATAATGACTTGTGCATGGATGCTTCTTCAAGATGGAAACCATTGTCCAAAACTTCTGAAACTTGCAATTTAATTACACAAGTTAAATAAAACAAGTAGACTTGTGAATGACATTCCTCACACATAAACAAGAATTTAGAGTATAACTTTACTCAGTTTTTCAAGACAAAAAGACTTGATGATTTTACTGATAATGTGTAAGACCTATAGATATACAGGAAGTGAACTCCATAAAAAATGAATGAGGCAAGGGATCTGGTGTAACACAAATCTAAACTACAATATTCAATTTAATGACTCAGGCTTGCTACCAAAATAATTCTACAAAAGTAAGTTAAAAATTCTAACTAATTATGTGATATGTGTATATTTAGAATTAAAAATCAAACTATACATTGGAAATATAGAATGATGTAAAGATTCAACTACCACCAAGACTATTGTAAAAATAGAATCAATTTCTGGAACAAACTAGATGAATGACTAGGATATTTCCTCTGCAATATTTTAGTATGTTTACACTGTACTTCACATAAGCAGATATTATTCTGGGAGAGTTCTGCTCAACTGCTGGACTGTTTTTAACAAGGTTAAAATAGTTCAATCTTCAACAATTATTCGAATTAACATTAAAAGTGTAATCTTACCTAGTAAATTTGTCAACCATAGAGCCAAGTCTTCCTTCATTGGTAATAAACTAGCTTCATGCCTGCTCGCCAGCCACTGACTATACTGATGCACATCAGACAGGCTTGGCCCGGGCTCCTTTGGGCTGAATGTGCTGCACATCTTTTCTTATCTACTGGTTCTTATCTAGTAGGAAAGAAAAATAAAGTGTCCATGATGCTGTAGAAAGGACAACAGGTGATGATGTGCCATGCACAAACTTTATTTTTGTTCAGAAATATTCTACTCCTTATTTCTCAATCGTTGAAATGAATGCAAAAACAAAGAAGCAAAAAAAGCACATTGATTCCAACGTAATATAGCATAAATTACGATTAGACTCACTCATAGTAAAGAATCGTGCATTTGATTTCAGCATTAACTTGACAATCAAAAAAGGTTTACATCATTTTTTAAAAAAAGAATCAAACTACTTATTTTAAGTGGATACAATATTTTTAAGTTTTAAATGCAGCATTTTAAGTGTTACCGTGTTCCCAAACAGCAGGAGTTGGCTACATATAACACTAACAATGTCGCTTGCAAAAGAAACTTCCAGTTAGACTGTTTTTCCTGTTCCAGAACAGTCTTTTTGTACCTGAATGTGAGCTTACATCTCAAGTTCTAAGCAGCATTATCAAAAACAGTGACCTGGTTTAGTACAGTTTACAGCATGCCTAATGGCATGCAGCAGCCTGTTCCTTTCTCAACTGGATTGTAAGGCATAATCACTCCCCTCGAAAACGAACAGTGGGTTTTTACATAAGCCTGCACAGTAGAGCATTCATTCCATCTTCTCAGGAAAGAGCAGTGTTACAATGTTTGGTCTCATCAGTAATTTAAGCTATCAACCGATATTTACAAAAGCGTTGCACATGAAAGAAGCAAGCAATCATAGAGGCATCTGCAATTGCTTCAGCACTTCTTTCAATAATTCGTCTATCTTTGACATTAGAACCGTCTGTATACACAGAATAAGTCCAAGCTAAGCTTCCCCAGTGTAATTGGGTGATGATTAGCAACACAATGCACTGAAATTACTGCTTTATTATAATTGGTATGATGTTGAAAGAGTAATCGAACATTTTGGAGGATTTAATGGGCAAAATGAATACTTTTTTTTAATCTCTCGCTCGACCTTTCCTCATAAGCGCAACAACGTTGCAGCATTTTCAATTTGACGTTTCACGCAAACAAAAAAAATTACAAAACAATTCAGTGTTTAAGAATTAACATCCAAATAGAATACAGTGTAAAGGATTCCCAAAGCGATATCAAAACATCGACTGTAGTTACACAGTAGGATACCTCGTACGTTTTCATTTACTTGGGGCTAAAATTATACATTCTCAATTGTTTCGAATTATAAATTCGCACTGTGATTAGCTTCATAATACGCAATAATGCCGCCTTTTATCGTGTTTTATTACTGTAGTGTCGTAGAAGCTCATCATTGCAGGCGAAACGCTGCAGTGCTCCTCACCCGGTACAAGCGCTTCTGTTCTGGATCTCTCAGTCTCTTTCTCCTGCAATGCTACACTCTGCCGTCCGATCTTCTCGTGTGCACGTGTGAATCAAGCAACACTTTTCACAATCAGTCTCCTGCATGACGAATCCTTCAATTTGTTAAGTGTGCGTCTTATTTTGAAGCATCCCAGTCGCGCGGACGAGAATTGGAGCACAAGACATTTCTTATACAATCACATCGTCCTGTCAAACAAGAACGGTCATCAGTGACTAGAAACACATATCCGCTACCAAACACACTATCAAAGATTTATCCCTGAAACGCGTATAGATTTCAACATCTGGCAAAATCAGGTTATTTGAACATTGCTTTCATATATTGCTTTTCCTTTGTTGGCGGTAGACAGATAGATAATATTTTATTCATGTAACTTGCATGATACTGGGTTTTATACTAACTGACACTTAATTTGGCCATGCATAAAACAAAGACATTAACCACGAAATCGCTGTCCTGGTTTCAAATCTTGTGCTAAATTTTATCTTACTTTATTTTGATTTTGTTTCCAAAAAAAATCTGAAGATCTGGTACAGAATTCTGATTTAGTTATCTTGGAACAATAGATCAAGTAATTGACAACATGCCTGCAATTCGTAGTTATGTGTTTAACACTGGTGTCTGAGGTTACATAGCTGCCTGGCACGTCGAGTGATTCAGATGGTCCGGAAAGAGCTTTTGGTAACATTTTGAGGACCAGCAGTGGTGGCCTCAAAACATACTTCCCTCACCAATTTGTGGTATTTGTGGGATCATTTATTGCACAAAATGGCTGCTACTTCCTGACATAAAAATAATTGACAAATTTTCAAAGCAGTTGCTTGGAATAGAGGGCTTTGAGATAAAGCACAGCTCCAGATCATTCCTTTTTTAAAAGATTTCACTGAAAGTACCGTGTTAATTCATATCATAGAGATTTAAGAAATAAATGCTTCACTGTCATCCAATCAACATTCCATCACACTTTTTCCCATGTGACGTTATATTATCGTGACACATTTAACTGTTGAAGTTTCCTGAGCAGTCATAGAGTGATAGTCACAGGGTCATACAGTATGGAAACAGAACCTTCGATCCAACCAGTCCACACCAACAATAATCCCAAACTAAAGTAGTCCCATCTACATGCCCTTATCCCTCCAAACAGTCCTTGTTCATGTACTTATCCAAAAGTCTTTCAAACGTTGTAACTGTATCTGCATCCACTACTGCCTCTGGAAGTTCACAAATCACAAAGTCTTTTAGAACAGTGGGTACTGCTAATGGAGTTGTGGCCATCTAAATAACACATATCTCTACCAGGGTTAGTAGCCATCATGTTCTGAGCATTTAGAGTCATACACATAGAGTCATACAGATGTACAGCATGGAAATAGATCCTTTGGTCCAACTCATCCATGCTGACCATATATCCTAAATTAATGTAGTCCCATTTGTCAGCATTTGGCCCATTTCCCTCCAAACCCTTCCTTTTTATATACCCACCCAGATGCCTTTTAACTTGTACCAGCCTCCACCACTTTCTCTGGCAGTTCATTCCACACACATACCATCCTCTGCGTGAAAGAGTTGCCCCTTAGGTCCCCTTTAAATCTTTCCCCTCTCACCCTAAATCTATGCCCTCCAGTTTTGGACTCCCCCACCCCAGGGAGAAGACTTTGTCTATTTACTCCATCCACGCCTTTCATGATTTTATAAATCTCCAAAAGGTCACCCGTCAGCCTGCAATGCTCCAGGGAAAATAGCCCCAGCCTATTCAGCCTTTCCCAATAGCCCGAACCGTCCAACCCTGGCAACATCCTTACAAATCTTTTCTTTCAAGTTTCATTATATCCTTCCGAAAGCAGGGAAACAAGAATTGCAGGCAGTATTCCAAAAATTGCCTAACCAATATCATATAGAGCAGCAACATGACCTTCCAAATCCTATACTCAATGCACTGACCAATAAAGGAAAGCATACCAAATGCCTTCCTCACTATCTTATGAAAAAGGATAGATCAGGTCTAAAAGTTGAAGTTCTAAATTGGAGAAAGGCCAATTTTGATGGTATTAGGCAAGAACTTTTGAAAGCTGATTGGAGGCAAATGTTCACAGGTAAAGGGACGGCTGGAAAATGGGAAGCCTTCAGAAATGAGATAATAAGAATCCAGAAAAAGTTTATTCCTGTCAGGGTGAAAGGGAAGGCTGGTAGGTATAGGTAATGTTGGATGACGAAAGAAATTGAGAGATTGGTTAAGAAAAAGAAGGAAGCATATGCCAGGTATAGACAGGATAGATCAAGTAAATCCTTAGAAGAGTATAAAGGAAGTAGGAGTATACTTAAGAGGGAAATCAGAAGGGCAAAAAGGGGACATGAGATAGCTTTGGCAAATAGAATTAAGGAGAATCCATAGGGTTTTTACAAATATATTAAGGACAAAAGGGTAACTAGGGAGAGAATAGGGTCCTTCAAAGATCAGCAAGGCAGCTTTTGTGCGGAGCCGCAGAAAATGGAAGAGATACTAAATGAATATTTTGCATCAGTATTTACTGTGGAAAAGGATATGGAAGATATAGACTGTAGGGAAATAGATGGTGACATCTTGCAAAATGTCCAGATTACAGAGGAGGAAGTGCTGGATGTCTTGAAATGGTTACAGGTGGATAAATCCCGAGGACCTGATCAGGTGTACCCAAGAACTCTGCGGGAAGCTAGAGAAGTGATTGCTGGGCCTCTTGCTGAGATATTTGTATCATCGATAGTCACAGGTGAGGTGCCGGAAGACTGGAGGTTGGCAAGTGTGGTGCCACTATTTAAGATGGGCGGTAAAGACAAGTCAGGGAACTATAGACCGGTGAGCCTGCCCTCGATGATGGGCAAGTTGTTGGAGGGAATCCTGAGGGACAGGATGTACATGTATTTGGAAAGGCAAGGACGGCTTTGTGCGTGGGAAATCATGTCTCACAAACTTGATTGAGTTTTTTGAAGAAGTAACAAAGAAGATTGATGAGGGCAGAGCTGTAGATGTGATCTATATGGACTTCAGTAAGGCGTTCAAGGAGATTCCCCATGGGAGACTGATTAGCAAGGTTAGATCTCACGGAATACAGGGAGAACTAGCCATTTTGATACAGAACTGGCTCAAAGGTAGAAGACAGAGGGTGGTGGCAGAGGGTTCTTTTTCAGACTGGAGGCCTGTGACCAGTGGAGTGCCACAAGAATCAGTGCTGGGTCCTCTACTTTTTGTCATTTACATAAATGATTTGGATGCGAGCATAAGAGGTACAGTTAGTAAGTTTGCAGATGACACCAAAATTGGAGGTACAGTGGACAGCGAAGAGGGTTACCTCAGATTACAACAGCATCTTGACCAGATGGGCCAATGGGCTGAGAAGTGGCAGATGGAGTTTAATTCAGATAAATGTGAGGTGCTTCATTTTGGGAAAGCAAATCTTAGCAGAACTTAAACACTTAAAGGTAAGGTCCTAGGGAGTGTTGCTGAACAAAGAGATCTTGAAGTGCAGGTTTATAGCTCCTTGAAAGTGGAGTCTCAGGGAGATAGGATAGTGAAGAAGGCGTTTGGTATGCTTTCCTTCATTGGTCAGAGTACTGAGTACAGGAGTTGGGAGGTCATGTTGCGGCTGTACTGGATATTGGTTAGGCCACTGTTGGAATGTTGCGTGCAGTTGCAGTCTCCTTCCTATCGGAAAGATGTTGTGAAACTTGAAAGGGTTCAGAAAAGATATACAAGGATGTTGCCAGGTTTGGAGGATTTGAGCTATCGGGAAAGGCTGAACAGGCTGGGGCTGTTTTCCCTGGAGCGTTGGAGGCTGAGAGGTGACTTTACAGAGGTTTACAAAATTATGAGGGGCATAGATAGGATAAATAGACAAAGTCTTTTCCCCGCAGTGGGGAAGTCCAGAACTAGAAGGCATAGATATAGGGTGAGAGGGGAAATATATAAAAGAGACCTAAGGGGCGATGTTTTCACGCAGAGGGTGGTACGTGTATGGAATGAGCTGCCAGAGGATGTGGTAAAGACTGGTACAATTGTAACATTTAAGAGGCATTTGGATGGGTGTTTGAATAGGAAGGGTTTGGAGGAATATGGGTCGGGTGCTGGCAGGTGGGACTAGATTGGGTTGGGATATCTGGTCGGCATGGACAGGTTGGAGCGAGCGGTCTCGTTCCATGATGTACATCTCCATGACTCTATACCTACAACTGAACTTTCAAGAGCAATGAACGTGCACTGCAAGGTCTCTTTGTTCAGTGACACTCTCCAGGTCTTTACCATTAAGTGTATAAATCCTGCCCTGATTTGCTTTTCCAAAATGCATCACCTCACATTTATCAAAATTAAACTTCATCTGTCACTCTTCGGCCCATTGGTCCATCTGATCAAGATCCCATTCTATTCTGAGGTAAACTTCTTCGCTGTCCACCAAGAAATAACTGGTCTATTGTTGGCAGGAAAAAGAGTTCAGCTTTGCTTCAGGGCTTACATGTCTCAAACAATTAGGAAAGTGACAGAAGTAACATGGATCACAGATCTGGTAGACTATAGCCCATCAACCAGGATCACTTATTAATTTTCTTCATGGTATTAGCACATGGTTAAAATTAGGTTTTAGAGATTTGACTGAACAATTCAGTGAATCCACAACTGAGGGTCATACTTTTAAAATTATTGGCAAAAGAACTAGTCGAGAAATTAGGAGATTGTTTTGCTTGCAATGGGTTGTTCAAATCTGGAATGCATACCTGCACACGAAAGAGTAGAAAAATCAGATGTTATGTGGACTTTCAAAAGGAGTTGGACATGAACTTGAAGAGATTTAAATTGTTGTGTTATGGAGCAAAATAACTATAAGTTATGGATTGTGCAATTAAATTAGACTGCACTTTGAAGAGCTGGCACATACACAATGGGCTGAATAGACTCTTTCTATGCTGTACGATTCTATGATTCTGTCATTAAAAATTCACAGGATAGATTCAAATGAAGGATAAGGGATGAAGTGAATTCAGACAGTTGAAACTGTGATGATGGTGATGACACTTTGGATTTCCTTGATTGGATGGAAGGGAAGATTTTAAAATAAATCCAGCCCTGGTAGTTTAGAGAATGTTGGCTAAGATTTTTAGTTTACTTTGTTATTATTTCATCATTGAGTCTTAGGTTGGAATCTGTACAAACTGCTGAAATGGAAATCCCCTTTTTTTCTCTTTTAGCTCTTAGGATCCTAAATGAAATCAATTTCAATTAGGAATAGTTTCATGAGCTGAAACTGATCAAAATGTGATCAAATTCAGGATCAAATGTAATGACATAGTGGAAGGAACTTTACTCTGTATCTAAGCTGTGGCAGACTTACAACTGACCAGGAACACTCAGTCATTGCGGATGAAGACAAATGTTTCCGTTACACCTACACTGACGTGTTTCACCAAGAATAGCTTAACATTCAAAAATAAAGCACAACTAGCACTACATTGTGGATGGATCCAAAATAATGGTGGTAGAGGCAAGTACAGTTACAACATTTAAAAGACATTTGGGTGGGTACGTGAATAGGAGAGGTTTAGAGGCATATGGGCCAAACACAGGCAAATAGGAAAATTAGTTAGCACTGTTGCCTCATGACACCAGGGACACAGGTTCAATTCAAGCCTAGGGTGACTGGCTGAATGGAGTTTGCACATTCTCCCCATGTTGCTCCAGTTTACTCCCACAGTCGAAAGATATGCAGGTTAGGTGGATTCACCATGTTAAAATTGCCATGTGCAGGCTAGGTGGGCTAACTATCGTAAATATGGGGTACAGGAATAGTAGAGGGGGCTCGGTCGAATGCTTTTCAGAGGGAGGGTCGATGTGTACTTGAGGGACCAAATGGCCTCTTTAAGCAACGTAGGCATTCTATGATTTAGTTTGGGAAACTGGTTTGGCATAGACGAGTTAGACCGAAAGGTCTGTTTCCATGCTGTATGACTCTACGAATACACAAAATACTGTGGATGCTGGAAATCTAAAACCAAAACAGAAAATGATGAAGAAATTGAATAAAGGGAGTATGTTAAATAAAAAGCTAGCACATTAACGATATATTCTACAGTGTGACTACAGTTGTTGTTTTGATATTGCTAGATAAAGCAGCTGAAAATGGTTGGGCTTAAGACACTACCCTAGGACCTGCAGATACGTCCTGGAACTTAGATGCTTCATCTCCTTTTCTATCAGGCATGACTGCAATCAGCAGAGTTTTCCACCTGATTCCCATTGACTCCAGTTTTACTGAGGCTCCTTGATACCACACTTGGGTAAGTGTGGCCTTAATATCAAGAGCAATGATTTCAAAACCACACTAGTTCAGCTTTTTTGTCCATGTTTGAACCAAGGCTATAATAACGCCAGGAGTTGAGTGGCCCTGTTCACGAATGTTTAATGTTCAGCAGGGTTATAAAGCATGAAGAGAAAGGATAATTTTAAAATAAAGTTTGCATATCTAGCTAGCAAAATTTTGATGATACAAACTGGTGAATATAGCACAGAAAGGAGGTGCCAGTAAGTTAATTTTGGTGGAAATATGTGGGAATGGATGAAACTATTTAAAAACAGCTGTATAAGTGACAGTGTAATATTGCTATTTGGCACATTGAATAAATAAAGGCTTGTCTATTATGGAGTTATTCAACTGAAAGTTGAATAAAATCTATGAAAATAATTGTAGATTGCAAATTAAATGTGCATGTTAAAGTGAAGAGAGGAAGCAAGACACTTGGTGTGCTGTTTGAATATTTATCTAAGCATGGAAGTGAGCGTTTCAGTTGACAACTGACATGCTGCCCGATTGGCAAGATAACAAACCGATATCATTCACCAATCAGCTCATGAAGTGCTAACAGGCAAGTAGGCTGAATACCACACCCTATCACAGGCTTCCAATGCCAGCCAATCAGGGGATGGAAGTTCCTGTGTCCTAAAGCCTGGCAGTGGGATCCTGCACCTCATGGTATCTAGAGGTGAGAAGGTAAATCTTTTTATGCCTTCTTCTTGCGAGGTATGTATCACAGGAAGAGGGCAGTTGCATCATTGGAAAATGAGCCACCATTCTTGCCCACAGAGAGGCAGCTGACTGGGGAGGTGGTGAGTTGAAGCCCTAAGATGCCATTAATTAACTACTTAAGGGCCTCAATTATTGTGTTAAAAAGTACCTCTGAACCAGGAATACTGGGTTCAGATCCCACCCGCTCCAGAGGTGTTTAATAACATTTCTTAACAGGTGAATGTAGTATATGTAAAAGTAAAAATATGTAAAAATTGTCATCCATTGAAATAACTGCAAAAGTGGCAAGAAATAATGAGTAGCTCTTCTGGGAGAACTCATACCCGATGAGTTACTTATTTCCCGATGTTGCCTCCTCCAAGAATGGATAACTCCACTCTTCATTAAAGAAATAATTAGCAGGCATTGTAAGTCTAATGGAGAGTCTCAAAAATCCAGCAGTGTGTCCCACATGATTATCCAATCATTTTTCATCAGCACTAACTGATGTGAACTTCGCTAACCATTATGGCATTTATGAAGTTAAAACAGCCTTGCTAACAAAGGAATGTTCCACTCAATTTTGACATGGCAATTTGCAACAATTAGATGGTTTGTCTGAAGGGAAAACAAAGGGAGGGGGTTAAGCCATTTCAATTCAATGATAGGCATTCCATTTGAGTTGTTGAAATATGTATTTGGCAGTTTCTTCTGAGCAGACAATTATTTAAATTGTCAGTGTTCAATACTGTGTCTAAGGTATTTAACAGCCTGCAGGCTATTCTTTTCTATTCAGTGAGTCTGGCTAAAGTCTGTGCAGAGAGCAAGTGCAAATGAAAAGGGGAAGAATATAATTGGAATCACAAGATGAAACCAGGATTAGGCTACTCAATTCCTGCAGCCTGCTCCACCATTCAAATAGATAATAGCTCCATTCCATTTATACATCTCTGCTTCATTTTCTTGATACCCTTGCATCGCAAATATCTATCCAGCCCAACCTTGAAAGCTCTAGGTACCGAGCATCCACAACCCTTTGGGGAAATTGGTTCTGGGTTTCTACCTAGCATGTAGAAAGGTATTCCTGATTTTACTGCTGAATAATGTAGGTTTAATTTTGATATGATGTGTTCTCAATTCCACTATCAGAGGCATGAGTTTCTCCGCATCTACCCCTTTGAATTCATAAATTGAAACACAAGGCTAAAGTTTTGGCTGCGTCAATTTCAAAGAGGTTCATGAGTGTTTCCCTTTGTGAGTACTGGCAACTTTTCTGATGCAATTCTTCACTGCCCATCTTATTAAGGATGCATCCGAACTCAATGCCACCACCCAAGCGCTGTTTTGTATTCAGCAGAGGTGGAAATATTCTCCAGTGTTAGGACCTTGCAACATTCTAAGGGGTATCATAATCAAGTATGCAATAGTTCAAAGGCTGCAAGTGTGTTGTTCAGTTGGAAAAGAAATAGCTGAGAAACAAGCTGCATACTGCTTCATAAACGGAACCTGAAGAGGTCCTGGTGATATGGCTGTGGAGAGAAAGGCCATCCACTTTTCCTCAACTGCCAGAGGGGACCATGGCACCAAACTATGGGAGATTGATTGGTGATGGCTGTGGGGATCGATGTTGTGTTCACAATCTAGAGGAATGCACAGCAGGACAGGAAGAGAATTAATGATTTCCTGTAATCTGCAAGGGTATGAGCCACTATGTTTTTTTTTGCTACCTCACACTCAGGATAACTCTGCTACTCTCCTCCAATCAAGCATAATGGTCTAGCATTCTCAATATTGATAATGTGGAGATGGTGTTGGACCCAGGTAGACAAAGTCATAACTCACATGACACCAGGTTATAGTTCAACAGGTTTATTTAAATTCACAAACTTTCAAAGTGCTGCTGCTTCATCAGGTGAAGTCACTTCACCTGACAAAGGAGCAGTACTCTGAAAGCTTTTGATTTTAAAAAAACCTGTTGGATTATAACCTGGTGTAGTGTGACTTCCGATATTCTCAATATTGCGCAGAGTATCTTCCATCAACGGCTCTTAACCACTTCAGCCTTCCAAACTACTGTCCCTTCTTATAATAAAGCAAAGAACTGCAGATGCCGAAGATCTGAAACAGCAAACAGAAATTGCTGGAGGAATTCAGCAAGTCTGGCAGCATCTGTGGGGAAAAAAAAACAGAGTTAATGTTTCAAGTCTGGTGACTCTTCATCAGAACTATTTGTTCCTGTCCTCTGCACTTCCTACTCACTCACTTGATGTACTTTACAGTATTTCCAGCACTTGTATTAACACTAACAGCTGTGCCAGCCACTTTCATTACATTCAATTGTTTCCTTTGTCTCATTGCAGAGAAAATGTCTCATAAAAGTACTGAAAGGTCCCTGATGGGTGTTGAGGTGGCTAACATTCATTTCCTCACACCTTTGAGCTTGCAGGCAAGGACCATGACTGCTTATACGGAAATACCAAGAAATCAAGTTGTGGCAACAAACTAAGATTCAGGAGGCTGAATTTTCCCACATTTTGGCTAAGCCTAAGAGTCAATATCAAGACATTTTAACAAAGAAAAGTATAGTACAGGAACAGGCCTTTCAGAACATCAAGACTGCACTATTTTCTGTGCTCTCTCCAAAGCTTCCACATTCTCCTGTTAGTGTGGTGACCAGAACTAATGTTCTATACAGCTGCAACATGACTGGTCAATTTTTTGTACTCTATATCCTGACTGATGAAGGCAAGCATGCACATGCCTTCTTGACCACCTTATATATTTGTGTTGCCACTTTCAAGTAACAGGGGACCTGCACACCTGGTCCCTCTGTATGTTGGTGCTATTAAGGGTTTCGCCACTTACTCTGTAGCTCCCTCTTATATTAGGTCTCTCAAAATACACCACCTTGTATTTGTCTGGATTTAGCTCCATCTGCCATTTCTCCATCAAAGTCTCCAGCTTATCTGTATCCTGCTGTATCCTCAAGCAAACCTGCTCACTATCTGCTGCTCCCCCAATCTTTGTGTCATCCATGAATTTACTAATCAGGCCACGTACATTCTCCTTCAAATCATTTTTATATAGTAAAAACAACAAGGGTCCCAGCACTGATCCCTGTCTAACACAACCGGTCATAGACCTCTAATCTGAAAAACAACCTTCCACCGCTATTTTCTGTCCTCTTTTCTAAGCCAGTCCTATATCTATCTTACCAGCTCACCACAGATCCCACATCACTTCATCTTTTGTATCAGCCTACCATTATGGACCTTGGCAAAAGCCTTGCTAAAGTCCAGATAGACAGCATCTACTGTCCTACCCTCATCAATCATCTTTGTCAGTTCCTCAAAAACTCAATCAAGTTTGTGACAGATGACCATTCCGACACAAAGCCATGCTGTCTAATAAGTCCATATTTTTCCAGATGTGAGTACACCTTATTCTTCAGAATATTCCCCAATAATTTCCTAATACTGACATATCACTGGCCTGTACTTTCCCACATTATCACTGTTGGCCTTCTTAAATAAAGGAATAACATATTCTCTAGACATCTGTGACTAAAGAGGATACAAAGATTTTGTACCGGGCTCCAGGAATTTCCCCACCTGCCCCCTGCAGCTTTCTGGGATCGGGCCCATTCGGTCCTCGGGACTAGTTTACCTTAATGCTTTTCAAATCATCCAATACCTTTTTTATATTGCCATGCCTTAGAGTATCAAAGTACCCCTCCAGAGACTCACCATCCACTATGTCATTAAAGATCTCACCCACTTCCTCTGGCTCAACGCATAAATTCCTTCCTTTGTCCTTGAGTGCACCTTCCCTTTCTCTAGCTACCTTCTAGCTTCTTATTTATGTATAAAATACCTTGGGACTTTTCTTATCCTGTTTGGCAAAGACATTTCGTAGCTCCTTTCAGCCCTCCTGATTCCTTGTTTGAGTTCTTTCCTGCTATCTTTGTGTTTTTCGATGGCTCTGTCTTCAGTTTGCTAAACTTACGTTTGTCTCCTTTTTCTTTTTGATTAAGCTCTCAATTTCTCTTGATATCCAAGGTTCCCGAATCTGTGTAGGGTGAAGTGTTTGTAGAGGGTTTCCCACTGTGAGCCCTGGTTGCTCTGCCCATGCAATTCTCCACTGCTCACCTCATTATTAAAAATCACACAACAGCAGATTATAGTCCAACAGGTTTAATTGGAAGCACTAGCTTTCGGAGCGCTGCTCCTTCATCAGGTGGTTGTGGAGGACACGATGGTAAGACACAAGTTTACAGTGTGCTGTAACTGAAATTATATGTTGAAAAATACCTTGATTGTTTGTTAAGTCTCTCATCTGTTAGAATGATCATGTTAGTTTCACTTTTTTCATATGTAAATCGCAAAATGTTTTTTAAAAGTTACATTCTCAAGTGAACTTTAACAATTGGTGTCAGCCCAGATAATGTATTGAAGGTGTTGCTGTTGCTGTTGCTGTGCTGCTGTCAGTGCCATAATGTTTAGACTGATTCTAATCTAAAAAATGAATTAACGGAATCTTACATGGATTCATGCAGTTTTTGAGCAAAGTACAACGTAACTCTGCAAGTACAAATTCACCCCACAAATGTATATGTGAGTGTGTGTGTGTGTGTGTGTGTGTGTGTGTGTGTGTGTGTGTGTGTGTGTGTGTGTGTGTGTAATGCAATGTGACATGAACCCAAGGTCCCGGTTGAGGCCCTCCCTGTGAGTACCAAACTTAGCTATCAGCCTCTGCTCGGCCAGTTTTCGCTGCTGCCTGTCCTGAAGTCTGCCTTGAAGGTTTGTCACCCGAACATCCGAGGTCGAATATCCAGACCGCTGAAGTGTTCTCCATCTGTTCTCCTGTCTGTTGATTGTTGTGTGGTACCCATTCATCTGTTGCCATAGCCTCTGCTTGATTTCCCCAATGCACCATGCTTCAGGGCATCCTTGCCTGCAACGTATGAGATAGACAATGTTGACTGAGTCGCACGAGTACCTGCCACGGACATGGTGGGCTGAAAGCTAGTGCTTCCAATTAAACCTGTTGGACTATAACCTGGTGCTGAGTGATTTTTAACTTTGTACACCCTAGTCCAAAATCGGCATCTCCAAATCATCACCTCATTATTGGCATTGTTTGTGCACAATTTTGTGCTGAGCTGTGGAAGTCTTTTCTATTGCTGGGACCTTACAGCATTCATGCCACAGGCACCACTCTTAAACACTAGCTCTACACTATTTCAAATTCTGCCAGACAGATCTGAAGTTGCCACCCACATGGATGTGCTGTTGATAGTCTGGAGGAACATCAGAACATAAGAATGGGAGCAGGAGTAGGCCATCCGGCCCTTCCAGCCTGCTCCATCATTCAATAAGATCATGGCTAATCTTTTCATGGACTCAGCTCCACTTACCCGCGCTCTCACATATGCCTTAATTCCTTTATTTTCAAAAAAAACTATCTTAGCTTGAAAAGCGTTTACTGAAGTAGCATCAACTACTCTCCTACAACATGTAGCAACACTGCAAAAAGGTTATTGATCTTCTGCACTTTACAAAAGAAAATATCACCATCCTCTCTGTGACCTCACACTCCAACTCGCCACCTCCCCCAAGGCTCATGTTCTATCGCTCTCAATAGTTTATAACATACAATCGTATGCAGCATCTTCCCTCAGTGGTTTTTACAAAACTCCAATCCCCTCAAAATACAAATCTTTCCTGCCCTGTATGTTTCCTATTCACTCATTTGTGATACTTCACCATCTTCCTAACTGAGGATAGGTCAACTCTCTGACTGACCAGGGTCATCCATCAGTTTACAGGTTTGGTTGCATGTAATGGAATCAGTTTAGCTCAGTTGGCTGGATTGTTGTTTATAGAGCAGTACGATGCCAACAGTGTGGGTTCAAATCCCATCAGCAGTTTGAGGTTACCATGAAGCACTTTCCTTCTCAACCTCTTCCCTCACCTGAGGTCTGGTGGCCCTCAGGTTAAATCACTACCAGTTGCTTCTCTCTAATGAAAGAGCAGCCCCAATGATCTGATAAGACTATGGTGACATAACACAAGTATGTCAGGTAAGTTGATGCCACAAGCTGTAGCTGTCAAATTGACATACACAATGAAGGGCTTATGCCTGAAATATCGATTCTCCTGCTCCTCAGATGCTGCCTGACCTGCTGTTCTTATCCAGTACCACACTCTCGACTCTGACTCCAGCATCTACAATCTTCACTTTCTCCACAATGCAGCTTACCAACATGTCCAACACCTTGACTGTTCAATGCTAGCAAAGTTGCTTGGCATTCTGTCTGCATAAAAAATAACAAAGCAAAGCAATGCAGAGATGCTGTGAGCCTCCAAGTAACAACAAAAGAAGTGAATGCTTAAAAAGCAGCCTGACAGCAGCATTCCAAAAGAATGTATTGTTGAGCTCCAAAGTGCTGTATAGAAATGCAAACTTTTATTATAAGTTAGTCCAAGATATGCCTGGATGATGTGGAGAAGCTGGTGCTTTGAATATGAGGACCAAGGGTGTCCACATAGAGCACTCCCCGACATGTTGGGGAAAGCTGGCCAGGACGAAGGCCTGGAGAAGACACTGGTGACCTTGAGAAAGGTTGCCTCACTGAATTTCAATTTACGAGTTGGCACCATTTAGTTTCTCACTGCTTCTTGGGAAAATTGAATATAAATTGGGTGAGATGCTTACCAGTGAGATTCTCATCCAGCTGGTGAAACCTTGAAGGGAATATCAGACATCTTCTTCTCAATGGACTGCATTGAGAAAGTGAAGACTGCAGTTGCTGGAGGTCAGAGTTGAGAAAGTAGTGCTGGAAAAGCACAGCAGGTCAGGCAGCATCTGAGGAGCAGGAGAATCGATGTTTTGGGCATAAGTCCTTCATCAGGGCTTTTCTTCTCAATGTTAAGAATATATTTTTTATATTTTTCACAATATTCCCTCAACTTTCTCACCGTGGTCCACATTAGATTAGATTAGATTACTTACAGTGTGGAAACAGGCCCTTCGGCCCAACAAGTCCAAACCGACCCGCCGAAGCGCAACCCACCCATACCCCTTACCTAACACTACGGGCAATTTAGCATGGCCAATTCACCTGACCCGCACATCTTTGGACTGTGGGAGGAAACCGGAGCACCCGGAGGAAACCCACGCAGGCACGGGGAGAACGTGCAAACTCCACACAGTCAGTCGCCTGAGTTGGGAATTGAACCCAGGTCCCTAGCGCTGTGAGGCAGCAGTGCTAACCACTGTGCCACCGTGCCGCCCCATTGTTTCAATGCTATGAAAACTCTACATATTGTGATGTGCCATGCTACTCTCCCATTACCATCTCTGTGGACTCAATGTTAACTTACTCAAGCGTCCGCCCCCTTTTGCACAAATCATTCCCTCTCTTGTCTTATACTGTGAATACACTTTTGTTTATTGGACTGTCGTATAAAACATGAGAAAATAAACTAAGAAAACTGAGGAAGAAGATGCTGTGGTTAAAAAACAAGGTTACAGAATTTATTGTGCATTGTATCTAGTGTTGCCTATACAATCATACTATACCAGCTTAAGATATAGTGGCAGAGATAGGCCACTTGGCCCATTGAATTCAATCTGCTATTCAATAAGATCATAGTTGATCTCCACTTTCCTGCCTTATTCTCACAACATTTGAGTTCCTTATTGATTAAAAATCTGTCTCTCTCAGCCGCAAATAAACTTAACCCAACCTCGAAAGCCCTCTGCAAAAAATCATTCTACAGGTTAACTATCCCCTGCAAGAAGAAACTCTTTCTCATCTCTGTTTTTAATGTGTGACTCCTACCTTTGCAATTATTCCCTCTGGTTCTAGACTCTCACACAAGGAGAAACAACCCCTCTTCATCTACCCTGTAAAATCCCCTAATAATATTATAAATTTCAATGTGTCTCTAATAATTCTTCTAAACTTTAATAAATAGCAGAGAAGAGTAGTACTCATATTGCCAACACGTGTTAGTGCTCAGGTCAGATTTTGATTGGATTTTCGATTGATCAGTGTTGTGGGCTCAGGAGAGAACAACATTGTACCAAACACCTAATTGGTTCCTGGGCAGACAGAAAGTACATATGTCTCTCTCTTTCTCTCTCACCCTTCTGTTCAGAAGTAGTTATTCTCATTCAGCATTTCCCTATAAATTGCTCTCTGTAAATTTTATTGTTGAAAGGCAAAGGGCAAAACCACCTTCAGGGACATTGAGAGAGAAAATCCTCAAACAATGAATGAAATGCTGATGATCAGCATACTCACAACCTCATGTCTAGATCAAGGACTTGAAAGGAGTCTAAAGGACCTGGAAGAAAACAATTCATCGGTGTCTGTGATCCAAACTGGTGCTAAAACTGTGCATCTTCAAGTTTTGTTCTTTCCCTGCTCATGATATTTGTGTTTTGTCTTATTTCTTTTTGTGTCTGTTTGTGTGGGTATGTAACTTTTCAGAAAGGCATAGAGTTTAAGTTATAGAATGATAAGTTAATAATTCATATTTCTTTCTTGTCATTGGTCAAGAAATGTTTAATTACAATAAATAGTTATTTTCCTGTTAATGAAAAATGAGGGTGCATATTCTTTTATCCTGAATTAGACAGTAAGGTAAATTTGCACAAATCTTTGGTTTCATCAAATTTTCACATTTTTGGCAATTCTGGGAATATTTGGGCTTGATTTCCAGTGCACACCCCCAATGGATCATGTCATTATGCAGGTACCAGCAGTCGGAGCATCCTTCACGGCTTCTGCCCATAAGAGACTAGCATCTCCAGATATAAGCTCCTTTTCTGTTTCTGGAAAAGAAGACACTGATCCCTCAGAGGATGCATGAGCAAGACTGGCTCCTGCACCCTCCACTGGCTCAGAAACTTTGAACTTTGAGGATTATAAAGACTGTGCCCTTTTTTTTGAAATGTGGAATCTGAAATGAGAAAAAGCTCTTTTAAAAAACAGTATTTGAAAGAGTGCCGGAAATTTTGAAGGACAAGTAACTTAACACCTCTGCCAAGTATCATGGAAACAACTGCTTGAACCTGCAATAATTGTAGAATTGCAGATAATTTGGAGCTGAAGATGTGTACAGATGCAGCTTTTGCTTGCAACAGAAAATTGATTGGTCTATGGACTAGTGACAAGTTACCAATGGCAATGACCTTGTTGTCTGCCAACAACTGTGCAATTAGTTCTCAGATAAATTGGAAAGCTTGAAGCTGGGAATGAGCTACAGAGAGAGAGTGAAGTGTGCAGTTCTTCCCAGTTTAGGAGTGGTCTCTCAGTTGTCTGCAGTCAAAACCCATAGTAAACTTTCCTGCAATGGTTGTAAGCTATGACTTTTAACTAATAAGTCAGAGATGTTTTATAAATATACAAGCCACACTGTGTCTCTCACCAACCAAAGTAAGATAACTGAAGCAATGTGCTAGCCAACAGAAGAATCATAAAGATCATCTCAACCAAAGACAACTGAACTGTCTTTCCCACTTTTCTGCTCTGTCCACAACCTATTTCACTCTATCTGTTTGTCTGTGCATATATGTACATGTAATAGGGAGTTTATAAGGGGACCACAGTTTTAATTAGCAGAATTGTATGCCCACAGTTTGTAACTGCTTACCTGTACCCAGAATCTAATTACTTGCAATTCAATATAGAAAACCTGGTCTGTGCTATTTATCAATCTGGGTCTGAAAGATTGGTAAATCAGGAACTTTACATACTTCTTAAAATCTTTAACCTTTGTGATGACCCTGCCAGACACTGCCCATGGAGCATACCCTGAGGTATTGGGGAAGGCTGGCCAAGCTGAATGCTTAGAGAGGATGCCAAGAAAATGCACCTGTCTGGTTTCAGACTGACTTTCAGTTTGTGAATTGGTGCCATCTAATTTCTTAGCAGTAACTTGGAGAATAGCAGTCTGCATTTAAATGAGGCAAGATAAGCTAACAATTAGATTTTCTTAAAAATTCATTTTTGGATTGAGGGATCACTGGCAAGGTCAGCATTTATTCCAATTCCTAATTACCCAAAGAGCAGTTAACAGTCCATAAAATATAGGAGCAGAAGTAGGCTATTCATTGTGCTCCATCATTCAATGAGGTCATGGCTGATCTTATACTCCTCAAGTCCACTTCCCTACCTTTCCCCGCATAATCACATTGATGTGGATCTGCAATTCACATAGGCCAGATCAGGTAAGAACAGCAGATTTCTTTCTGTAACAGACATTAGTGATCCAGATGGCATCAGTCAACAGTACTTAATGGCCACTAGCTCTTCATCAAATTTCATCATTTACTATGGTGGGATTCAAATCTATAACCCCAGGACACTGGCCTGGGGTCATGCATTGCTATTTAGTGACATGACCCCTACACTACCACATTCATGAGAAGGTAATGCATGCAAACAGACTCCTCGTAACTCACCAGTGAGATTCTCAAGGTGTTGAACCTTAAGGGGAAAGCAAGACCCTCAGAGAATCTCATTTAAACTGTATTCTCCCAACTTTTGCACATTGTTCATGTTGTTCAAACACTGGGAAAATTCTGCTGACAATGATTCAATCACACTTCAACCTTACAAATGCAAATATAAGACAAATTTATGCAACCTCAAAATTTAACACATTAAACTGGTATCAATCCAGAAATGTGCTCTGTACTTCTGAACATTGCAGCACTCAAATGGGACACAAACAGGGTTCTTTACTGCTGTGACTATCTTACTTTTGAACTCTAACTTGTGAGATAAAGGTCAACATTCTATTCAGATTCATGATCAATTTTTTCTTGTGCGCAAGCTTCCAGCTAGTGTGTACCAGTATTCATAAGTCACTTGGCACCTCCACGGTTGTTTATTCCTTGCAATTAAGAAAATACAGTGACTCGTCTTTCTTGAATCCAAAGTACATGACCTCATAACTGACTACATCAAGATCTAAATACCATCTGAACCATTCAATTGTGTCCACTTTTTCTGTCCCTTTCAAACAATTTGTTCCCTTCCGTACTGCGCCTCCAAAATTAATATCATCAGCAAATGTGGATATGTAACTTCCTACTTTTTCTTCCTAGTCATTAATAGATGTCTATGGTGAGAAGTTGGCAGCTAAACAAATGCGAGAAGGACATGACATCTTACATTGTGCCAATGTTACTGTATTTACTGTATGTTACTGATCTTTGGGCTGAAAATCACAATCATATAGAGAACTGAATTTTACCAATAATAAGTTAAGTATCAATTTCACGAAGTTTCATGAAGAGCTTCCAGTCATATACCCTAGTAAGTTTTCTGATGCCGTTTTATGCTGTTCACCTCATTATGTATGCATCATGTCAGATGACATTGCACTCATGCTAGGTAAAAACAATGACTGCAGAAGCTGGAAACCAGATTCTGGATTATTGGTGCTAGAAGAGCACAGCTGTTCAGGCAGCATCCGAGGAGCAGTAAAATTGACGTTCCGGGCAAAAGCTCTTCATCAGGAATAAAGGCAGAGAGCCTGTAGCATGGAGAGATAAGCTAGAGGAGGGTGGGGGTGGGGAGAAAGTAGCATAGAGTACAATGGGTGAGTGGGGGAGGGGATGAAGGTGATAGGTCGGGGACGGGGGAGGGTGGAATGGATAGGCGTTCTTCCTCTGTCGATATTGGGAAAGTTGAAATCACCCACAACAACTTCAAATTGTGGTCGCTCATTCCATATGCGTACCACCCTCTGAGTAAAAACGTTGCCCCTCAGGTTCCCTTTTATTCTTTCCCAGCTCACCTTAAACTGATACCCTCTAGACCTTGATTCCCAACCTGTGAAAAAGCCTGAGTGCATTCATCCTATCCATGCCTCTCATAATCTTATACACTTCTAAACGGTCCCCCCACAGTCTCCTATGCTCTAAAGAAAAAAGTCCTTGCTTGTCCAAACTCTCCCTATAACTCAGACTATTGAGTCTGGGCAACATCCTTGTAAATTTCTTCTGCATCTTTCCAGTCTAATAATATCCCTCTGTTAACAAGATGACCAAAACTGAACACAATACTCCAAGTGCGGCCTCACCAATGTCCTGTACAACTGCAATATACTCAACTTCTGTACTCAGTGCTCTGACTGATGAAGGCCAGTGTGCCAAAAGCCGCCTTAACTGCCCTGTCTACGTGTGACTTCACTTTCAGGGAACTGTGTACCTGAACTCCAAAATCTGTTCCCCTATACTCCTTAAGGCCTGACCATTCACAGTGAAATAAGGAGAAATTTCTTCACCCAGAGAGAGATGAGCTTGTGGAATTCTCTGCCACAGAAAGTAGTTGATGCCAAAAACATGGAATATTTTCAAGACTGACTCAGATATAATTCCTCACGCTAAAGGGGTCATAAGGTATTGGAAGAAAGTGGATCAAGATACCGAGTTGCATGATTAGCAATGATCGTATTAAATGATGAAGCAGGCTCAAAGGGCCAAATGGTCTACTGTCACTATTTTCTATGTTTTTATGTTTTACCCTCCCACTATGTGTAGTGTAAAAGGGGTACTCTTAATTGCCAAAGTTAACCAATGTACTGTACGCTTTAAAAATAACGGGGAAATCCTGAATGGTTTCGACACTGGTGAGAACACGCTAGCATGAGTGCAATTCTGGATTAGTGGTGCTGGAAGAGCACAGCAGTTCAGGTAGCATCCGAGAAGCAGTAAAATCGACGTTTCGGGTTAAAGCCCTTCATCAAGAATAAAGGCAGAGAGCCTGTAGCGTGGAGAGATAAACTAGAGGAGGGTGGGGGTGGGGCGAAAGTAGCATAGAGTACAATGGGTGAGTGGGGGAGGGGATGAAGGTGATAGGTTGGGGGCGGGGAAAGGTTGGAGTGGATAGGTGAAAAGAAGATAGGCAGGTAGGACAAGTCATGCGGACAGTGCTGAGCTGGAAGTTTGGAACTAGCGTGAGGTGGGGGAAGGGGAAATGAGGAAACTGTTGAAGTCCACATTGATGCCCTGAGGTTGAAGTGTTCTGAGGTGGAAGATGAGGTGATCTGGTGGTGAGGGAGTGGCGGTGAAGGAGGCCCAGGACCTCCATGTCCTCGGCAGAGTGGGAGAGGGAGTTGAAATGTTGGGCCACAGGGCGGTGTGGTTGATTGGTGCGGGTGTCTCAGAAATGTTCCCTAAAGCGCTCTGCTAGGAGGCGTCCAGTCTCCCCAATGTAGAGGAGACCGCATTGGGAGCAACGGATACAATAAATGATATTTGTGGATGTGCAGGTAAAACTTTGATGGATCCTTTAGGGCCCAGATCCTTTAGGGCCTTGGATGGAGGTGAGGGAGGAGGTGTGGGCGCAGGTTTTGCAGTTCCTGTGGTGGCAGGGGAAGGTGCCAGGATGGGAGGGTGGGTTGATGGGGGGTGTGGACCTGACCAGGTAGTCACAGAGGGAACGGTCTTAGCGGAAGGCGGAAAGGGATGGGGAGGGAAATATATCCCTGGTGGTGGAGTCTTTTTAGAAGTGTCGGAAATGTTGGCGGATGATTTGGTTTATGCAAAGGTTGGTAGGGTGGAAGGTGAGCACCAGGGGCATTCTGTCCTTGTTACGGTTGGGGAGACTGGACGCCTCCTAGCAGAGGAAGAACGCCTATCCATTCCACCCTCCATTTGGCCCTTTGAGCCTTAAAGAGTATAGGGGAACAGATTTTGGAGTTCAGGTACACAGTTCACTGAAAGTGAAGTCACACGTAGACAGGGCAGTGAAGGCGGCTTTTGGCACACTGGCCTTCATCAGTCAGAGCATTGAGTACAGAAGTTGAGTATATTGCAGTTGTACAGGACATTGGTGAGGCCGCACTTGGAGTATTGTGTTCAGTTTTGGTCATCTTGTTAACAGAAGGATATTATTAGACTGGAAAGATGCAGAAGAAATTTACAAGGATGTTGCCCAGACTCAATAGTCTGAGTTATAGGGAGAGTTTGGACAAGCGAGGACTTTTTTCTTTAGAGCATAGGAGACTGTGGGGGGACCGTTTAGAAGTGTATAAGATCATGAGAGGCATGGATAGGGTGAATGCACTCAGGCTTTTTCACAGGTTGGGGAATCAAGGTCTAGAGGGTATCAGTTTAAGGTGAGCTGGGAAAGAATAAAAGGGAACCTGAGGGGCAACGTTTTTACTCAGAGGGTGGTACGCATATGGAATGAGCGACCACCATTTGTAGTTGTTGTGGGGGATTTCAACTTTCCCAATATCGACTGGAACCTCCTAAATGCAGATGGTTTGGATGGAGTCATTTTTGTAAGGGTTTCCTTACTCTGTATGTAGACAGATCGATGAGGGGAGAGGCCATTTTGGATTTGGTGCTCTGCAACGAGCCAGGACAGGTGTCAGATCTCCTGGTGGGACAGCACTTTGGCGAAAGTGATCACAACTGCCTCACATTTAGCACAGCCTTGGAGAGTGAAAGGAGCAGTTACCGGGGGAAGATATTTAATTGGGGATAAGGAAATTATGATGCTATCAGACAAAAGTTAGGAAGTACAGAGTGGGAGCAATTGTTCCACAGAAAAGGTACAGCAGCCATGTGGAGACTACTTAAGGAGCAGTTGTTGCGAATGATGCACAAATTTGTTCCTCTGAGACAGGTAAGAAGGGGTAAGATTGAGGAACCCTGGATGACGAGAATAGAGAAACTTTTCGTCAAAAGGAAGAAGGCAGCTTACGTAAGGTGGAAGAAGCAAGGATCTAGCACAGCTTTAGAGGCTTACTAGAAAGGAGCTCAGAATTAGATTAGATTAATTACAGTGTGGAAACAGGCCCTTTGGCCCAACAAGTCCACACCGACCTGCCAAAGCGCAACCCACCCAGACCCATTCCCCTACATTTACCCCTTCACCTAACATTATGGGCAATTTAGCGTGGCCAATCCACCTAATCTGCACATTTTTGGATTGTGGGAGGAAACCAGAGCACCCGGAGGAAACCCACGCAGTCACGGAGAGAATGTGCAAATTCCACACAGAGTATCACCTGAGACGGGAATTGAACCCGGGTCTCTGGCGCTGTGAGGTAGCAGTGCTTACCACTGTGCCACCATGCTGTGCATTAGACTGAGGAGAGCCAGGAGGGGGCACAAAAAAGGCTTGGCAATAAGGATTAGGGAGAACCCAAAGGGGCATTTTACTCATCCGTGAGGAATAAGAGAATGATCAGGGAGAAGGTAGGGCCGATCAGGGATAGCAGAGGGAATTTGTGCATGGAGTCTGAGCAGATAGGGGAAGCTCTAAATTAGTTTTTGCTTCGGTTTTCACCAAGGAAAGGAACTTGTTGTAAATGAAAACTTAGAGGAGCTGGGATACAGTCTTGACCAGATCAAGATTGATGAAGTTGATGTACTAGAAATTTTGGAAAACATTAAGATTGAATAGTCTCCAAGGCCAGACCAGATTTATATCAGGCTGCTCCGGGAAGCAAAAAAGGAGGTTGCTAAGCTGCTGATGAGAATATTTGCCTCCTCACTCTCCACTGGAGTCATCCAGATGATTGAAACGAGGCAAATGTTGTTCTTCTTGTCAAGAAGGGTAACAGGGAAATCCCTGGCAATTACAGACCAGTCAGTCTTACATCTGTGGTCAGCAAAGTTTTGGAAAGAATTTTGAGGGATAGGATGTATGACTATTTGGCAAAGCATAGTGTGATTAAAGGCAGTCAACATGGTTTTGTGAGGGGCAGGTCATGCCTCACAAATCTTATTGAGTTCTTTGAAGAGATGTCAAGACAGGTCGATGATGGTTGAGCCGTGGATGTGGTGTATATGGACGTCAGCAAGGCATTTGATAGGGTTCCCCATGGTAGGCTCATTCATAAAATCAGGAAGTATGGGATACAGGGAGATTTGGCTATCTGGATTCAGAATTGGCTGGCTGACAGAAGGCAGAGAGTGTTGTAGATGGAAAATATTCTGCATGGAGATCAGTGTTGAATGGGGTTCCTTGGGCCTCTGCTCTTTGTAGATTTTATAAATGACTTGGATGAGGAGTTTGAGGGGTGGGTTAGTAAATTTGCAGATGACACAAAGGTTGGAGGTGTCGTCGATAGTATAGAGGGCTACTGCAGGCTGCAGAGTGACATAGACAGGATGCAGAGCTGGGCTGAGAAATGGCAGATGAACTCAACCTGGATAAATGCGAAGTGATGCATTTTGGAAGGTCAAACTCGAATGCTGAATATAAGATTAAAGACAGGATTCTTGGCAGTGTGAAGTATCAGAGGGATCTGGGTGTGCAAGTACATAGATCCCACAAAGTTGCCACCCAAGTGGATAGGGTTGTTCAGAAAGCATATGGTGTTTTGGCTTTCATTAACAGGGGGATCGAGTTTAAGAGCCGTGAGGTTTTGCTGCAGCTCTACAAGTCCCTGGTGAGACCATACTTGGAATATTGTGTCCAGTTCTGGTCGCCCTACTATAGGAAAGATACAGAGGATTTGGAGAGGGTGCAAAGAAGGTTTACCAGGATGTGCCTGGACTGGAGGGCTTGCCTTATGAAGAAAGGTTGAATAAGCTCGGACTTATTTCTCTGGAGAGAAGGAGGAAGAAAGGAGACCTGATTGGGGTGTACAAAATGATAAGAGGAATAGATAGAATCAATAGTCAGAGACTTTTCCCCAGGGCAGGGTTGACCTGTACGAGAAGTCATAGTTTGAAGATATTCGGAGGAAGGTATAAAGGAAGTGTCATAGGTAGGTTCTTTACACAGAGAGGTGTGAATGCATGGAATGCGTTGCCAGCTGTGGTGGTGGAAGCAGAGTCATTGGAGACATTTAAGCGACTGCTGGACATGCACATGGATAGCAGTGAGTTGAGGGGTGCCTAGGTTAAGTTATTATATTTTACATTAGGGTTAAATCTTGGCACAACATCGTGGGCAAAAGGGTCTGTTCTGTGCTGTGCTTTTCTATGTTCTATGTTCTAAAAGTGGTTGAGGCAGGTACATTAACAACATTTAAAAGACATTTGGATAAATGAATGAATAGGAAAGGATTAGAAGGAAATGGGCCAAATGCAGGGAAATGACGTTAGTGTGGACGGACATTTTGGTCGGCATGGAACAGTTTGGGCCAAAGGGCCTGTTTCTACTGTAGGACTCTATAGCTCTATAACTCAGTCTAAAATGGTCTACCCTGCATCCTTAAACTGTGAGCCCAGGTTCTGGACTCCTCAGTCAGCAGAAACAAGCCTTTTGCCTTTATTTTGTTTAGTCCTGTTGGAATTTTAAAGGTTTCTATGAGAGCCTTCCTCATTCTTCTAAATGTCCTAACTGATCTAGTTTCTCTTATATGGCAGTCCTGCCATCGCAAGAAACAATTTCGCAAATCTTGATGGGACTCTGTCCACAGCCAAAATATCCTTCCACAGTTAAGAAGACCCAAACTGCATGCAATCCTCCAGGTATGGTCTCACCATAGTCTGATACAACTGCAGCAAGACATCTCTGCTTCTGTACTCGATCCTTTCACCATAAAGGCCAATATACCATTTGCCTTCTTCAAAGACTACTGTAACTGCAATGACTGGTTACAAGATCTTATTGCATCTGCCTTTTTGCCTTTCAGATATTAATCAGCCTTCCTGTTTTTGCTGCCAAAGTGGATAACCTCACAACTATCTATATTGTACTCAACATTGAATTCGGACAGCATGAAGTCTCATTGAAAGAAACAAAGAGTTGCAAATGCTGGAAATCAGAAACATAAGCATGTTGGTATATATGTTGAAGATGGGGTAAGGGTGGGGGCAGAATAAATGACAGGTGGAGATGGAGATAGAGAGAGAGAGATAATCAGTTGGGCAATCAAAGGAATAGGTAAAGATCAGCCTGGGGGAATCAATAGCTTCTACTGGAAACAATGACTGACAATGTGGTAGCAGCCCATGTGATGGAAGAATCGTGGGGGCCCTCACTTGACACTGCATCAACATCCAAATCCGAAGGATCATTAGCCACCATTTCCACCACCTCCAGCCAACCTTTTCCTCATGAGAATCAGTGTAAAGAAGTGTCACTGGATTCTTTGTTTTCTCTCCACAGTCGCTGTCAGACCTGCTGGTGGGAATATCAATGTCGACTGCCAAGATAGCTTGGTAGCCGCACTCCAAATCAAGATCTTCAAGTCCTAAAGTGCTCTGCTGCTAAGCTGGGTCTATAGCAGGTGTGAGGGAACCAACAAGAGGGAAAAGCATTCTTGACCTCACCACACTTCTGCTTGCCACTCAAATGCCAAGCAATGACCACCTCCAATAAGAGACAATTTAACCACAGAACTTGACATTCACTGGTGGCGTTACCATCAGTAGATCTCTCACTAACAATATCCTGGGAGTTATCATTGACCAGAAACTGAATGGGACAAGCCATATACATAAAATGGCTACAAGAGCAGGTCAGAGGCTCAGAAGAGCATCTCACCACCAGCTTCAGAGCAACCAAGTATAAGCAATAAATGTTGGCCCAGCTGGTGATTTCCACTTCCCATGCGTGAATTAAAAAAAAACTTCATCTACCTTGCATTTGTCTCCTTCTTCAACTTGTCCTGAAACATCTCTGCATCCTTCTCACAACTCAAAGAGGTGACCATTATAACTCTGCAATGATCAATAACATGGACAAGATTGCTTGTGACCAGGATTTGTAACCCATACTGTGGGACACTGCATGCATTTTCAATGCTGATTACTATGATTTCAGATGTCTTCAACCTATATTAATAGGTGCCTGATTAATTCAATTGGCCACTGAAGGTCCTCACATCACTTATAAGCCTGTTCCCTCAAATAGGAAAAAAATATATCCTACTCAGTCCTGGTGAATTTACAGCCATCTTTCATTTGCATTGTAGATTCATGATACACACAAATATGGAAGGCAACAAAGATCACACTTGGCAGAATGATCCACAGGCCTCTCCTTCAGTTACCTTTCTTCCATACACTCCTTGCAAACCCCATCAGTTCTGAGTTTCCCCAAATTCTCACCCAATTCTTTAATATATGTTTTGATCTCCCAAAATTGAAAATTAGCTTCTTATAGATTATTCATGCTAACCATTCTACTGCACCCTGCCCCTGTCAAAGAAAGGCTGGTATTGATCATCATTGATCCTGCTTCCCACAGTAACCTATCTCCTCCAATGTACTATAACATGTTTGGTTGTCTCCCTTCACGTATATTGTCTTCACTGTATCCCAGCACGATTTCTCCAATCCTCACAATTGACTTTCCAGACCTCCATATCACAGCAGTGGCCCTTGATTACCCTTCTTGGTTTTCAGTGAGCAGACCACCATGACTGATCGTAATACAGATTGACTTGCAAGGACACAGGACTGATGAATGAACAGATCCCTGACTGATCTCCATGCAGTCTCCTAACTGATTGCAAATCTCCAGATTGGTTGCACTACACCCTTGACCGACTGTGGTGGGATTTCCTGATTGACATTTCCTCTTGACCTGACTGAGGAATACTACCCTTGAGCATTAAGTCATAGAGTCATGGAGTCATAGGGATGTACAGCATGGAAACAGGCCTTCGGTCCGACTCGTCCATGCCAACGAGATATCCTAACCTAATCTAGTCCCATTTGCCAAAACTTCCTATTCACATACCCATCCAGATGCTTTTAAAATGCTATAATTGTACCAACCTCCATCATTTCCTGTGGCAGCTCATTTTATACATGCACCACCCTCTGCATGAAAATGTTGTCCCTTAGGTCCCTTCTATATCTTTCCCCTCTCACCCTAAACCTATGCCCTCTAGTTCTGGACTATCCACCCCAGGGAAAAGACCTTATCTATTTATCCTATCCATGCCCCTCATGATTTTATAAACCTCTATAAGGTCACCCCTCAGCCTCCAATGCTCCAGGGAAAAAGCCACAGCCTATTCAGCCTGTCCCTATTGCTCAAACCGTCAAACCCTGGCAACATACTTGTAAATCTTTTTTGAACCCTTTCAAGTTTCACAACATCCTTCCGATAGGAAGAAGACTAGAATTGCACGCAATATTCCAAAAGTAGCCTAAACAATATCCTGCACAGCGGCAATATGACCTCCCAACCCCTATACTCAATGCTCTGCCCAATAAAGGAAAGCATACCAATCACCTTCTTCACTATCCTATCTTCCTGTGACCCTTCTTTCAAGGAACTATGAACCTGCACTCCAAGGTCTCTTTGTTCAGCACATTCCCCAGGACCTTACCATTAAGTGGATAAGTCCTGCTCTGATTTGCTTTTCCAAAATGCAGCACCTCACATTTATCTAAATTAAACTGCATCTGCCATTCCTCAGTCCATTGGCCCATCTGATCAAGATCCCATTGTACTGTGAGGTAATATTCTTCGCTGTCCATTGCACCTCCAATTTTGTTGTCATCTGCAAACTTACTAACTATACCTCCTATGTTCTCATCCAAATCATTTACATAACTAATGAAAAGTAGTGGACCCAGCACCAATCCTTGTGGCACAGGACTAGTCACAGGCCTCCAGTCTGAAAAGCAACCATCCACCACCTCTGTCTTCTATCTGTCATGCCAGTTAGGCTGAAGGACAGGCACTGTGCTTACTGAGCAAGGCAAATGCTGTGGATGTGACAATAATGTAGCAGGGTGCAACACAGCAACACATCTGCCCTGATGACCATGTCAAGCTGCCTGCCTTTAGACAATAGACAATAGACAATAGGTGCAGGAGTAGGCCATTCAGCCCTTCGAGCCTGCACCGCCATTCAACGTGATCATGGCTGATCATTCCTAATCAGTATCCGCTTCCTGCCTTATCTCCATAACCCTTGATTCCACTATCTTTGAGAGCTCTAACCAACTCTTCCTTAAATGAATCCAGAGACTGGGCCTCCACTGCCCTCTGGGGCAGAGCATTCCACACAGCCACCACTCTCTGGGTGAAGAAGTTTCTCCTCATCCCTGTCCTAAATGGTCTACCCCGTATTTTTAAGCTGTGTCCTCTGGTTCGGCACTCACCCATCAGCGGAAACATGTTTCCTGCTGCCAGAGTGTCCAATCCTTTCATACTCTTATATGTCTCAATCAGATTCCCTCTCAGTCTTCTAAACTCAAGGGTATACAAGCCCAGTCGCTTCAGTCTTTCAGTGTAAGGTAATCCCTCCATTCCAGGAATTGACCTCGTGAACCTACGCTGCACTCCCTCAATAGCCAGAATGTCTTTCCTCAAATTTGGAGACCAGAGCAGCACACAGTACTCCAGGTGTGGTCTCACCAGGGCCCTGTACAGCTGCAGAAGCACCTCTTTGCTTCTATACTCAATCCCTCTTGTTATGAAGCCCAGCATGCTATTAGCCTTCTTCACTACCTGCTGTACCTGCATGCTTGCCTTCATTGACTGGTGTACAAGAACACCCAGATCTCTCTGTACTGCCCCTTTACTTAAATTAATTCCATTGAGGTGATAATCTGCCTTCCTGTTCTTGCCACCAAAGTGGATAACCATACATTTATCCACATTAAACTGCAACTGCCATGCATCTGCCCACTCACCTAACTTGTCCAGGTCACCCTGTAATCTCCTAACATCCTCATCACATTTCACCCTGCCTCCCAGCTTTGTATCATCAGCAAATTTGCTAATGTTATTACTAATACCATCTTCTATATCATTAACATAAATTGTAAAAAGCTGCGGTCCCAGCACTGATCCCTGCGGTACCCCACTGATCACTGCCTGCCATTCTGAAATGGAGCCATTTATCATTACCCTTTGTTTCCTATCAGCCAACCAATTTTCAATCCAATCTAGTACTTTGCCCCCAATACCATGCGCCCTAAGTTTACTCACTAACCTCCTGTGTGGGACTTTATCAAAAGCTTTCTGAAAGTCCAGGCACACTACATCTACTGGATCTCCCTCGTCCATCTTCAGAGTTACATCCTCAAAAAATTCAAGAATATTAGTCAAGCATGATTTCCCCTTCATAAATCCATGTTGACACTGTCCTATCCTGTTACTACTATCCGGATGTGCCGTAATTTTATCCTTTATAATAGACTCCAGCATCTTTCCCACCACTGAGGTCAGACTAACTGGTCTATAATTTCCTGCTTTCTCTCTCCCACCTTTCTTAAAAAGTGGTATAACATTAGCCACCCTCCAATCCTCAGGAACCGACCCCGAATCTATCGAACTCTGGAAAATAATCACCAATGCATCCACGATTTCCCGAGCCACCTCCTTCAGTACCCTGGGATGTAGACCATCAGGCCCCGGAGACTTATCGACCTTCAGACCTAACAGTCTCTCCAACACCAAATCCTGGCAAATATAGATTCCCTTAAGTTCAGGTCCTTCAGCCACTGTTACCTCAGGGAGATTGCTTGTGTCTTCCCCAGTGAACACAGATCTGAAGTACCCATTTAATTCTTCTGCCATTTCTTTGTTCCTCATAATATATTCCCCTGTTTCTGTCTTCAAGGGCCCAATTTTAGTCCTAACCATTTTTTTTTTTGCCTTGCACATACTTAAGAGAGTGTCACAATAAAAGGCAAGGCAGGACAGAAATTCTGTGAGCATCCAAGTTGGCGTGAAATGATTAAGTGTTAAGAAAGAAAGCCAAGAATTTCATGTTATACCCTGTTCCAATGAATGAACTGGGTGCCAGTCACTTCAGGGAAAGTGGTCTGGCAGTGGCATTGCAATGAAAGGTGTTGGTGTGCTCCAAAGAACAGCACTGATGTGAAAAACTGTACTCTAAATGTGTTTGAGTTGTTTATATCTGATGCCAACCTCCACAAATGGGGTTGCAGGCAGTTCCTGCCCAAGGGTTATACCATGAGATGTTGGGCACTGCTGTTCAACATGGAGGCCAACTGGAGCAAGTGGTGAGCTAGAACCTCCAGGTACCTAATCTGACTTTCATATCAGTAATTGTCCAAATCTAGTTTCACTCCACCATGTGGGAAAATAGAAAACTGCATACAAATGAGGGAAGATCCAGTACTAACCAGATGTAATGCAACAAAAATAGGTCTCTTGCTATTTACGAATGAGATTCTCATCTCAAACTTTGGATAGAAAATTGGACTTTCTTTCCTTGACGGAGGGCTTCCTGATGAAGGACTTATGCCCGAAACGTCGAATATCCTGTTCCTTAGATGCTGCCTGACCTGCTGCGCTTTTCCAGCAACACATTTTCAGCTTTCTTTCCTTGACATCAAGTATCTCATTTTTCCAATCTCGCCTTTTTTTTCTCAAATGACTCACCATTGTCCATATTATTCAGGGACTGAGAAAATGCAGCTCAGTGCTTATTTTTCAAGGTGTGAAATAATAGTTAAAGGGTTTACTTTCATTTGTCTGTATGAGTCTATCCTAAGTGATTTGGGGTTAGCTCAACCAGCTTGAAAGGTTAAGTTTGAAAAACACTAAATATTTGAGTCCAGCTTTACATGCATACTTGTTAATAGCATTTCGGGTAGGTTCATATGGGTTTATAAAGTCAACAAGTGCTGAGATAAAATTACATAAAAGTGATATTTAAAGGCACACAGTTGAATAATGTGTCACAATAGAAGCAGAAATTTCAGAAAGCCTTCAAAAAATTCAAAAAGAATCTCAGTCTCAATCTAATCTGAATCTCAATCACTTTGGCAGAAGAAACTGAGATTTAGGAAGTAGTTTATTTAAGGAAAGAAAATAAAACAAACCGGCATGAGTTTGCAGGTGTTGGTGCTGCTGGCTTAGTTTGATTGAGATTGAAGAGTTGCTGTGTGAGTTACAATGAGAATTTCCTCTGGCAATTATATCTATCACAAGATGCTTTTCTTAGCAGATATTCAATAGGATCAGCCATGATCCTATTGAATGGCTGAGCTGGCTGGAAGGGCTGAATGATATAGAGTCATAACTATTTCTTATGATCTTAAAATCATTTCAATTTTCTTGTGGAAGGTAACTCAATAAGTTATCCCAATTTTTGACAACTTTCTCATTGTGCAATTTGATTTGAGGAATGTCCAATTCAGAATCCTCTGAACTTGGTTCTTCCTTCTGTGCTGTAATCATTAACACCTTCTCATTTTGCTTTCCTTCCCTATCAAAATACCTTTTGAGCATATTCACATGACACACTCTGTGAGATTTCTTCCTGTTCCGAGTCCTTATCAAGTAGTTCGCCTCACTCAATTTCCTCTCGATTTTATAAGGTCCACTAAACCCTGCTTTTAAAGGCTCACTTGTTACTGGAAGTATCCCCAATTGCAAAATTGCGAATTTGTGATTTCTTATCCGGTTCCTGTTTCATTGTAGCTGTGATACTCTTAAAAGCTGTCTCGCCAACTCTCCAGCTCTATTTAATCATTCTCTAAAATTTGACACATAGTACAATTGGGTGGTCTCTGAATTCTGACTTACTAATTTCTCCTTAATCAATTTTGATGGTCCTCTTACTTCTTGCCCAAAGATTAATTCAAATGGACAGAATTTGGTTGATTCATTCAGTGCATCTCTGATTGCAAAAAGTACAAATGGAACTCCCTTATCCCAAGCATCTGGATAATCCTGACCATAAGCCCTGAACTTGGTCTTTAGTGTTTGATGTCATCTCTCTAGTGCTCCCTGTGATTCTGGATGGTACACAAGAGATTTGAATTGCTTTATTCCCAAGTCATCCATAACATCCTTGAATAGTTTAGATGTGAAGTTTGATCCTTGATCTGACTGGATCTCTATTGGTAGTCTGTATCTAGTAAAAAAAAATAAGTAATTCTTTTACAACCCTTTTTGCTGTGATGTTACATAATGGGATTGCCTCTGGAAATCTAGTCGACACATCCATTATTGTTAATAAACAGTTATTCCAATTTTTTGTTTGAGGTAGAGGACATATGCAATCAACCAAGACGCTTGTAAAAGGTTCCTCAAATTCTGGAATAGGAATTAAAGGTGCAGGTTTTATTACTGTCTGTGGTTTTCCGATTAGCTAACATGTATGACACGTCTGGTAAAATTCAACTCCATCCTTGTGTAGTCCAGGCCAGTAAAAATGTCTTTGTATTTTAGTCTGTGTTTTCCTCACCCCTAAATGACCTCCAAGTGGTAGCTCATGCGCCACTTGCAGCATCTCATTTCTATACCATACTGGCAAAACAATTTGATGAATCTCTGCCCATTTATCATCTGCTTGAATGTGTGATGGTCTCCATTTCCTCATCAAGACAACATTTATTATGTAATAACACACGGGGATGCATTCGCTCTCCTTCTCTGCATACGCCCTTTGATACAACTGTTTTAACTTCTCATCTTTCTGCAGTAACTCAATTAGTATAGCAGAGCTAAAGATACTTGCATACTTACCTCGTTGCTCCTGTTCAGTCCCACTTATCTGGTCAAAAAAAGTCCCTGATAAAGCTACATCAACTTCCTTATCTGTGCCTTTTAATCTCTCCTGCTTCAGCTTATGCCTCTGTGATCTTGTGATCACACAATCTGGGAAAATTCCTAAATAAACATCCTCCATTTCTTCAGTTGTCTGCTTCTCCACTGGCTTTTCAACTTGCAGCATGCCTACTGATGAATCAGCTATATCATTTTCAAGGACAAATTGCATTCCTGGAGCTGAGAGTTTGTCCAGTACTCCTACCACAAATACTCTACTCTTCTCTGGTCTCTCTAGCCTCACTTACATAATTGAGCATTTTTGCCTTATGATAACTTCCTGTTACTAGCGTGTTTTTTTGGCAATAGTCCCTCAGGAGTACATATCTCCTCATCCTTCAGCAATACAGACTGAGAGGATCCTATATCCCTTAATATTGTAACCTCTTCACCTGCTACTCCTGGTTTATGTGGATAAACTTTACCCTTGCATGTATATTTTTAAGCAGATCTGGAACTTCTTCCTTAATCAACATCTGATCATGTTGTCCACTCTGAGGCAGTTGTCTAACTCCCTTGTGCTTTTAGTTACTAGTCCAACAAAACTCCCAGGTTTGTCCAGTTTTCCTACATCTGGTTTTCTCCTAGCCCACTAACATTGTGATTTTGTGTGACCCACTTTATTACAATGAAAACATCGAAGCTTTTTAGCTTCTTTGTCCCCCTCAAGGGTTTCCTTTTGACCCTGTGGTAAGTTATCCTTGTGATCTTCACTGAAATCTACCTTTCCCTTTCCATGTGAGGATTTCTCTTTGCCCCAGTTTCTATCCCTCATGGACTGAAATTGATTTCGGAAGCCAAACTGTGTTTTATGGACCAGCCTCATAAACATCAGCCACTCCAGCTGCTAATCATGTTGTTTTATCTCTCTACTCTCCCACATGAATTCATACTGCTTTCTCGCTAAGGTTACCTTCAGCCTTTACCACCAGCATTTTAAGCTGACTTTCCTTTTAAGTGTCAGTTTTTGAAGTTCAAAAGCTCTCTCTTTTTTCTTTCTGTTCTGCTGCTATCTATTTTTCTCTCTCTTCTGCTTTTAATCATAACTGAAATTGTTTCATTTCTGCTGCCCTTTTCATCTTTGTCATCTCTAACTCAAGCTGCTTCATTTGCAATTGAATTCTTGCTGTCTCTATATATTCTGATGGTTTCTCCAGCAAGTTTAAATGCTGAGCAACCATTGTAATTATCTCTCCTTTCCTCACAGAAGTAGGCAGGCCCAATCCCAGCTTGTCTGCTAATTCCTGCAGCTTGGTCTTATTCACCTTTTGCAAAACTTCCAAAGTCACCACATCCATATCCAGAAAATTTTTGGTAAGTGAAAGAGCCATTACTTTGCCAACCCAACCAAAATAAAGGCACTAGCACCTACCACTCACTGTTTAAAATCCCACAAAGAGCCCCCAGTCCATTATGGACTAGGCCGGACCACTCAAAACATTCTTAAGCAGGCAGTCCTGATGACAACTGGCAATTTGTTTCAGTAAGTGTACAGTGAAAATTACCTGGAGCAAGTTAGCTAGGTTGACTACCAGGTTTTAAAACAGACAAAAATTTATTCACAAAATTACACAATGAAACACAAAGAACAGAACAAGGAACTCCTACAGAACTCAGTCTATCCAAACTAGACTTAATTATGCTGTTCCAAATATGCACAACAGTTCCAATAAGCAAACCTTCTTAAAAACAGTTTAATGGAACAAATGCTTACAGGTTGAAGTTAGAATGGCAGAAGGAGAGACAGAGTTTAGCAGCCTGTTTCGATATAGCTGAACTCCTCACTAGTTCTGGACTGAACTGCTCAGCTAGAGAGCTGACCACTCCCCTTTCATTATACAGGTCACTTCTAAAACATGACCACTTTGACCTGAACTCTCATCTGCTTATGTATAAACAAAAGGCTTCTCAAAATCCCTTTTCATCTCTGTACCAAACTAGCCACCTCAGAGCCAGGAGGGTCTTATGACCTCTCTGAAACAAAACCAAGGACAAGGAACAACCTTTAGGAAAAAGGGATGACCTTTGTGACAACACCCATATAATGAAATGCTCCAAAGTCTACCACAAAGTAATTTCTTTCAGCAGTCTGCTTGGCAGTTTGTGGGAATTAACTGTATTTTAAGAAGTGATTTGTTTTTACCAATGTGGTTGAAGTTACTTAATACCATAACCTGCTCCCATTCACATATATGTTGCAAGCAAAATAGGATAATTTCAAGCCTATGTGGTACTAATCAGTATTGCACTGCACATTTCTCTGGGTGGTATCTTCATAGCCCCTGAATAACATGGAAATTGATGAGTCAGTTTGAAAAATAGTGTGAGACTGGGAGAAATTAGATTCTCAATATCGAGCCTGGATCCCGCACACGCGACAAACCAATTTTCATCAGTGATTTCAATGCCAGAATTAGGAAAGACACAAATTTATAGAAGGATGGGATAAGTAGTAAATAAAGCAAACTTTTTATGATGAAATGTCTACAATGGAATGGCATACCACACTCAGTTTCTTCAGTGAGACGAGCATAAGGCTTCTTGCCAACACCGAGAGTTAAACCACTGGCTGCACCACTGTTGTTTATTCACCATATGCAACCAGCAGCTCAGCCTAACATTACAACTGAGCAAATGAGGCGGAGATAACAAATATGTGTGCTATATGCCTCCAAGTCAGCATCAGTAACAATACCAATGCCTCAAAACGGCATAGACTAATGTTTAGCTGCACATACTCCATGCAGTCTGAAGTTCAGTCAGGTAGTTTTGAGGTATGTTGATTTCTTAATATACACTACCAAACTGTAAAGGCTACTCAGAATTCTCTTAAATGCTTGGAAAACTGTTTATGTTAAATCATCACAATTGTATTCCCATGTAGGCCTTGTGAAGTCTGATGCACGGCGATTGGCAACCCTCAAGAATATTCTCTCATCATCGTAATGTATGTCCTCTAATTTGATTCAGTAGTAAGGTGCTTTCTGTAATAAGCTCAACTAGTAGCTACATTCTGAACTTTATGGTATGATTCTGCCTTCCAAAAAATGGGTCACGAGTGCACAGTAGACAGCTGCTAATATTTTGTATGCCAAAGATGAATTGTTAACTGAGCCAAATTAAATGTAGTTACTTCACACAGGGTTATGTATCAGTTCACAGGAGTAGTGGGTCTGATTTCACAGTTAACCTCTCTATGTTTCAACGCAATGGAGAGAAATGCCTGTCACCTCTTCAGGAGTCCATAGAGTCAGAGAGTCATAGAGCTGCACACCACGGAAACAGACCCTTTGGTCCAACCTGTCCATGCCGACCTGATATCCCAACCCAATATAGTCCCACCTGCCAGCACCCAGCCCATATCCCTCCAAACCCTTCCTATTCATATACCCATCCAGATGCCTTTTCAATGTTGTAATTGTACCAGCCTCCACCACTTCCTCTGGCAGCCCATTCCATACACGCACCACCCTCTATGTGAAAACGTTTCCCCTCAGGTCTTTTTTTATATGTTACCCCGCTCAGCCTAAGCCTATGCCCTCTTGTTCTGGACTCCCCCACCCCAGGGAAAAGATTTTGTTTATTTATCCTATCCATGACCCTCATGATGTCAGCTTCCAATGCTCCAGAGAAAACAGCCCCAGCTTATTCAATCTCTGCCTCTAACGCAAATTCTCCAACCCTGACAAATGATTGTAAATCTTTCAAGTTTCACAACATCTTTCCGATAGGAAAGAGACCAAAATTGCACGCAATATTCCAAAAATGGTCTAACTAATGTTCTGTACAGCTACAACATGACCTCCCAATTCCTGTACTCAATACTCTGACCAATAAAGGAAAGCATACCAAGCGCCTTCTGCACTACCTGCAACTCTACTTTCAAGAAGGTACGAACCTGCACTTCAAGGTCTCTTTGTTCGTCAACACTTCCCAGGACCTTACCATTAAGTGTATAAGTCCTGCTAAGATTTGCTTTCCCAAAATGCAGCACCCCGCATTTATCTAAATTAAACTCCGTCTGCCGCTTCTCAGCCCATTGGCTTATCTGATCAAGATCCCATTGTAAACTGAGGTAACCTTCTTTGCTGTCCACTACACCTCCAATTTTTGTATCATCTGCAAACATATTAACTATACCTCTTTTGCTCACATCCAAAGCATTTCTATAAATGATGAAAAGTAGTGGACCCAGCACCGATCCTTGTGGCACTCCACTGGTCAAAGGCCTCCAGTCTGAAAACCAACCCTCTACCACCACCCTCTGTCTCCTACCTTCAAGCCAGTTTCATATCCAAATGGCTTGTTCTCCCTGTATTCCATGAGATCTAACCTTGCACACTAGTCTCCCATGGGGAAATTGGTCGAACGACTTACTGAAGTCCATATACATCACATCTACCACTCTGCCTCATCAATCCTCTTTATTACTTCTTCAAAAAACTCAATCAAGTTTGTGAGACAGGTTTTCCCACACACAAAGCCATGTTGACTATACTTAATCAGTCCTTGCCTTTCCAAATACATGTACATCCTGTCCCTCAGGATTCCCTCCAACAATTTGCCCACCCCTGATGTCAGGCTCGCAAGTCTATCGTTCCCTGGCTTGTCCTTACCACCTTTCTGAAACAGTGTCACCACGTTAGTCAACCTCCAGCCTTTGAGCACCTCACCTGTGACTATCAATGATACACAGACCTCAGCAAGGGGCTTAGCAATCACTTCCATAGCTTCCCACAGAGTTCTAGGATACACCTGATCAGGTCCTGAGGATTTATCCACTTATATGCATTTTAAAACATCCAGCACTTCCTCCTCTGTAATTTGGACATTTTTTCAGAGATGTCACCATCTATTTCCCTACATTCTATATCATTCATGTTCTTTTCCACAGTAAATACTGATGTAAAATACTCATTTAGTATCTCCCCCATCTCCTGTGGCTTCACACAAAGGCCGCCTTACTGATCTTTGAGGGGCCCTGTTCTCCCCAGTTACTCTTTTGTCCTTAATGTATTGGTAAAAAACCATTGGATTCTCCTTAACTCTATTTGACAAAGCTATCTCATGTCTCCTTTTTGCCTTCCTGATATCCCTTTTTATGTATAATCCTACTGCCTATATACTTTTCTAAGGATTCACTCGATCTATCCTGTCTATACCTGACATATGCTTCTTTTTTTTTAGACAAACCCTCAATTTCTTTAGTCATCCAACATTCCCTACACCTACCAGCCTTTCCTTTCACCCAAATACTTTCTCTGGACTCTTGTTATCTCATTTCTGAAGGCTTCCCATTTTCCAGCCATCACTTTACCTGCGAACGTCTGTTCCCAATCAGCTTTTGAAAGTTCTTGCCTAATACCGTCAAAATTGGCCTTTCTCCAATTTAGAACTTGGAGACCGTTAGATCTGGTCTACCTTTTTTCCATCATTATTTTAAAACTAATAGAATTATGGTCACTGGCCACAAGGTGCTTCCCCACTGATACCTCAGTCACCTGCCCTGTCTTATTTCCCAAGAGTAGGTCAAGTTTTGCACCTTCTCTAGTAGGTACATCCACATTCTGAATCAGAAAATTTTCTTGTACACACTTAACAAATTCCTCTCCATCTAAACGCTTAACACTATGACAGTCCCAGTCTATGTTTGGAAAGTTAAAATCCCCTACCATAACCACACTGTTATTGTTACAGATAACTGAGATCTCCTTACAAATTTCTTATGCATCAGTCATTAATTTTCTCAGATTAATCCTGCTGGTCACCAGCCAGGGCCCACATCCTTCCTCTGAATAATTGAAGAAAGAAATTATTTCATACATAATAGGTTATAGTTGTAATGTCTTTTTGTATCTTTTTATTCAATTTCTCACATTATACCCTTTAAGTGTAAAATACTGGAATTCTTTATTACTACAGTATTTTGTGCTTTTTCTCATACCTCTGTCTTTCTAAGCAGCTGTGCAATGTAATTCTGCGTGACTAGCTATTTAGTGTCATAGTCATACAGTCATAAAGTCCTATATCACAGAGACAGGTCCTGTGGCCCAAACTGGTCCATGCCATCTAAACTGTCTGTCCACGCTAACCCCATTTCCCTGCGTTAGGTCCATATCCTTCTAATCCTTTCAAATCGATGTATTTGCCTAAATGCCTTTTAAATGTTGTTAGTGTCCCCGCCTCAACCACTTCTGCTGGCAGCTCATTCTACATATAGGCAGCATGGTAGCTCAACGGTTAGCACTGCTGCCTCATAGACCAGCGACCTGGGTTTGATTCCAGCCTTGGGTGACTGTCTGTGTAGAGTTTGCACATTCTCCCTGCATTTCCTCCTGCAACCCCAAGATGTGCTAGTTAGGTAAATTGGCTATGATGTTCAAGGATGTGTAGGTTAGGGGCAAATGTAGAGCAATAGTTTTGGGTGGGAAACTTATTGGAGGGTTGATGTGGAGTTGTTGGAGTGAACGGTCTGTTTCCACACTGTAGGGATTCTATGACCCTAGGACTGTTGTGTACCATCCTGTGTGTAAGAAAGTTGCCTGTCAGGTTCCCTCTTATTCTTTCCACTCTAACCTTGAACTGTTGCCCTCTGGTCCTCAATTCCCCAACCCTGGGAAAAAGACTGAGTCCATTCACCCTATCCATGCCTCTCATGATCTTATACACCTCTGTAAAGCCCCCCCCTCCTCAGTCTCCGATGGTCTATGGAAAATGTCCTAACTTGTCCAACCCCTCACTATAACTCAGACCATTGAGTCCAGGCAACATCCCTGTAAATTTCTTCTGCACTCTTTCCAGTTTAATAACATCCTTCCTGTAACAAGGTGACCAAAACTGAACACAATACTCCAGTGCAACCTCACCAACATCCTGTATATTTGCAACATAACTTCCTAACTTCTATAATCAATGCTCTGACTTATGAAGGCCAGTGTGCCAAAAGCCTTCTTCACTGCCCTGTCTACCTGTGACTCCAAGATCCCTCTGTTCCACTACACTCCTTAAAGCCCTACCATTCACCGTGAAACTCCTACCTCAATTTGACTTTCCAAAATGTAAGAACTCACACTTATCTACATTAAACTCCATTTGCTATTTCTTGGCCCATTTCCCCAGCTGATCAAGGCCCTGCTGCAATTTCTGATAACCTTCTTCACTATCCACGATACCACCTATTTGTGTGTCATCAGCAAACTTGCTTATATACATAACAAACAGTAATGTGCCCAGCACCAATCCCAAAGACATTCCACTAGTTACAGGCCTCTAGTTCGACAAGCATCCTTCCACTATTACCCTCTACTTCCAAGCCAATTTGGGTCCAATTTGTCAACTTACCCGGGATTCCATGTGATCTAACCTTCCAGAGCAGCCTACTATCAAAGGTCTTCCTGAAATCCATATAGACTACATTGACCATCCTGCCCTTGTCAACCTTCCTAGTCACTTCATCAAAGAACTATAACAAATTTGTGAGGCATGGTCTCCCATGCACAAAGCCATGCTGACCACTCCTAATCAAACCCTGCCCTGCCAAATGCATGTATATCTTCAAAGTTTGTGAGAAGATTTGTAGCTTGGGTGCTCATTGTTGTGATTCTGTTCGCTGAGCTGGGAATTTGTGTTGCAGGTGTTTCGTCCCCTGTCTAGGTGACATCCTCAGTGCTTGGGAGCCTCCTGTGAAGCACTTCTGTGTTGTTTCCGCCAGCATTTATAGTGGTTTGTCTCTGCCACTTCCAGTTGTCAGTTCCAGCGGTCCACTGCAGTGGCCGGTATATTGGGTCCAGCTTAATGTGTTTGGCCAATATACCAGCCACTGCAGCGGACCGCTGGAACTGACAACCGGAAGTGGCAGAGACAAACCACTATAAATGCCGGAGTAAACAACACAGAATAAATAAATCAGAAATCTCTGACTTGCTCACTGATACACCAGTGCATTTTTTCCACCTCTTCTTTGCGATCAGCCACCAGCTAAACCAAATTACAGATTCATTTTCTAGAAGTACAAATAATTTTAAAAAGATACCTACATATCTTATCTAGTAAGTGATTCAAAATCTCTGATCTAAATACATACTTAATAAAAAGGTAGTAAGGGATTGTGTTTGCTTCAGGATAAGAAATAGGATCTATGCATGGGCATTGAGATTGGGTTTTTGAGACAGCAATTGATTACTTTGCAAAGAATAAGGATGCTGCAAAGGTCATGCTGTAAATGAAGGCAGTTGAAATGCTGAATGCCCTGAAATTGATAAAGAAGTCTTAGAAAAGTTCACTAGCTGTACATAAGGTTGATAACCCACCAGTATAGAATGAAACAAAGGGAAGTATGGGAGAAAATTGTGGCTCTACTGGCTGCAGTCTTCCAATCATTTAGAGAAGGTGCCAGAGGACTAAACAATTGAAAATGCTTTAAAATAAGGTTTAAGGATAAAACTGGCATTACAGGCCAGTCGACTGGATTTCAGCAGTGAGAAAGCTTTAAAAGACAATACTCAGGACAAATGTAATAGACAAGTTTGAACTAATTGGAAAGGCAGCACAGAATTGTTAAAGGAAAATTGTGTTTAATTTACTTAAGGTTTTTTTTGGCGAGATTTGCTGGTGAGATTAATACAGTTGATGCGAGTTATTTGATTTCCAAGGGATTTGAAAATGTACCATGCAACTGACATTTAGTCCAACTGAATGAAAGAGATAATGTCAGCAGGGATACACAGCTGGTAGAGTGGCAGAGAACAAACAGTAATGCTGAGTGTTTTTATTCTGACAAGAGAACAATGCAGTCAGGTTTTCCTAGGGTTGGAACTAGGACTACTGCTTTTCTGATATATATGAGCATCCAAGAATGCATAGCACAATTTTAAAATTGCAGGTGAAGCAACCTTTAGAAGTATTGTGAATTCGGAATAAGACCTTGATACGTTGCAGGTGAAAACAAACAAGATGATTGAATGGGAGGCCATATGACATGAAATTTAGAGCAAAGTAGTATAAAATGGTAAACTTTGGTAGAATGAAGAAAGGCAACACAAAATAAGGGCACAGTTGTAAAGGAATGCAGGAACATTTAAACAAAAGTTTACAAACTGTTGACCAGTGGTATAGCAGGCCGAGCACATTGTTGCAATGCTCTGGATCCCGAATACAATTTTAAGCAGAAGCATACAGCACAAAAGCAAATAAGTTATGATGTACACCTATAACATTCTAAATGGGAGTATTGTATCTGATTCTGGCTATCAAAAAAATGATCAAAAGTGATGTGTAGTCTTTAGAAAGGGTGCAGAAAGGATTTAAAACACTGATTCTTAGATTGGAGAAACTGAGCTGTTTTCCTCGGAGAACTGAAAACCAGGGGACGTGATAGCATTGTAACTTCGGATCCCTTTAAAACTGATTTTTTTCTAGTGTTTTCTGTGCAGCGGGGTTCTGATAGATTGTACTACAAATGCAGTAACGTGTCCCCCCCAAACATAAACAAATTTCTAGTAAATAAAAAGGAAAGAAAAGGAGAAATCAGAAGATTCAAAAGGTTTACCAAGGCCACAATGTTCCAGTTCATTTAAATATCTGGTACTACATGTACCCTATTATCAAGGCAGTATTTGGGAAAAAAAGAATTTTTTTTAGACAGAGGTAGGCAAATTGGAAATTAAAAGTACCAGTCTCATACTTGTTGGTTGGAAGGATTAAAATGAGAGATTAATACAGCATAAACTACCAGCTCCTAGAAATATGGTGTATCAACCATTGCCTAGAATCAGAGACTAATCTTCATCAGGTTGTCCTTGGGGGTCCTAGAGCGCTGACTTCTTTAGATGACTTCACAAGAGATTGAGGGAATACCCAGGGAAAAGTTCCCCAATACTTTGGCTGGAAAGCAGAGTGCTGTCTTTACATTAATGAGAACAACACACTCCATACCAACTCCTGCTCACCCTCTGTGATCAGTGAACCATCCTCAATTGTTGTGAGTTGTATTCCCTTCTTTGTCTAATTCACTAATGAACTGCTTCTTAACAAACTATCTGAAAATTCCTTACAAATGGTCAACTGCCTATATTAGGTAACTGTGATCATGAACCTGCAAAATCTAATAACATAGATGTTCAAAATCACGAAGGTAAAGATTAACTCTTCCCATTGGTTAAATGAATGATATATAAGGGGACGTCTTTTATGGTGGTGGCAAAGTAAAACTATGTCATGTTCAAAGAATATTTTATATCCTCACAAATTGGAGACTTTTCCCCTAATTAAGTGATTTACTTTGCTGACTTTCTCAAACTTTATGATTCTTCTGGAGGTTATACAGTACTACAACCCATCAGGGTGCATTGATTCTCCAGGCCCACTACAAAAGTTAATAGAATTAGAATCCCTACAGTGTGGAAACAGGACCTTCAGCCCAACATGTCCACACCCACCCTCTAAAGAGTAACCCGCCCAAATCCATTTCCCTATTTTATATTTGCCCCTGACTAATAACATAGACTATGAGCAATTTAGCATGGCCAATTCATTTAACCTGCACATCATTGGATTGTGCAAGGAAACCCACGCAGACACATGGAGATCGTTCAAATTCCACCCAAACAGTCGCCCGAGGCTAGGATCGAACCTGGGTCACTGGCACTGTGGGGCAGCAATGTTAACAACTGAGCCACCATGCCGCCCAATATGTTAATGAAAGTACTCAGTTTACATGTTTCACGGACTCAGGGTAACAGAGAACACTGTTGAAGTTCCTGAACTTAAATAGAATTCCTACAAACTGGAAACAGGCCATTCAGCCCAGCAAGTCCACACTAACCCTCCGAAGAGCATTCCATCAGACCCACCCCAGTCCTGTAACCCTATACTTCCCATAGCTGGTCCACCTAGCCTGCACATCCCTGGGCACTATTGGCAATTTGGCATTGCCAATCCACCTAACCTGCACATCTTTGGACTGTTCAAGAAAACAACAGCACCTGGAGAAAGCACACACAGACACAAAAAGAATGTGCAACTTCACAACAGACAGTTGCCCAAGGCTGGAATTGAACTTGGGTCCCTGGCATTGTGAGGCAGTAGTGCAAACCACTGAGCCACTTTGCTGCCCCAATAACAATAACTACATTTTAACTATATTTTATGTATACAACAAACAAGTTCTGGATATAGGTAAATAAAACAATTATCTAACAAATATAATTGTACTATTTAAACTTTGACCTGCTATAGACAAGCAAACGAACATTGGCGTTATGGATATAGGACAAACTGTCACTGAAATACAGTTCAATAGCACTAGTACACAGGATTTGATAAGATGTTGCTTTTTTCCATCCCAAGATTTTTGCTTTCTGATTTCTTTTATGGATTCTTTGACTTCTTCACAGGATGCACAGCCTGAGTGGTATGCGAATTGTAAAGTATTTTAGATATGAGTGAAAGGCAACAGCTCCTCACAACTGATCTGCTGGAGTTATTTTGCTGAGAGGTAGAGACACAGCCTGCTTCTTCCAGTCTGGTGACCTTCTGCCTCTATATCATTGACACACATCAGGAACTGTGCAGCTGCCCAGAAACCAATGAGAGAATTGTTGTCAGGTTGATGACCTTTGGCATCCATGACTGGTCAGAATGGCACAAACTATCAGCACCCTGTTGCTAGTCAAATTCTACTCTGCACACACACCTAGTATACTGTCTCTTACCTCAATTCTGTCACTAATTGTAAAGTAACAATGTAAACGCAACTTAAAATGAATTCCAGTGAATGGTTTTTAAATGTTCAGCTATGTCTTCGCTAGTTCTTGGTTTTAAAAGAGTCTGTTTTTCCATTTTAGGCCACAATCAAGAATAAAGGAAAATAAAAAGGTGCAGTCATTACATCCTTATAAGAGATTACACAAAATTTCAAACATCCCACCCAATACAGCCTGCATCAATATCTAATATTGTCTTTTTTTAACAGCACCATTTAAGCCTATAAATATTTCTCTTGCTGTCTCTTCCCTTTTCAATTCTAATTCTGATCTCCTAAACTTTTTTGTTTCTCTTCCTTCCATTTCCCTTAAAAGTTGCTTTTTTCTTCTTTCTATTCAAGATGCTTTAACTGGAACTCAACACTACCAGACTCTGATGTTTCACAGCCCAGAATACCTGGCTTTCTTGCATTTCTACTTTGACTACAAGAAATAGGAACAGAAATAGGCTATTCAACCCCTTGAGCCTGTTCCACTGTTCAATAGGATCACAGCTGATCTGACATTCCTCATGTCCATTTTCCTGCAGTTTCCCTGTAATCTTTGACACCCTAACTGATCAGGAATTTACCTATGTCAGCCTGAAATATACACAAATCCTTGAGAAGATAAAGCCACTCCCACCTCACTTTCCAACCCAAGGAACTTGGCCTTTGGAGTTTCAGTTTGTCAGAGACAACCATACCAGGTGTAGGAATTTTTCTGCAATTTCTGGTGTTCTTTGAGGGAAGCAGTTCCAAAGACTCACAACCCTCTGAGAGATGAAATTCCTCCTCATCTCAGCCTTAAATTAGCACCCCATTTTTCTGAGACTATGCCCACTGGTCCAGACTCTCCCATGGAAATATTCTCTCAGCATTTATTCTCACATGCCTTAAGAATCCTATATATTTCAATGAGATTGTCTCTGATTCTTCTAAATTTTAATCAATGAGCCCCAACCTGTTTAGCTTTTATTCATAAGACAATCTCCATAGCAGGGATCACCTAGTGAACCTTCTCTGTACTGCCTCCAGTGAAATAGTATCTTTCCATAAATAAGCGAACCAAAACTGCTCACACACTCCAGACATGGTCTCACCAGCCCTTCAATTATGTATTCCCCCTTAGCTTATGCAGGCAAAGCCACCCCCACTGCACTTGCCAATTCAAGTAACTTGGCCTTTGTATTTTCACTTAAGACTGTCAGAAACAACTCTATCAGGTGCAGGAATCTTTCTGCAATTTCAAGTGTTATTTCATGTTTGCAGCATAGAGCCTTGTGTTACCTTTACCTTTCTAAATCACTAATACCATGCCCAAATCTTCATTGTCTTTGTTTCAAAGTAATCCCAACAACAGCTTCCAATTTCTGGTTCCAACCCACTTGGGGAAGGGCTTGTATTCCTGAACGTACTTCTCCCAGGTTTGCCACAAAAGTTAAAGACTTAAGTCCCCAATATACCTGTCTTATGGACTGAATGGATCAGGTTCCTGCACTTAACAATAACTATTGTTTACTGGAATCAAATAAGTTCTGGACATAAGTAAATTAAACTATTAGCTGTCAAAATATGACCCTATTAGTTGAAACTCTAACAATATCCCCACACCACTCCCCTCCTCCCCATCCATCCAACTCCTGCTAACACGCTCTTTTAAAAACTCCAAACACACAATCAAGATAATCTTGATGTTCTGGATGGAGGAGAAAAATGGTTGGGATACAAAGTTCAATACCACTAATCCACAGGATTGGATGAGATATTCATTTTCCTTCCCAAGATTTCCTGTTCACTGATTTCGTTTCGGAATTCTTCAGGTACAGATTTCATTGAAAGTTGTGTCACGGGTAGACAGAATGATAAAGAAAGCACTTGGCTTACTTGCCTTCATTGCTCAAACGATTGAGTATAGGAGTTGGGACATCATGTTGTGGTTGTACACAACATTGGTGAGGCTACTTTTGCAGTATTTTGTGCAGTTCTGATGGCCTTGCTATAAGAAGAATATTATTAAATTGAAAAGGGTGCAGAAAAGATTTACAAGAGCAACACCAGGACTGAAGAGTTTGAGTTATGAGGAGAGGCTGGACACATTGGTGCTTTTTTGACTACCGAATAGAAATTTGATGGGTGACCTTGTAGAAATTGATAAAATCATGAGGAGTAAATAGCAAAGGTCTTTTCCTTAGGGTGAGGGAATTCAAAACTAAAGGCATAATTTTAAGGTTCGTGGAGAAGATTTAAAAGGAACCTGAAGGGCAGAGGGTGGTTTGTATATGGAATGAACATCCAGAGGAAGTGGTAGATGCAGATACAGTTACAACATTTAAAGGATATTCGAATAGGTACCATGAATAGGAAAGGTTTAGAGGGACATGGACCAAACGCAGGCAGGTGGGACTGGTTTAGTTGGTCAACATGGACGAGTGGGACCTCAGGGTCTGTTCCCATGCTGTATGGCTCTGTGACTTCTTATAAGGAGGTATAATGTGACTGGTATACTAATTGAAAAGCCTTTCAGTTACTGATCAAAGGCAACAATTTATAGCAACTGGTGGGAGAAAATAACTATCTCCAGGCTTGGGTTACTTTTTTGCAGACAGATAGAAACAAAGCCTTTTTCTTCCAGTCTGGTGACCGGAATAACTGTATATTGACACTCAGAAGGAACTGTGCAGCTGCAAGGAACCAGCCAGAGTTGTTGTCAGGCTGATGACCTCTGGCATCCATGATCAGTCAATCTAATTAGACCTGTGCTGCTGGCTAAATCCCACGCTGTACACACATTTCAATACTGTGTCGTCTGACCTCAAATCTCCCATTGCAAAGCAACAATGTCAATATGACTCCCAATGAATTCCAGTAACTTGTGTTCAAATATGGAACAATTCTTTCCAGTCCTTAGTTCTAAAATTTTTCTTTTCCACTTCAATCCACAATCAAGAATAAAGGAAAATATAAACATGCAGTTTTTACAACAGAGGTAGATTTTAAAATTGATCAACTATGACTATCACATCCTTCATTTTGTTAAAATAAGACCAAATTATTGCAGATGCTGGAAATCTGAATGCAGGAAATCCTGGAGGAACTTAGTAGGTCTGGCAGCATTTATAGAGAGAGAGAGAGAGACAGAGTTAATGTTTCAAATCCGATATGACTCTCCTTCATAAGAGAAGCTCCATGCTCTGGTTTCTGACATAGCCTGGTTCTAAACTCCTGGTCTGGCCTCACTCCACACTGACTACCACTTGTTCTGGCCTTCCCAATAATCAATGGCTCAGACTTCAAACTTGCTCCACTCAAATCACAGCCATCTCAATTTTCACCACAATTTAACTGTGATACTTGCTCTCTGCTTTCTCTACTCTCCCTGACTCTCGACTCTGACCTTCTTCCCTGACGTTCTTAAACCTTTACCTCTGACTCTTCCCTGCTCCAGTTTCCAGTTGTGATACAATTCCAAAGGCCAACCTGCTCAAAAATCAAAAGCCTATCAATTAGGCTGGCTGCAACTCTGAAATAGATGCAAAACATTGGTAAGAAATTCCTGATATCAAATCCATCTTTGCCTCAAAGTTGATATTGCATCTGTTGTTTTTAATTCTTTTTTGACTAGACAAGTCCAAGCAAAAGGCATGATAGCCAAAGAATTTATAAAGATGGTCTGTTTATGTAATTTATATAAAGTTTGGAAAAAATTGTCTGAATTTACTTCGTTGCGAGACTGAATAATCAAAGTGCATTGACTGCCGTTTTGTCTCGGGTCAGCTAACTCAAAGGGATTGTTGGATCATTCTTGTTCTGCTTAGTCCAGCTATTTGCTAACTATCCACCATTGGCTAGATTTCCAAAATTGTTTATACCCATCTGACAATCTTTCAATGTTAAAGAACCAAGAAACTAACTTGTGGGAAACAATGAGCTGAACATTTAAATATTCCCTAAACCCCTCTTAATCAACCTCCTGCTTGCTCATTTCCTTCCTCCTCCACATCTACCAGCTGTGTTTTATAATCCTATTCAATTGCTATACTTCATTTGAAACAAATTGGCTTTTTTTTTCACTGCAGAGGTTGATAGCTCTAAAGATCTGTGCTTGCAATATAGTTGTAGCAATTCTGTTGCACCTTATGTTCTCTCAATGGGATTCATACAAACTAATGAAGAGCATGGCAGCCTTTACTTTACTCCCTCTGCTGGATATTGGAATAGATACAAGCCAATTAAATGGACAATTTCAAACTTTGGCTTATGCTCTTTCAAAAAATAAAATCAAAATCTGACACATGGGTAGGATATCATCTCAGGTCCTAAACAATGTGAGCAATGGTGAGACTTGGGAAAATGAGATATGAATGGAAAAAATGAGACTTTCGGCATCTGGGGAAAAAGTCAGATTTTCTGCATAAAGCTTCCACAGCTAGATGAGAATCTCGCTGGTAAGTGGTGAGAGGCTGATTTGCATGTATTAACACCTCCTCATTACCTAATCTTGCTTTATTTATATGCTGCTATTGCCTCAGGCAGCAGAGAAAAATTAGATGACACCAACTTTTTATTTCAAAAAATATACTTTATTAATAAAAAAACTTTGTATATATACATTGTCACAACTTTTAGTGCCCATTCGGTTCTGTGCAGTTGTATATCAGGCAAGCAAACAAAACATTGGACTTTGACTCTATCCAAAAAACCAAAGACCACCCTGCTAATATTTACATGTATTTGAGACACTGGAATAGTCAGATAACTGAATGGAGCCCCATTTAGTTTCAGCAGGAAGATCTCAGGCAGTGGTCTTTCACCAGTGCATCTTGATAACATCTGCCCCAAGTTTTAGTGCATCCCTTAGCACATAATCTGAAACAGTCGAGGTCAACTCCTTGTTCTGGAAGACCAAGCTTTGGGCAGACTAAATAGCATCTTTCATTGGACTGATTGTCGTCCAGCTGCCAATTCCTAACATGAAAGTTGGGACTGTTTTGTGGCATCTACTCCTCACCAGAATCTTCCTCAGACATCTATCTGGGCCAGCATATCCTTACATGTCAGAGCATTTGGGCAATGACAATCCGTACCCTCAATCCACAGAGTTTGGCAAGGGCAAAGTATCAGCCTCAAAATCTCATCATGACACATCTTAGACTAATTTGTAAATCAGCGTATCACTTCATCATTACAAATTAATCCTGAAAACTGCTGTAAAGGAGGAGGAAGTGAGGACTGCAGATGCTGGAGATCAGAGCTGAAAAATGTGTTCCTGGAAAAGCGCAGCAGGTCAGGCAGCATCAAAGGAGCAGGAGAATTGACATTTTGGGCATAAGCCCTTCTTCAGGAATTGCTGTAAAGTACAAGTAATGTCAGGCAAGCTGTAACATTTCACACTATTATCTGACGTGCTATGTGCCTTTCTTGGGGAATGAGAGGGTGGACAGAGGAGGTCTCATTCTACTTATCACACTTATAATCTCAGGATATGTGCCATGTGGCTTGTGCAGCACATACATGAATCAGGTCCATTATCTAAATGATCCATCCCATTGCCCACCTTGTCAGAGACCTCTATGTCTCAATGGATAGAGAATGGTGGTTAAATGCTATTTAAATGTGCAGACTGATTACATTAATGAGGAGCTGCTTTACTTCTGATATTGCCCACAGAAGCTCATTGGAACAATCCCATGGAGCCATCTGTCCATGACCAAGGATATGGCCTAGGAACTTGACTTGGGCTTTTGCGAACTCATTCTCAGGCAGGTTTATCACCAAGTACACCTCCTAAAGTGATCGAACAATTCTGCCAAATGCTCTAAATGTTCCTCCCATCTGTGACTGACAAATTACCAGATCGTTGCGGTTCTGTTCGCTGAGCTGGGAATTTGTGTTGCAGACATTTCGTCCCCTGTCTAGGTGACATCCTCAGTGCTTGGGAGCCTCCTGTGAAGCACTTCTGTGATCTTTCCTCCGGCATTTGTAGTGGTTTGAATCTGCCGCTTCCAGTTGTCAGTTCCAGTGGTCGGTATATTGGATCCAGGTCGATGTGCTTATTGATTGAATCTGTGGATGAGTGCCATGCCTCTAGGAATTCCCTGGCTGTTCTCTGTTTGGCTTGTCCTATAATAGTGTTGTCCCAGTCGAATTCATGTTGCTTGTCATCTGCGTGTGTGGCTACTAAGGATAGCTGGTCGTGTCGTTTCATGGCTAGTTGGTGTTCATGGATGCGGATCGTTAGCTGTCTTCCTGTTTGTTCTATGTGGTGTTTTGTGCAGTCCTTGCATGGGATTTTGTACACTACATTCTCCCAAACCTAAAATACCAGATTGTCTACATACACCACACAATTGGATAATCCCAAAATGACATTATTGGTTATCTTTGAAATGTAGTTGGGGCATTTTGTATACCAAATGGTATAACTTTAAACTGATAAAGTCCATTCAGTGTCACCAAAGCTGAAATTTCCTTCACTCTCTCAGACAACGGTACTTGCCAGTACCTTTGAGTAAGTCCAGCTTAGAAATATTAGTTGTTGTTTCACCTACTCAATCATGGAATGGGACATGAATCAGATTTTGAAACTGCATTGACTCTTCTGTAATAAACATTGAGTATTAACTAGTTTTGGCACAACTACTGCGGGTGAGCTCTATGTGCTGCAACACACTTCAGTTATTGTTTTTTGAGCATGTTTTCAACCCGTTTTTAAACCTGCCCCACATTAGGAGGGTCAAGTCTATAAGGATGTTGCTTAAGTGGAGCAGCATTCCCTATATCTAAATCATGCATAATCATGTTAGTACTTCCCAGCTTATTCCCATATCTCTTAGTACAATTGCACAATCTCTTTCAGGTCATTTCGATTTTCCTCTGGAAGGCAATTCAATAATGTATCCCACTTTTAAGAACTTCCCCATTATTCAATTTAATTTGAAGAATATTAAATTCAAATTTATCGGAAGTTAGTTCTTCAATCCAAGTTGTAAGAAGTACCACATTCTCCTTTTGCTTTATTTCCCTAAGTACAGTTTGAGCATATTTACATGGCATACTCCGAATTTTACTTCCATCTGGTGTTCTTATCAAACAAATCACCTCAGTCAACTTCCTTTTGATTTTATAAGGCCCACCAAATCTTGTTTTTCAAAGTTTACCTACCACTGATAGTAGTACTAACATTTTATCTCTACTAGCAAAACAACGTTTTTTATTTCTTGTCTGCTTCCTGTTTCATAATATGCTGTGCTACTTTCAAATTTCTCACCAACTCATGCACTCTAATTAATCTTTCCTTAAAATTTGACAAATAGTCCAAATATGATGTCTCTGAACACTGGCTTACCAATTTCTCCTTAATTTAGTGGTCCTCTTTCCTCATGTTCAAAACTAAGTCAAATGGACTGAATTTTGTTGATTCATTCGTACTTCTTTAATTATAAAAAATTCAAATAGAATTCCTTTTTCCCAAACCTCCAGATAGCCCTGACTATAAGCCCTCAGCATGGTCTTTAACGTTTCATGTTATGTTCTATTACTCCTTGCAATTCTGAATGGTATGTAGTTGATTTGAATTTATTCCTAAGCTATCCATAACTTTCTTGAACAATTTTGATGTAAGATTTAACCCTTGATCTGATTGTATTTCAGGGGGTCCATATCTCATAAAAAAATTGAGTAACTCTTCAAAAATCCTTTTAGCTGTGATATTGTATAATGGAATGGCATCCAAGAATTTAGTAAACACAGCCATTAGGTCAACAAATATTGATTCACACTTTTTGTTTTAGGTAGGAGTCCTGCACAATCAATTAAGAGACTTGTAAATTACTCCTAATGCCGTAATAGATATTAAAGGTATTTTTTTAAATCACTGCCTGAAGTTTTCCAATTGTGTGACACATTCAGTAAAATTTAACAATATGTCTATGCAGTCCAGGCTGATAAAAGGGCTTTTGTGTTTTGGCTTGAGTGTTCTTTATTCCCCAGGTGAAAGTGGGTACTGCAGATGCTAGAGATTAGACTCAAGATTAGAGTATAGCTAGAAAAGCACAGCAGGTCAGGCAGCATCCAAGGAGCAGAAAAAAAGCTCAATCATGAATGAGGCTGGGAGCCTCGAGGGTGGAGAAATAAATGAGAGGGGAGTAGGGGTGGGGAGAAGATAGGTAAGAATGCAGTAGGTGGATGGAGGTGGAGGTAAAGGTGGATAGGTTGGAGAGGAGGGTGGAGCAGAGAGGTGGGAAGGAAGATTGACAGGTAGAACAGGTCATGAGAACAGTGCTGAGCTGGAAAGTTGGAACTGGGGTATGGTGAGGGGGGGAAGGGAAATGAGGAAACTGGTGAAGTTTACATTGATGCCCTGGGGTTGAAGGATTCCGAGGCGGAAGATGAGGCATTCTTCCTCAAGGCTTCAAGTGGTAAGGGAGTGGCGATTGAGGAGGCCCAGGACCTGCATGTTCTTGGCAGAGTGAGAGGGGGCATTGAAAAGTTCAGCCACGGGGTGGTAGGCTGATTGGTGCAGATGTCCCAGAGATGTTCCCTGAAGCGCTCTGCGAGTAGGTGTCCAGTCTTCCCAATAGACAGGAGACCATATTGGCAGCAATGGAATGTAAATGACATGTGTGGAAGTGCAGGTAAAGGTTTGATGGACGTGGAAGGCTCCTTTGGGGTCTTGAATGGAGGTGGGGGGAGGGGGAGGAGCAGGCCCTGCAATTCCTACCTTGGCAAGGACAAGTGCCGGGAGGGGAGGGTGGGCCGCTAGCAGGCATGGACCCAACCAGGTAGTTGTGGAGAGAACAGTCTTTACAGAAAGCTGATAGAGGTAGGGAGGGAAACGTATCTCTGATGGTGTCATCTGTTGTAGGTGATGGAAATGTCAGTGGATGATATGATGTATACAAAAGTTGGCATGGTGGAAGGTGAGGACAAGGGGGACCCTGTCCCCACGCGGTCGGAGGGATGGGGCTCGAGGGCAGAGGTGCGGGACGTGAATGAAATGCGTAGGAGGCCATCCTCAACCACGTGGGAGGGGGAAAATATAGTCCTCAAAAAAGGAGGCTATCTCGTGTGATCCAAGGCAGAACCAGTCTTCCTGGGAACAGATGCGGTGGAGGCAGAGAAACTGGGAATAGGGGATAACAGCCCTGCAGGAGGCAGGGTGGGAGGTGGTGCAATCCAGGCAGCTGTGGGAGTTGGTGGGTTTGTACATAATGTCAGTGTTGAGTCAGTCACCGTTGATTGAGATGGAGGTCCAGGAAGGGGGGGGAGGTGTCAGAGATGGTCCAAGTGAATTCAACCATAATCAATCAGGACATTGGTCCAAGAACTGCCCTTTCCGAAGGCAGCCCCCTATTGATCACCCGAATGGAAGAAGCCAGCAACCTTCTGATCCCCTTCCCCAGTGACCCAAGCACGTTGCCCCTTTAACTGCACGGAATGCTTTCCGAACCTGACTCCCTAATGTAGGTTATCATCCTCCCTTGAATTTTCCCATGGTTACCGCTAGCCCTGAGGGTGAATTTATGCTAACCCTTAACATTAATGGTCATGATATTGAATTCATGGTCGACATGGGAGCCACTGTGTCACTGCTTCCCACTAATCTTGTAAATACCTTTGACTTCCAAATCTCAGACGACATTGAAGCCCTAACCGCCTCAACCTCTCCACCCATCTCACCCACTCCAACCTCTCACCCTCAGAACATGCAGTCCTCCATTCTCTCCGTTCCAACCCCAACCTCACTATCAAACCTGCAGACAAGGGAGGCACGATAGTAGTTTGGCGCACCGACCTTTACACCGCTGAAGCTAAACGCCAGGCCGCGGACACCTCCTCCTACTGCCCCCTTGACCATGACCCCACCTCCCACCACCAAACCATCATCTCCCAGACCATCCATAACCTCATCACCTCAGGGGATCTCCCATCCACCGCCTCCAACTTCATAGTCCCACAACCCCACACCGCCCGTTTCTACCTCCTGCCCAAAGTCCACAAACCTGACCGCCCCGGCCGACCCATTGTATCTGCCTCCTCCTGCCCCACTGAACTCATCTCTGCATACCTCGTCATGGTCCTGTCCCCCTTAGTCCAAGAACTCCCCACCTACATTCGGGACACAACCCACGCCCTCCATCTCCTCCATGATTTTCACTTCCCCGGTCCCCAACGCCTTATCTTCACCATGGACATCCAGTCCCTGTACACCACCATCCCCCATCACGAAGGACTCAAAGTCCTCCGCTTCTTCCTTTCCCACCGTACCAACCAGTACCCTTCCACTGACACCCTCCTTCGACTGACTGAGCTGGTCCTCACTCTGAACAAATTCCCTTTCCAATCCTCCCACTTCCTCCAAACCAAAGGAATAGCCAGGGGCACCCGCATGGGCCCCAGCTATGCCTGCCTTTTTGTAGGATATGTGGAACAGTCCATCTTCCGCAGCTACACTGGCACCACACCCACCTTTTCCTCCGCTACATCGATGACTGTATCGGTGCTGCCTCGTGCTCCCACGAGGAGGTTGAACAGTTCATCCCCTTTACCAACACCTTCCACCCCGACCTCAAATTTACCTGGACTGTCTCAGACTCCTCCCTCCCCTTCCTAGACCTCTCCATTTCTATCTCGGGCGACCGAATCAACACGGACATTTAGTATAAACCGACCGACACCCACAGCTCCCTAGACTACACGTCCTCTCACCCTGCCCCCTGTAAAAACGCCATCCCATATTCCCAATTCCTTCGTCTCCGCCGCATCTGCTCCCAGGAGGACCAGTTCCAATACCAAACAACCCAGATGGCCTTCTTCTTCAAAGACCGCAAATTCCCCCCAGACGTGATCGATGATGCCCTCCACTGCATCTCCTCCACTTCCCGCTCGTCCGCCCTTGAGCCCCGCCCCTCTAATCGCTACCAGGACAGAACCCCACTGCTCCTCACCTACCACCCCACCAACCTCATATACATCATATCGTCCGTTGTCATTTCCGCCACCTCCAAACGGACCCCACCACCAGGGATATATTTCCCTCCCCTCCCCTATCAGCGTTCCAAAAAGACCACTCCCTCCATGACTCCCTTGTCAGGTCTACACCCCCCCACCAACCCAACCTCTACTCCCGGCACCTTCCCCTGCAACCCCAAGAAAAACAAAACTTGCGCCCACACCTGCCCCCTTACTTCTCTCCAAGGCCCCAAGGGATCCTTTCATATCTGCCACAAATTCACCTGCGCCTCCACACGCATCATTTACTGCATCTGCTGCACCTGATGTGGCCTCCTCTATATTGGGGAGACAGGCTGCCTACTTGCGCAACGTTTCAGAGAACACCCCTGGGATACCCGGACCAACCAACCCAATCATCCCGTGGCTCAAAACTTCAACACCCCCTCCCACTCCACCAAGGACATGCAGGTCTTTGGACTCCTCCATCGCCAGACCATAGCAACACGCCGGCTGGAGGAAGAGCGCTTCATCATCTGCCTAGGAACCCTCCAACCACAAGGGATGAACTCAGATTTGTCCAGTTTCCTCATTTCTCCTCCCTCCATCTTGTCTCAGTCCCAACAATCGAACTCAGCACCACCTTCCTAACCTGCAATCTTCTTCCTGACCTCTCCGCCCCACGCCCACTCCGGCGTATCACCCTCACCTTAACCTCCTTCCACCTATCGCATTTCCAACGCCCCCTCCCCCAAGTCCCTCCTCCCTACCTTTTATCTTAGCCTGCTTGGCACACTCTCCTCATTCCTGAAGAAGGGCTCATGTCCAAAATGTCGATTTTCCTGCTCTTTGGATGCTGCCTGACCTGCTGCGCTTTTCCAGCAACACATTTTCAGCTCTGATCTCCAGCATCTGCAGTCCTCACTTTCTCTTTCTTACAGCAAGGCATCCTAGTCCCATGCCATTCTCCAGTCAATACACTCATTTTTCTGATTCCTAAATCTGGACGTCCTGAATGGTGACCTGTTCAAGATCTTCAAGAAGCAAATAATATTGTTGAGCCCCTTCACCCTCTCGTTGCCAATTCTGCTACTATCCTCAGCTAAGTCCCAGCAATTGCCAAGAATTTTACTGTTGTTGATCTCCAACATGTATTCTTTTTGCATTCCATTGCATCAAGATAGCCAGTACCTATTTGCATTCACTTTTAAGGGCCATCAATACATGTGGACCTGCCTACCTCAAGGGTTTGTTCACTTTTTTCAGAGACCCTTCATACCCAATTTGAATGCCTTGAATTTCCTGGATTCATCAGGAACCCCTATCCTCAATGCTGCCTACGTTGCTAACCTCCTCCGCGCTATTCAACTTTCCTCTCAATTTGCAATTACCAAATGTTCCGCTCACTCTTCCAATGCAGCTGATGTCACTAAAGGTAACCATGCTGCTGACACGGATGCTAAGAAGGCAGCTTTTGAACTAAAAGATATTGGCACTCAAATGACAAACAGGAGACCAAAGGAAGATCCTCCTTTTTCCTCTTCTGATACCCCAATCATGCCTGACCTAGCACAAATACGAACCCATCGGTGGACGCCTCTGATGAGGAAAAACAAAGGTAGCTGAACCATGGTTGCTACATAAATAGTTCTATTGAACTTTGGGTTACGGCAGTAGGACAGACATATCTGCCCGCTTTGCTTTTGCCTTTTCTAGTTGGTTATGTTCATATGCATATGCATGTAGGTAAGGAGAGAATGGTGGACAGAATTCTCCAAACTTGGTGGAATCCCCACCCGCAAGAAAAAGCAAAACAAAAAGATGCAAATTGCCTAATTTGTCAAAAGCATAATTCCAGGAGAGGAGTAAAGTGTCCACCAAGTGAAACTCCCTTGCCAAATGCACCTTTTGATACTATTCAGTTAGATTTTATAGAATTACCTGAATGCCATTGTTACAAGTATTGCTTAGTGATTATTGATGTATTTAGCAGATGGATTGAAGCCTACCCCTGTACAGACTGCACAACAAAAACTACCTGTAAAATTCTACTAAGGGAAATCATACCCAGGTTTGGAATACCAGCAACCATTTCTTCCAAAAATGACCCCACTTCTGCGCAGAGCTAAACAAGGAACTATGTAATAGTCTAAATATGAATCAGAGATTCAATTGTGCCAACTGTCCCCAAGCTGCGGGAATTGTTGAAAGAGCCAATGGTACTGTAAAAGGCCAGCTAAGCAAGTTGATAGAGGAAACGGGCCTTAAGTGGCTGCAAGTACTTCCAATTGCCCTTTTTAATATGAGAACCATGACCCAGAAAAATATGGGATTCTCGGCGACTGAATTAGTATATGGAAAGCCCCCTAGGACCACCTGGTCTGCACTATTGATGTGTATGTCATGGCAGAAGATATGCGCAAGTACCTGATTAATCTAACCAAAGCATTGCAGCCTTATCATTAACAGGTCAAAGAAGCCTATTGGGTACCAGGGAAAGAAGAAGAAAGAGGTCCAATGTTTAAAGACATCAACCCTGGTGACTACATACTATTGAAAGACTTTAATTGAGAAAATTGGGAAAGGTCCTTATCAAGTCCTTCTGACAACTGAAAACTGCACTAAAAGTAGAAGGACATTCAACATGGTTTGACAAAGGACATTGCAGGCTGGTATCACCCTCACAATTCGAGTACGAGAATGAGTGCAATCATCTGATGAGAACCCAACTTAAGTATATACATCCAGTTGTAATCTGCCCATCTGTAATATCTCCAACTGGCTAAACCTCCAATGCAACTGTATGAACAGAATTTGTGTCAATGCTAATAAATCAAATGGAGAAGTGACTAAGGTGGTATGTACATTTGTTGGTAGGAAGAATGTCACAGGATTTAGATTTTATCAATCTAAACGATACTTCGGAGGATGCCACATGTTGAAACAATGAGACCATGAGATGTCCAACAATGTCCATCTTCCCCCTATACCGGTGACCATATCATCACTTGCCACTATCACTGACGTCGTTACTACCACTCATGACAAGGCAACCCTAAAGATCACGAAACAGCAGAAACTAACAACTGTTCGCCGAGCTGGGAATTTGTCTTGCAGACGTTTCGTCCCCTGTCTAGGTGGCATCCTCAGTGCTTAGGAACCTCCTGTGAAGCATTTCTGTGATCTTGCCTCCGGCATTTGTCTCCCACAGACAGCTCACAGACACGGAAAGAACAATACTGGCCAAGGGACTCAACTACAACCACAGGGACGCCAAGACAGCAGACTTCCTAGCAGTACTAGAATGCACACTCAGGAACAATGGACTGACAGAAGAGACACAACAAACAGTGAGACAAAGTATCGTACCTCTGATAACAAGGAAAAGACAGACACATAACCTCAACACCAAGGAGAGGGAAGCACTAAAATCACTAGGAAATGATAAGAACATAATCATACTACCAGCAGACAAAGGCAGAATGACGGTCATCCTGGACAAAGCAGAGTACATCCAAAAAGCACAACAGCTACTTGCAGATACCAACACCTACCAAAAGAGGGAGTCTGACCCCACCCCACAGCTCACCAATAGGATAAAAACACACTGAGGAATCTACAAAAAAAACGGACAGATAACCAGGTTTGACCTACAAAGAATGAAACCTGAAAGCAACAACACCCCCAGATTCTATGGACTACCTAAAGTGCACAAACCAGACATCCCACTCAGACCCATAGTATCACTACCAGGGACACCATCACACAAACTGGCTAAAGAGCTATAGCAGAAACTGAAACACCTGATCAGCGGATCCAGACACTCTATACAATCAACACAGGAATTCTTGGACATCATCAGAAATATACACATAGACAAGGAAGAATCCATGGTCTCATTCGATGTAACGGCACTGTTCACCTCTATCGACAAAAGCCTAGCCAGAGAATCAATAGCCAACCTGCTGGACATACAGAACAGACAACAGGACGTTGAACCTATCAACAAAGACGGCATACTCAAACTACTGGACCTGTGCCTCACAACACACTTCACATTCAACAACCAAATATGCGAACAAGTCAACGGCACACCCATGGGCTCACCCATCTCTGGACTCACAGCAGAAGCAGTAATGCAAAGGTTAGAACAAACAGTCTTACTGCAAATTCAACCCAAACTCTGGGTCAGATATGTGGGTGACACCTTCGTAATCATTAAAAACACAGAAATAGAGAACACACACTGGATCATCAACGCCACACTCACAGGAATCCGATTCACGAGAGAGGAAGAAAAGGACAACCAACTCCCATTCCTAGACGTGATGGTACAGAGAACACCGAACGGAGAATTCAGCACAAAGGTATACAGGAAAGCCACACACGCAGACCAAGTCCTGAACTATGAAAGCAACCACTCCAACACACACAAAAGAAGTTGCATCAAGACACTATTCAAAAGGGCCACAACACACTGCAGCACACAAGAACTGCAAAAAGAGGAAGAAGAACACCTATACAATGTATTCGCCAAAAACGGATACCCGCGCAATTTCATCAACAGATGCCTAAGGGAAAGACAATGGAACGAGGACATGACGCAACCCAAAGGACTAGCCACACTACCATACATCAGGAACATTTCCGAACTGACAGCCAGGCTATTGCGACCACTAGGACTCATAACAGCACACAAACCAACAGCCACTCTCAGACAACAACTCACCAGGACGAAGGACCCAATACCCAGCATGAGCAAAACCAACGTAGTGTACAAAATCCCATGCAAGGATTGCACAAAACACCACATAGGACAAACAGAAGACAGCTATTGATCCGCATCCATGAACACCAACTAGCCACGAAACGATATGACCAGCTATCCTTAGTAGCCACACACGCAGATGACAAGCAACATGAATTCGACTGGGACAACACGACTATTATAGGACAAGCCAAACAGAGAACAGCCAGAGAATTCCTAGAGACATGGCACTCATCCACAGATTCAATTAATAAGCACATCGACGTGGACCCAATATACCGACCAGCTGACAGCTGAAACTGACAACCGGAAGCAGCAGATTCAAACCACTACAAATGCCGGAGGAAAGATCACAGAAGTGCTTCACAGGAGGCTCCCAAGCACTGAGGATGTCACCTAGACAGGGGACGAAACATCTGCAACACAAATTCCCAGTTCGGCAAACAGAACCACAACAACGAGCACCCGAGCTACAAATCTTCTCCCAAACTTTGAACTAACAACAACATTAACTCTGCTAACCACTACCCGTTTTGCTACCCCAACTGCGATTCTGGATACTACCCTTGATACTGTGAGAACACTAACATGTCCCACTTGTCACCCCAATGTCACTTGCAGAAACAAAACCAACAATTTAGGTATAGAATGCCAACGTAATCACAGCTACACTGGCAATGCCATTGATGCTTCAGAATGTATTATTTTCCCCACTGCCCCACAAAGATAGAATTTGTAAGTTTCATGAAAGTTGTACCAATACTGTTGGAAGCTATGAATGCAGCTACCCAGCTGAAAATCATTTAAGCTATTCACATTGCATATCCAAACATCACTTTCGACATTATTGTCACCCTCACAACACATCTATGCCAGTTGTCATCAGATGACATGATTCCATAAGTTCACCCACTCCATTAGCTGAAAACTGTTACTTTGAAATGTTTGCCTGTTCCTCTCTCAAAATGAACCATATGAATTGCAGTATTGAACACATAGTACTGAAATCACAGAATCCTAGGGCATCTATTGCTCTGAAACCATCAACCTATACCTTCTTGACGGAACCTTCTGTGAACCTACAGGCAGAAACACCTTTATACAGCTTCTGCAATCACTAGCTACTGTAGTTAACAAGACAAGCTGGAAAGGTGAAGAAAGGCCAACAATACTATGCACCTCTAATCCCCCTTCTCTTGCCAATGGTTTCTTTATTCAAGCTAACACCCCGATCCATGTATTGTCTGCTCACTCTTCCATCATTCTGATATACAATATATGAATAAGACTCACCCACCTATGCAACCCCTCACCTGTGATGACAAAACTCATTCAGTAGAAGTAGCACGTCGCTGTGTGAAGTATACTTTTGGTACCCACGACATGGGGCAAATGAAGCATGTACCGTGTAAAAATGTTATAAAAGATATTGGTCGTACTCCTACTCTCCATCCACTAATACACTTGGAAAACTGAATTTTTGATAACACCCAATGTTTACAAGTTTCATCCCTTGCTCTGAGTGGACTCATCATTCACTCACAGAAGTGTGATTTTGGAACTCTGTTTAGCCTTCACTGGCTATGCAAAAACAAGGCTACCCATACTTACCCAATGACTGGTATGGATGTTGTGCTTCAGTGCACACCTTACCACTTTTTACCCTCCACCATAACTTAACTAAGGTAGATAAGGAAAGCCCACCACATTCTGAATCACTACGGGACAATATTGAGAGGAAAAACAAAACAAGACATGCATGACTTCTTCCATCAACAAACCTGGTGGTCTAGGTTGATGGGAGGCCTATTCCTGGCTGGGGTGTTGCGATGGCCCGAGATCAGATAGGCGACCTTGCGTATGATGTTGAAAGATTGGCCAACACAGCTGATCATGTGATGAAACTAATGAACAAAGAACTGCAGAAGACCTGGATAATGACGCTTCAGAATCCATTAGTGCTAGAATTTCTCTTTGCAAAAGAAGGAGGCATTTGTTCTGTCAGTGGCCCACAATGTTGCACCTACATATACAACTTCTCTAAAGACATTGTATATGACACAGATGTCATCAACAAAACATATCAAGACACAGAGAAGACACCTGCCCCACCATCATCTGACTCATGTGGATGGAGTCTTACCTGCTGCCTATGGTCATTGCGCGGATGGTTCAGGTGGGACTCACTTGTGATATAATCTTTGGTCTCATTCTAGCAACATAAATTGGTTTCCACTTATACATGAAAGGGATCATGCATTGTTTTTCACCTAAGCCACTAGGTGATTGACTTTTGTTCACTCCTGTACCTACATGTCCAAACTTTTACGCGGAAATCAGGCACCTTTCTGACTCTGGTCCTCCAGATGACGACTCACCAGAAGAGGCACTTGACTTGTTGAAAATGCAAACGGACTGAATGGACTCATTGTACTTGCATACTCTGTATTGTTATCATGAAATGGTAGAAGCAGGGAATGAGAAAGCTTGCAGCCTTAGATGTTACACATCTCCTAAGGAAATGCGGGAAAGTGCTTGACCACTGGTGGGGGAGGGTATTTGTTCAGAAGAATTGGGGACATCTGTTCTTAGTGTCAATGGATCGGTGTAAATAAGGTGATAACATTTGTTCACTTGTAGAATGTGTGGCAGTACTTCCTTCCCGTGCCAGGGACTGGAGGATTGTGCATATTTCACAGTGGGATGTTGTGTAACTAAAAATTCTGGTTATATCGAAGACTCGTAATAAACCTCATATTCAATAGGAAAACAACTCGTAATTTAATAAGCTGAGTGGAATATGCATGCAATAGAACTATCCTGATATGTGTTCATGTATACCACACTGAGCAGATTTGAATTTATGAAGCTCCACTCCCTCATCTGTGAATGTCTCATTATCCTTACAGGCTTGGAAAACACGAAGGCTGAAACTGACATAGTAAGGAAGTTGGAAGATGTTCATGTGTGAATGAGAGACAGAAAACATTCTTCTGTAAATTACATTTACTGACTGAAGGGTTCAAGGGACACTGAGAGAGAGAGAGAGACAGACAGACAGACAGGAGAGAAGCTGGTGGAAAGACAAATTCTTTGTGATCTGATTTGAGTGAGCACTGGCTTGTCATGGATTGAATGTTTGTGTGCTGTTCCCTGGAGCTCGAGATCTGGTAAGGTTATGAATTAATTTGCATTCTGGGAATCTCAGATGATTTTAAAAGAAAAAAAAACATTTTATAGGACAATGATGCTAAACATGTTAGCTGAGCAAGATTACCTCATGACCTTTCCCACATAGTTTAGACTAGTCCCTCGTTATGATGGACTGTTAAAAGGGAAGGTTATCTGGGCCTGGCTGGATCAAGGTTTCCTACTTTGATGTGCATGTAGCTTTATTAGTCAAGTGTACACAGACCTGTCAATGAGTTTCTCATCCCTTAGAGAATCCCTGAGCTGTCTTGAATAAGAACCTTAACACATCAAAACCAGGACCTTAGTAAATCTTCTATGTTATAGATTGCATGATTACAGCGAGAGCTTGTATGCCCTGGGATCCATACTCATGGTGGCAGCATTTTGAGCCTGAAGGTTAGCAGGTCAAGCAGCACCTGTACAGAAAAGCAGAGTTAATGTTTTTCAGGTTGATATGTTAACTCTGTCTCCCTCTCCACAGCTGCTGCATGAAATGCTGGGCACTTTGAACATTGCCTGTTGTCATCATTAATACTTAACAAATTGGTAATTAGAATTACCAGAAATCTGTTATAACATATGGGCGGCACGGTGGCACAGTGGTTAGCACTGCTGCCTCACAGCGCTTGAGACCCGGGTTCAATTCCCGACTCAGGCGACAGACTGTGTGGAGTTTGCACGTTCTCCCCGTGTGTGCGTGGGTTTCCTCCGGGTGCTCCGGTTTCCTCCCACAATCCAAAGATGTGCGGGTCAGGTGAATTGGCCATGCTAAATTGCCCGTAGTGTTAGGTATGGGGTAAATGTAAGGGTATGGGTGGGTTGCACTTCGGCGGGTCGGTGTGGATTTGTTGGGCCGAAGGCCTGTTTCCACACTGTAAGTAATCTAATCTAATCAAAGAACTGGACTTACCAAGAATGGGAAACAGAAGAAAAAAAGAAATAGGAATAGGAACAAATGGCCCATCATGCTACAAATTTAATACGATCATGGGTGACCTTGTGTATGAATTCCACTTCTCACCACTCCCTGTATTGTTTGACACCCTGGAAGAGTCTATCTCAATCTTAAATATATTTCATGATGGCATATCTATTGTGAATTCCATTGTTTCACAACCCTTTGAAAAAGGAATATCCTATCATCACACCTCTAAATGAGCACTGGTTTTAACAGATATTAACTGAGAGAAGCGTAAGGACAGCAAATTCATGTGAACACCACCAAGTTTCTTTCTCTCTCTCTCCCTACTTCCCTCTCACTTTTAATGGTTTACATGTAAATATTGAATTGTCTATAGTATTTTTACAGGTGGTGGATAGTAGATTTTTAAAAAAGTCATAGTGATTTTACAGGTGGTGGAAAGCTGGATGTGATAGTACTTCTGGGTAGAATAAGAAGCAGACGCAAGGACGAGTCTGCAGAAGCTTCTGTCCCAAGATGGAACTGGCTGAATTAAGCCGCCAGTAATGGTACTGTTTTGGCATTGAACAATAAAAGATGTTCCTTCTCAATTAGGTTTCCAGAGGTCTCACAGGTCAGCTAAATCAGTTGGCTGCACGACTGACTTGTGAAATGGAGAGATGCCAACAGCATGGATTTGCATGGGCAGAGGTACCAGGAAGGGTTGTCCTTTTCAACTTCTTCCCTGGCCTTGGGTTATGTCCACCTCATTCCTGATGAAGGGCTTATGCCCGAAACATCGAATTTCCTGTTCCTTGGATGCTGCCTGACCTGCTGTGCTTTAACCAGCAACACATTTTCAGTTATGTCCACCACCAAACTCTCTCATGAGTCAGTACTCCCATCATTATTGGGTACTATGGTGACTTTAACACCATGACACCATCCACCAAGTTAAACTCCCTTCTTGTGAATGGGTGGGACAGGACCGGAAGTGACGCTTTGAATGGATAGGCAGGCGGGCGGGAAGCGCGCGCGGTTTGAAAGTCCAGGCGGGCAATGGGATAACGGTCACGGCAGCCGGCCAGGGCCATGGAGACGGTGCTGGAGAACCTGAGCCGGTTCGCTGAGGTGCTGGCGGTGGCGCACAGCCCGTGGGCCGCCGACTGGGACGATGCGGAGGTAAGCCGGGCTTTCCAGTGGGCCCGCTACCTGGAGCAGCTGAGCCGGCGCTTGGAAGGGGCGGGCTGCGCGGGGGCCCGGGCCGCCGTACGGCAGAGGCTGCAGGAGCAGCGGCGCCTGAGGCCGAGGGCACCCCCCGAGCTGCCGCGGTACCGGGCCCTGCTCTTCGAGGAGCTGGGCCGCGGCGGCGAGCTGCTGTGCGGGGCGCTGCTGCGCAACCCGGCCGCCTCCGCGCCCGCTTTCCACCGGGCCGCCGCCTGGTACCGATCGGCGGGCTCAGACGGAGGCTCGGCGGCCCTCTCCGCGTCGCTCGGGCGGGCCGTCCGGGTGAAGGCGGCCACTCGCTTGTTGCGGCGCGCCTGGGGTTCGGAGCCCGCGGGGGCCGTCGTGTCGGCGACGGGCGGCCAGATATTGCGCGAGCGGCTGGAGGAGCGCCTGAGGGCGGCGGGGGGTGAATTACCGGAGCGGCAGGCGGCGGCCTGTGAGGAACTTCTGAGACGGGCCTTCCCCGGCGGCGGTGAGGAGGAGGGCGGCGGCGGCGAGGCTTTCCAGCCGCTTGCCGCCTTGCTGCTGGCTGACGAGGTCGAGGGCGGCGAGGCCCGGGCCCGGGCCCTGGACTGGTTGCTAGGAGACGGCCGCGTGCTCGCCGCCCTGGGCCGCGCGCTCCCGTGCAGCCAGCTCGCCGCCCTGAGCGCCCGCAGCCCGCCCTTCGCCCGGCGCTACCTGCGCCTGCTGCAGCGCTGGGGCCGGGCCCTGCGCTACGACGCGGCCCGGACCGAGTGGGCGCCGCCTTCTGCCGAGGGGCCGGGCTGGCGCCGGCTGCTGGAGCATTTCGCCGCCCTGTGGCGGGGCCCGCCGCCCGCCCGGGAGGCCGCTGAGAGCGCGCTGCGCGGCCTGAAGGCCGAGGACGGCGACTTTGAGGTGCTGGGTGTCAGCGTCTGGACCGACCTGCTGCTGGCGTTGACCAGGTGAGGGGCAGCGTCTGGAATCTCCTGCTGGATGGGAATCTGAAATTTAACATTGGAAACGCACAGCCCGTCTGGCAGCACCCATCAGGGACACACAATATGTAGTAACAAGGCCACTCGGCCCCTTTGGAGCCTTCTGCCGTTCAGTAATATCACGGCTAATCTAATTTTAAGTTCAACTCTACATTACTCCATATTCCCGATCGTCATCCAAGCCCTTGTGCAACAAGAAGTCAATGGCCAAGGAGATGCGAAACAGCATCATTTAAAAGTGAACCCATCTTCTCCACTTGGCATTTGCTCTTTTTTGAATTATACATGGACGTCAGTTTGGCGGGTGATGCCACATCTTTAACAAAAGCACAAGAGCTACTCCGTACATCTGGTGTTTGCACAGAGAGAAACAAAGATGCGTTCTCCCGTCCAGTGTGACAGCTCTGGCCCCTCTCTCTACTTGAAATGATTGCTATTCTAGGTCAAAATGTGGAGGTGGACCAAGTTTTAAAAAGTGTACAACACCAAGTTATAATGCAACAGGTTTATTTGGAAGCACTAGCTTTCGAAGCGCAGCTCTGCATGTGGTTTGAATTTGAACACGATTGGGATGTTAAGGCTCGGCGACTTACCGTGCCTCGCCTCTTTTGGAAATGTATGAAGTAAAGTGACTCGTGCTTTTTTCCATGTACACTGACCAAGTTAGTTTACTCTATCACATACAACAACGAGAGTCTTATGCATGTTCTAAAGTCAGACTTTGAATGCTGGTTTTGTCTTTAGCTGTTTGGTTTTACCAAGATAGAGGTGATATTTCCATTCAAAACATTGTCTCCATAAATTGCAGTTAAACCTTGTCAGTGTTCCAGGTACAATGTACCCAAAGCTATTGTGGACTAAAGCACAGTCTCTCGCTTATAACATAAATGATGAGCTCCAGTTTTGCAATCTTGAAAATACCTACCTGAAAAGGGGGCCTCATCAGGTTAAGTAAAATGATAACTAAAGTTTCATTCATCAAATAAAGTACGAGCTAGACTTGAGATTAAAATGGAAAGCTTATGATATTTGGCTTGCTGTGATACCTCTGAAAGAGCCAACAAAATGGCTGGAAGGTTTTAGTTCATATTTTGTAAAAAATATTACTGCCATATAAAATGTTCCCTTGTGAAATCGGCATCTTCTTTTGATGTATCCTAAGTCACAGGTGAGATCACCAAAGACCCAGAGGACATAAGGATGTTTTCAGAGATAGGAATGGTGGTGAATCTAATTAGTGTATTCATTATATGCATACTGAATTCTTCTGCAAATTAATTGTTTTAAAACGGATTACTTTTCAAGATGTTTCACTGGCTGACTCAGCATTTATCATTGCTCCTGTAGTCCATGACAATATAGTCTCTTTTTTGGCAGCCTGTGGCAAATGAAATATCACTTCCAGGTCTCTCAGCATGTCTTTGGAATGTTCTATACCATTTGCAGTGAATTTGTTGTATTTAATGGTATTTTAATTTAAATTGTCAATAGTGAGAACTGCTGATGCTGAAGAGTCAGTGGATAACCAGTGGAACTGGGAAAAGCACAGCAGGTCTAGCTGTTTTAGAGAAGGGGACTGAATGTTTCAGGTTGGAAACCTTCAGGACTGGGGGAGGGCAAGAGGCCTGTGAAATAAATACAAGGGGGGGATGGGTAGAAGGCGTTTGATTGCCATAAGTGGGTGCAGGTAGGAGGTGGCTGCGATAGGGCAGTAGGAAGGGTGGAGTGGATAGGTGGGGAGGAAGCTTGACAATTAGGGTCAGATTAAGGGGGATGGTTGTACAGGGAGGCAATGGGCTTGATGAGTTGGGGTGGGGAGATTTTGGATGCTAGTACATTCTGTATTAAGGCTGTACAGTTGTAAGCTGAGGTGTTCTTCCTCCAGTTTGTGTGTGACCTTGTGTTGAAGGTAGAGGATGCCCCAGGATGGACACGTAGGGAGAATGAGATGAAATAGATGATAACCAGAAAGTGGGGTTGATTGCAGCATATGGACCATAACCTTTCCCTGTATAATTGCCACTGCCAGGATGCTAATCCAACCAACTCCCCAAGATCAATTTTACATTTTGTCTGATTCCACGTGTTTTTATAGCAAGAATCGAATTGGGAACGTCGGCTCCTCCTCCTGTATTTCTAGTCTAAGCTTATTTGTTAGCCATTCCTAATGTGTATTCTCCATAATACAAACACTGGAGAGGTTCTTACATATATTTATTTTGTTATAAACTTTTTTAAAAGCTATAGTGCTTTAAGATTTTTCTCTGTAACATTGTGAAACCTCATCCTCAAGTTTATGATGTATTGAAAGGGACCAAACTAACCAGGCAGCATCCGATGAATCAACACTGCATGGTTTGCAGCTGGTCATTGACAATTTTATTGACAATGGGGAGGAACAATTGCTGGCAAGACCAACAATACCTAGTGTCTGAATTAATATTTGTAAAATGCAGATTTTAGCTTTGCCATTTAGATTCCAAAGGTGCTTTTATCTCTTGGTTTGCATTTTTAATTTCCTGATTCAAACCAGAATTTGTTTTATGCTATTCTTTTTTAAAAGCCCTGGATGTAGGTTTGCTCGCTGGCCTTCCAGCTCAGTGAGCAAGCCTACATCCAAAACCTTAACTTGAGCATCAAATCTTCTGAAAACTCACTTTTGGAAGTCCTACTCAAACAGTATAATTCATGACAAAACGTTATTCAGACTGTTGCAGCCTTTTTTTGTGTAGCATTTTACAACTCAACAACCTTCTGATCCAACTGGTCTATAGTCGATGCTGTGTTAAATTGTTTTCCATCCATTTAAATCTATAAACATTCTCTAGTGTTTGCCTATCTTGACTCCCTTGGATCCGTCCTATGTATACCCATTAATACTCAACATTGTAGCATACTCCAATTTCTAGCTAATATCTGGATTCCTTATTAGATTTCATGATGAATCTTCTAGTTATGATGTCTTGTTTTGGGTTCAGACACTAGGGAAAATATTTTACGTAAGTGCATTGTCAAAATGTTTTATGATTTCAGATGTACAAGATCATTTTTTTTGTACAGAAAAGTTCTCCAGCTTGTTCAATCTTTCCAAATGGCTATAATTCTTGTCATCCTTTTTGGCAGATTTTTTTCAGTGCCTGTTTCAGCTAAAGTTTTCACTTAAGACTTTGACAGGAATGTTTTCACTTGGAGTAAACTATAAACTCAGCTGTCATTGCTAGTTTTTGATTAGGTGTCAGTTTCGGCTCAGTAATACTAGTCATGACACAGAATCGGATGTTTGTGTACTCAATTCTGACTCCAGAACAATACCACAAATTTTGTTTTATCTCTGATATTTGTTTAACTCAAGATTTCTAAAGTTGATCCAGATGTGACCGCAGAAATAACCTATACTAACAAAATATTAATTTATTTTTCTCGTGCAATATTGGATTTGTTTAGTAACTTATACAATTATCTATTTATATTCATTTCCTTGTATCTTGTGATTTTTTTTTTACATGTTGAAAGTGTTTGTATTTGTAAATTGTATGGAAAATATTGAAGTCTTTGTAAAGTAGGATGAATTTGTAAAATAAACAAATGCTGGAAACCAGTCTAGTGGCATCTGTGAAGGGAGCAACTTTTAATGTTTCATATAGGGCCAATTTTCATGAAAGCTCAAATGTAATTGCTTTTACATGGGTAAAATGAAGGAGCGTAAAAGCAAACGTCTGGAGCAGTAGCTAGGAAATGGTTTACAAAAAACTAGTGAGGCAGCCAGAGTAGTAATATGGGTCAAGAAACAAGATGATGTGAATAGCAGTATAATGAATAACTGCCATCTGAAAGCTAAGCAAGGAGAAAAAACAACTTAGAATTCTAACTAGTGCAAAGGAGGGGGGAAAAACAAAAGAACAGACATTAGGGCATGAAATTACCATTACAACGCTGCCTTTGATGTCACAGTGAATGATTTTAAACCTGTGGCTAAGGGTCTAGGAAATGAGTTTGAATCCCATCATGGCACATGATTAAATGTGTTGCTAGGAAAGCACAGCAGGTCAGGCAGCATCTGAGGAGCAGGAGAACAGATGTTTCAGGCATAAGCCCTTCAGGAATGAGGTTTGGGGCTGAGAGAAATGGGAGGGGGGGGTTGGGTTGGGGGTGAGGGAAGGTAGCTGAGAAAGCAATAGGTGGATGAAGGTGATGACAGCTCAGGGGAATGGTACTGACTTTGAGGCTTGGGGCTGAGATAATGTGGGGAAGGTGAAATGAGGAAGCTGTTGAAATCCACATTTATCCCAGGTGGTTGCAGGGTCCAAAGGCAAATATGAGGCGGTCTTCCTCCAGGCATTTGGTAACAGTTTGGTGGTGGGTGAGGCCCTGGCCTTGCATGTCCTTGACTGAAGTTTTCAGTCCCGGGACAGTAGTGTTGATTGGTATCCCAGAGATGTTCTCTGAAAAGATCCACAAGAAGATGTCCTGCCTTCCGAATGTAGAGGAGACCACAACAGGTACAGTAGATGACGGTGGATGTTCAGTTGTGATGTACTGATGTGGAAGGAGGTGAGGGTGCAGGTTTTGCACTTGCTGAGATGACAGGGAAAGGTGCCAGGAGTGGGGTGTTGGCTGATTTTGAGGGGGTGGTGGACCTGACAAGGGAGCCATAGAGGGAATGGTGTCTCTCTAATGCTGATATGGTTGGGAAGGAAATATAACTTTGAGGTCTGTTTTGGATGTGGCAGAGGATGATGTGATGTATGCAGAGGTTGGTTGGGGGGGGGAGGTGTTCTGTCCTTGTGCTGAGAGGGGTGGGGTTCAAGGGTGGTGGTGATGAAGCAGAGATACACTGGAGGGCATTGTCAAGCACATGGGAAGGGAAGTTGCAATCTTGGCAGAAAGAGGCTATCTGGGACTTTGAGGTGGAATTAGTCATACTGGGAACAGATGTGATGACGGTGGAGGAATTGGGAATAAAGGATAGTGTTTTTACAGGACATAGTGGGAGATGGTGTAGTCTAGGTAGCTATGGGAGCTTGTAGGAGATGTCTGTGGTTAGTTGGGTGCTGGTGAGGTCCAGGGGTGGGAGGTGTTTGAGATGTTCCAGGTGAATTTGAGGTCAGGGTGGAAGGTGTAGGTAAAGTTGATGAACTGTTCAACCTCCTTGTGGGAGCACAAAGTGGCCCCAAATTCAGTAAAAATCTAGGATGAAAAGCTAGCTGAACTATGACTTCTGACAATTGTAGAAGTGCATCAAGTTCAGTGAAAATCTGAGATTCCTACCTGGTTTGGCCAAATATAACTCCAGACCTATAGCTATGTGGTTGACTGACTGATTCAATTTGGATTGGGCATTAAATGTTGTTCTAGCCAGTGATGCCCCATTCCCATGAATAAATTCAACTTTGAGTCCATTGGCTATAAAAGCCTAGTTTTAAAAAGTTGCTGTTCCTCAAGCTTGCGTTGAACTTTGTTATTACATTGCAATTGGCCAAGGATAGATAAGTGAGAATTAAAAAGTGAGGTTATATTTTTAGATTCCAGAGATGTTTCACTAGGTAACTACAGGTAAATGGTGAAAGGCTGTTTGTTAGAGGGATGTAGGTGCTTGTTTACAGTACAGTAAAAGTCAGATTCAGAACAAGAACTAAGACTTTTTTTTTGAATAGGCAGCAAGTAGTTACTTAAATCTCTTGACTGAATGATTAGCTTTACTTCCTATTATTTCACAAAACTTTCAAGAAAAATGTTTAAGTTGCACTGTCATTAAGGAGCATTGACAGTGTGGGTAGTCCACATTCAAGTAAGATAGATACTGAGTGAAGCCATCAAAAAGTTTGCAAGATTAGGAGGGTTGCAGGGAAAGAAGTACTAAACTCGAGCTTACTGCAAGACCTAAAGTCTTTTTAAAAAAACACCTGGACAAATACAGGAACAGGAAGGGTTATAGAACATTACAGCGCAGTACAAACCCTTTGGCCCTCTGTTGCATCACCCTGTTATATCAATCTGAAGCCCATCCCACCTACACTATTCCATGTACGTCTATATGCATGTCCAATGACGACTTAAAGTTGGCGTATCTACTATCGTTGCAGGCAAAGCATTCCATACCCTTACTACTCTCTGAATAAAGAAACTACCTCTGATATCTGTCTTAAACCTATCTCCCCTCACTTTAAAGTTGTGTCCCCTCGTGTTCGCTGTCCCCATACTTGGAAAAAGGCTCTCCCTGTCCACTCTATCTAACCCTCTGATGTGGACTTGTTGGGCCGAAGGGCCTGTTTCCACACTGTAAGTCTAATCTAATCTAAAGTCTAATCTTGTATGCCTCGATTAAGTCACCTCTCAACCTTCTCTCTAATGAGAACAGCCTCAAGGCCCTCAGCCTTTCCTCGTAAGACATTCCTTCCATACCAGGCAACACCCTAGTAAATCTCCTCTGCACCCTTTCCAAAGCTTCCACATCCTCCTCATAATGTGGTGGCCAGAACTGTACACAATACTCCAAGTGTGGCCATACCAGAGCTTTGTACAGCTGCAGCATAACCTGCTGGTTCTGGAACTCAATCCCTCTGTTAATAAAGGCCAAAACACTGTATGCTGCCTTAACAACCCTGTCAATCTGGGTAGCAACTTTCAGGGATCTGTGTGCTCATCTGCACTCCCAAGAATCTTACCATTAGCCCAGTACTTTGCATTCCGATTACACAGTCCAAAGTGTATCACCTCACACTTGTCCACATTAAACTCCATTTGTCACCTCTCAGCCCAGCTCTGCATCCTATCTGTCTTTCTGCAACCTACTACATCCTTCGTCACTATCCACAACTCCACCGACCTTAGTGTCGTCCGCAAATTTACTAACCCACCTTTCTAAGTCCTCGTCGAGGTCATTTATAGAAATGACGAACAGCAGTGAACCCAACACCGGCCCTTGCGTATGCCACTCGTGGCTGGCCACCAAGATGAACATGTTCCATCAACTACAGCCCTTTTTTTTTTCAGCAAGCCAATTACTGATCCAAACTGCTTATGTCTCCCACAATCCCATTCCTCTGCATTTTGTATAATAGTCTACTGTGGGGAATCTTTTCAAATGTCTTGCTGAAATCCATATACACCACATCAACAGGTTTACTCTCATCCACCTGTTTGGTCACTTTGTCAAAAAACTTAAGTCTCTTGCCTGAATGATTAGCTTTACTTCTTATTATTTCACAAAGGGTAGGGCACGACCTACCCTTCACAAAACCGTGCTGATTGTCCCTGATCAGATTATTCTTTTCTAGATAGGATTTATAGCCATCTGTTATAACCTTTTCCAACACTTTACTAACAACTGAAGTGAGACTCACTGGTCTGTAATTACCAGGGTTGTATCTACTACCCTTTTTGAACAAGGGAACCACATTTGCTATCCTCCAGTCCTCGGGCACTATTCCTGTAGACAATGATGATTTGAAGATCAATGCCAGAGGCTTGGGAATCTCTTCCCTTGCTTCCCAGAGGATCCCAGGATAGATCCCATCTGGCCCAGGGGACTTGTCTATTTTCACACTCTGCAGTATTTCTAATAGGTCTTCCTTGTGAACCTCAATCTCTTGTCCAGATGCAGGTCTCTCTGTATCTTCCTCGCCAACATTTTCATTTTCTATAGTGAACACTGTCTCAAAATATTTATTTAGTGATTTCCCCTATCTCCTCTGACTCCACACACAACTTCCCACTATTATCCTTGATTGGCCCTAATTTAACTCTCTTCATTCTTTTATTCCTGACATACCTATGGAAAGCCTTAGGGTTAACCCTGATCCTATCCGCCAACAACTTCTCATGTCTCCTGGTTCTTCTGAGCTCTCTTTTTAGGTCATTCCTGACTTCCTTGTAATCCTCAAGTGCCCTGTGTTTTCACATTTTGTCCTAACATAAGCCGCTGCCGCCTTGACCAGGGATTCCACTTCCTTAGTAAACCATGGCTCACGTGCTCTATATCTTCCTTCCCGTCTGACAGGTGCATACTTATCTAGGACACACAGGAGCTTTTCCTTGAATAAGCTCCACATTTTTAATGTGCTCATCCCCTGCAGTTTCCTTCCCCATTCTATGCTTCCTAAATCTTTCCTAATTGCATCATAATTTCCTTTCCCCCAGCTGTAACTCTTGCTTGGTGGAGTAACCTATCCCTTTCCATCACTAAAATAAACCTGACAGAATTGTAAGTGCTCACCTACTTCCAAATCTAACACCTGGCCAGGTTCGTTACCCAGTATTAAATCTAAAGTGGCTTCGCCCCTTGTAGCCCTGTCTACATACCGTCAGGAAGCCCTCCTGCACACACTGGACAAAAACTGACCCATCTATAGTATTCGTACTGTAGTGATCCCAGTCAATATTTGGATAGTTGAAGTCCCCCATGACAACTACCCTGCCCCTCTCACTCCTATCAAGAATCATCTTTGCTATCCTTTCCTCTACATTGCTGGGACTATTCGGAGGCTTATAGAAAACTCCCAGCGTGATGACTTTTCCTTTACTGTTTCTAACCTCAGCCCATGTACTATCTCAGTTAACGAGTCCCCACACATCCTTTCTACAACTGCAATATTGTCCCTGATCGACAATGCCACACCTCCCCCTCTTTTACCATCTTCAGGGATTAGAGGGATAGGGATCCTGTAAGTGGTGATAGTTTTAATATGGAAGGGCAAAATGTGTTGCCACAGGCTTGGAGGGCTGAAAGCTCTTTGTGCTGTATTGTTCTTTGTTTTTTTTTAGTCACCTCTTTACCTGTTGCCCTTATGCCTAAAGTACTAAATCACCTAGTATTAACCATAAAACCATGCACTTCAGGACAAAAGCAGAGATGAGAAAATGAAGCTCATTAAATAAAATTTTTAAGTATTTCAGACATTTTTTAAAAATGCATTCATAAAAGAACAATTGACTACATTTAAATTAATTCAAAGTTTTTTTATAACATTTGAATTCATAGTCCCATATCAGAATTTAAACTAATTGTTTAAAATCTGATTGAAGATTTGTAGCTCGGGTATCCGATTAAACTAATTGTAGTTGTCAATCAAATTACAGGTGACATACTATGATACTGATGATATTAGCCATGCAGTAGTCATCTACTAATGGAAATCCGCAAGCTTATAATAACCAATTGAAACAGTAAAACAATGCATTTTTTTAACACACCTGATGTTCCTTCAGAGATTATAACAATTTAAGTGCCTTGAAGATTCCTTTTTGACATGTATTTTGATATCAACTAAGAGAAAGTGAGGACTGCAGATGCTGGAGATCAGAGTCATGAGTGGAGTGTTGGAATAGCACAGCAGGTCAGGCAGCATCTGAGGAGCAGGTGAATTGATGTTTTGGGCATAAGCCCTTCTCTTTCACAGTGGCTCTTGGTGTTACTCCTAGGCCCCTTTTGACAAATTCTTTTCAGATGCTTCTGATAGTTTTGACAGTTGTTTTTGATGGTTGTATTGATGGGTACCGTTAGCTTAAGTAATATATTTACACAGGCCTAAATTAGAATATAAAATAGAACAGGCCCTTCGGCCCCTCGATGTTGAACTAGCCTTTTATCTGACGTACCTTCAATTGTACTATCTTCAATGTGCCAATCCAAGAGTCACATAAATATCCCTAATATATCTGACTTTACTATTGCTGAGGGCAGGCCATTTCACGCACCCACCAATGTGTAAACAATCTACCTCTGACATCTCCCCTTAACCTTCTTCCAATTACCTTAAAATTATGCCCTCTTATGTTAAACATTTCTGCCATGGGAAAAAGTCTCCAGCTATCAAAGCTATCTATGCCTCTCAACATCTTGTAAAATCTTGTGAAATCACCTCTCATCCTTCACTCCAATGAGAAAAGCCCTAGCTCCCTCAACCTTTCTTCAAAAGACATGCCCTCCAGTCCAGGCAGCATCCTGGTAAATCCCTTCTGCACCCTGTCTAAAGCTTCCACATTTTTCCTATAATGAGGCAACTGGAATTGAACAGTATTCCAAGTATGGTCTGACCAGGGTTTCTAGGGATAAAGTATTGAGCAAGTGCTCAGTCAAGACAGTCATGGTAAAGTGGCATTGCTATATGGGCAACTGTTGTCTTCAAATGTAAGATTAGTCAGAAAAAGGGGGGCGGTGGAAGACCCAGTGAGATATTCACTAACATTTCTAGTAGAGAGCAGGATGCTACTGTGTCTAACTATTGATAGCAGTATGGATATGCCAGTTATCCTGTGGCACCAATAAACTGCCATCAACTATCCAATAGCCTATGCTAATGACAGCCTGATTCTGGCAAAATTCATTTGGGTGGAGATGATATACAATGACTGAGGAAACAGCACCCCCCCACCCCACCCCATTGTAGCTATGTAATAGGACAGAATAAATAAGGAGGAAATTACAGCATGAAAAAAGGCAGCATTGAGATAGTTAGATTAGTAGAAGTAACCACGAGGAAGAATTCAATTAGTATACAAGTTAGTTTCCTGGAACAATGTGTTGTAGATTCAACCAAGGATGACATGTAATGCAACAGATCTAATAAAGATATAAAAGTGACTTTCAGAATCAGTGGTCATGAACATGTAGAATTAGCACTCTGGTTGAATGAGGAACTTGGGTCAGAAACAAATTTGTTAAACTTACAAAAAAAATGAAGGCAGTGTCAGTTGGATTGGATTGGGAATGGAGTTTAGCAGCAAAGACCTGTGGTAGAAAAATGGCAGACTTTGAAGAAAATAGTTCATGGATCGTAACAGAGATATTCTAGAATGAGACAAGATAACCATGGTTAACCAAGGAAATTAAGGACTAGTATTAGATTGGAGGGGAAAATGTGATGTAGCAAGGAAAAGCAATAAAAATGACCAAAAAGCTAGTAGAGAGGGAAAAGATAAACTGAGGTCAAACTTGCAAGTAACATGAAGGTGGACAGGAATAGCAAAAAAACAATAGAGAGGCCTTTTATAGATCAAGGTCAGAGAAATAAGGGGGAACCGGGAAAGTGAGAGGAGTGGAATAAAAACTTTGCGTTAGTCTTCACATTTAAGCCAGACATGAGGCAGAACTTCTTCTCTGAAGTAGTGAATCTATGTGAAATAATGCGGTCACCAAGTCATGCTTTATGTACACCAGA